>NC_041383.1:213256123-213317026 GCF_002162155.2 Triticum dicoccoides
CTCCTCCGCCACCAGAGGGCGCTGCCGCCACCGTTGTCGAGGGAGTGGGGGGGATGAGGAGCTTGGGAAGGCGGCTGTAGGGGAGGGGGAAAAGATTTAGGGTTGGAGACGAGGGCACGGGGATGGAGGAGAAACCGGACGGGCGCGGGCCTCACGACGTGGAGCGGTGGTCTTTTCCCTCGCATGGTGCAGTGCGCTCGCCTGACCCTCACTGTTTTTTCCCATGCGCGGTCGCGGTGCGGTGGTTTTTCTCTTCGCGTGGTGCGGTGCGCTCGAGCCATCGGTTGTGACTACGAGTCTAGGAGGCTTTATATGTTAGATGATCATAGTTGGGGTAGCGGTGTTTCAAAAGACCCTAGCGTTTTGCTCCTTCCATGCTTCCTGGGAAAGACGCACCATGAGGGAGGTCATTGCTTTCTGATTTGGAGATCTTTCGAGGGCAATGCCGGTCCACCAAACTTTCACCGTGACCATGATCGACCACTCACTCTTCATGAGGCCGTCAAGGCCAATCGACGCCCTCACCACATTCCAAACCAAAATCATGTAATGACATCGAAAATGAAGGTCACAAGCCGCAATCAGGCAACCCGTAAGGTGAAGTATATCGACCGTCCAAACTCTATTGTGGATGATCAACCAAGCGACACTAGCTTCATTGGGGGAGGAGGGGGTTCTCAGGGTCCAAATCACCCCCAACATAGTGATATTTGTCATGTTGGCATGTGAGGTAGCATCCCGAGAGAGTTGAGAAGGTTTGTAGCAATATTGGCTCACGCATTATTTCCACAAAGATTCTAAAAAGTCTCGGTCTCGTCAAGCCAACCGGTGCATGATCTCACTGAAATCTTTAATAGCCATTTTTTTAACAAAGGCGCTTTTTAGTAACGCATAATATATGATCGACGGATGCAATCACAATGAGTACACACCCAGCTTCTGCATAACTGGGATGCACACAACCAACACAAATACACACACACACACACAAAGAGAGAGAGAGAGAGGGGGGCGTCATGCCGACAAATAAAATAGTCATAGAAGACAGAAGCTATGGCTGAGTCTGGTTCTTCTTCGGATTCTTCTTCTTCAGAGTCCATTTCATTCCCAATGTAAGCCTTGGCCTTGTGACAGATCATTCTTCGGTTGCAAGAAAACTTTGAAGGAGTTCTCGAAGAAGATCTTGAGGTGTACTTGGAGGAGGAGGAGTCCTTCTTATTGAAGAACTTCTTGGTCTTCCTTTCATCATCTGAGTCGTACTTACACTAGCCTGTGTCATGCTTTCTACTGCCCAGGTCAAATAATCCACTGGCTCGTATTTCAGCTTCCCAGAGAGGACAGTCAAGAATGAAGTGTCCTAACTTCTTGCATCTAAAACAAGTGTAGTCTCTTGTAGGTTTTGACGAGGACTTGGAATTTTGTGAGTTGCTTGATCCTTTCTTCTGGAACCGATTTTATTTCAGAAGCGTTGGAAGAGTTTTGTTAACGGCGCGAGATCCTTGCTGGCCCTTCCACGGTCGTTGGATTCTTCATCAACATTATCTTTAGAGGAAGATTCAGCCAAAACTTTAAGTGCGCGACTTTTTCGGTAACTTGAACCATAAAGATCCCTCTTTTCTTCTTCTTAATCTCCATGATATCGGCAGTCGAGTAACTTGAAAGCTCCATCCTTTATCATCAGGACAACGTGTATAAAAGGAACTATCTAACGATCTAAGCAACATCTTCACAACTTCATGATCAGTGATGCCCTTGGCTCCAAGGTCTTTGAGTTCAGTTAAATTTCACTCAACCGATCGAAAGTGACAGCTTTCATTCCCGAGCCTTTTGAAGCTGTTGAATTTTGCACAAAGTGTATCGACGCGAGCTTCCTTCTGAGTGGACACACCCTCATTGATCTTGTCGAGGATGTAGATTTCTTTCGCCGTTTCCAATCCACTGAGCCTGAGATAGATGGCCACAGATTTCATCCTTTGCTTGAGCATCCATTTGAACGAGTCTTTTCTCTCTCCCAAGGACTAAGATATCCTGGGGTCTCGATCATATAGCCGTGCTGAACAACGTGCCACATGTCATCGTTGATAGCTCTCAGACGAATCATCATCTTCTCCTTAGAAGGGATAGTCCGTCCCATCAAATATGGGAATCTTCAGGTTCAACTTGTACTTCACCGAAGACATACTTAAACTCCAAGGTTGTTAGACCTTAATAAGCATAGACAATGAGTACATTACTCTGATACCAATTGTAAGAATAGATCTATGTCAGAGGGGGTTTAATCAGAGATTTGAAATTTCTTTTGAGGAACTTCAAATCCCTGATACCACAACAGCGGAATAAACAAAACAGATACAAGTCTATGAAGAAAAACTACCGAAGGAAATCAGAAGCAGGTACCGAACATAAATCACATGGTCGAAACATAACTGACAACTGAAGATAAAGCAAGGTTAAGAGGTGACCAGTGGTGCTCGATGGCGACAAAGTATTTGTTCGGCCAGGTCACTCTTGCAAAAAAGCTATGTCAGGTTGGAGGAACTTGTGATTTAACACAGAAGATAAACTCTCCTTTTCCTATTCTCCTCAACAACTAGTTCGTCAACTAGTGTCAATCACTTGGGGTAGATGCTTGAGGTGATATCCATAACCTTCACAGACTTCTCTTCATGAACTACAATTACTCTTGGTTATTGAAGAACTTGACACCTACAGTCCAAAGAATTGGCAGCTCTCAGGAGTAATAGGTGGAGTGTACTAAACTTAGATCTCTGTGATGCTGAACCACTATCTAATTCTTTGGCTCTAGGTTTTCTCTTAATTGATTTTAAACTCAAATCTTATGGAGAGAGCGTCCTCAAACAAACTTGTCGGAATCAAACGGAGCGCCATCAAACAACATTGGAGCGGGGTGGATATTTATATCCGTGGCCTTCCCGAGGGGGGGGGGAAGACCATTTTGGACATGACATCTAGCCAATGACCAACTGACACGTTGCCAACGGTCAGATTTCAAATGCACATGACAACTTTACTTGAGGAAAAAGTAAGCTGACTCCTCGATCCGAATCAAAACTCTTGCAGCCTCGAAGAACCACGTGTCGCTGGCGAATATTGTTTTAGAACACAAAAGATATTTCTCTCAACTCAGATAGATTTTGGTTTAGCAGCGGGGAAACATAAGTTTCAAACACTATACCCCTCTTGATAGTACGTGATACGTCTCCACTGCATCTATAATTTTTGATTGTTCCATACTATTATATTATCAATCTTGGATGTTTTATATGCATTATGGTACTATTTTATATCATTTTTTGGGACTAACCTATTATCCTAGTGCCCAGTGCCAGTTGCTGTTTTGTTTCTTGTTTTTGTCTTTTATAGAAAATCAATATCAAATGGAGTCCAAAGGGAATAAAACTTTATGATGATTTTTCTTGGACTAGAAGAAACCCAGGAGACTGGGAGAGGAGGCCAGAGAAGACACAAGAGGGCCACAAGCCCTGAGGGTGCACCCTAGAGGGGGGGGGGGCGCATCCCCAGGCTTTTGGGGCCCTCGGGACTCCCCTAACCCTAATTATTGCTCCATAAATACCCAAATATTTCATCTACATCAGAAGAGTACACAAAAATATTTTTCCACCACCGCAAGCTTCTGTTCTCGTGAGATCCAATCATGGGGCCTTTTCTGGCACTCTGCCTAAGGGGGATTCAATCACGGAGGGCCTCTACATCAACCTTGCTGACCTTCCGATGATTTGTCTGTAGTTTACCATAGGCCTACGGGGACATAGCTGGTAGCCAGATGGCTTCTTCTCTCTCTTTGATCTTCAATACAATGTTCTCCTCGATGTTCTTGGAGTTCTATTCAACGTAATCTTCTTTTGCGGTGCATTTGTTGAGATATGACGAATTATGGATTTATGATCAGATTATCTATGAATATTATTTTAGTCTTCTCTGAACTCTTTTATGCATGATTAAGGTAGCTTTGTATTTCTCTCCAATCTATTGATTTGGTTTGGCCAAGTAGATTGATCTATCTTGCAATGGGAGAGGTGCTTTGTGATGGGTCAATCTTGCGGTGTCCTCACCCAGTGATAGCAGGGGTAGCGAGGCACGTATTGTATTGTTGCCATTAAGGATAAAAAGATGGGGTTTATATCATCTTGCTTGAGTTTACCCCTCTACATCTTGTCATCTCGCTTAAAGCGTTACTTTGTTCTTATGAACTTAATACTCTAGATGCAGGCATGAGTCAGTCGATGTTTGGAGTAATAGTGGTAGATGCAGAATCGTTTCGGTCTACTTGTCATGGATGTTATGCCTATATTCATGATCATTGCCTTAGATATCGTCATAACTATGTGCTTTTCTATCAATTGCTCAACAGTAATTTGTTCACCCACCGTATGTTCTCTTTCAAGAGAGAAGCCTCTAGTAAAACCTATGCCCCCCGAATTTATTTTCTATCATATTATTTTCATACCTATAAAACCACAAACTCAAAAATACGTTGCTGAAATTTATTTACCTTTACTTTATTTTGCCTTTTATTTATCTTTTATATCTATCTCTATTAGATATCACCCTTGCAAGTGACCGTGAAGGGATTGACAACCCTTTTTTGCGTTGTGTGCAAGTGTTTGTTAGTTTGTGCAGGTGCATCCATTGGGGACTTGCTTGTACCTCCTACTGGATTGATACCTTGGTTCTTAACTGAGGGAAACACTTATCTATACTTTATTGCATCACCCTTTCCTCTTCAAGGGAGAAAACAACACAAGATCGAGAAGTAGCTGGAAGAATTTTCTGGCACCGTTACCGGGGAGGTTCTACATCAAGCCTACCAAGTACCTATCGTAAACTCTCATCTCTTGCACTTACATTATTTGCCATTTGCCTCTCGGTTTCATATCCCCCACTTCTAAAACGTTTTTAGAAAATACAAAAACATTTTCCCTTTTATTCGCCTTCTTCCCGTTCGCCTTTTTCGTCTGCATTTTGTTTGCTTGTGTGCTAGATTGCTTGCGTTGTCATGATGTCTCAAGAAAATACTAAGTTGTGTGATTTTTACAACACTAATAATAATGACTTTATTAGTACTCCGATTGCTCCCGCGACTAGTGAGGAATCCTATGAAATTAATGCCGCTTTGTTGAATCTTGTTCTGAAAGAACAATTTTCTGGTAGTGCTAATGAAGATGCGGCATCCTATCTAGACACTTTTGTTAAACTATGTGATATGCAAAAGAAAAGAGATGAGTATAATGATATTGTTAAATTGAAGCTATTTCCGTTCTAACTACGAGATCATGCTAAAACTTGGTTTTCATCTTTGCCTAAAAATAGTATTGATTCATGGGATAGGTGTAAAGATGCTTTTATTTCCAAGTATTTTCCGCCTGCTAAGATCATATCCCTTAGGAAGGATATAATGAATTTAATCAACTTGATCATGAACATGATGCACAATCTTGGGAGAGGATGAAATTGATGATACGAAATTTCCCTACTCATGGTTTAAGTTTATGGATGATCATACAAAAAATTTATTCTGCATTGAATTTTGCATTTGGAAATCTTTTAGATTCCACCGCAGGTCGTACTTTTATGGAAATCACATTAGGAGAATCTACTAAACTCCTAGATAATATTATGACAAATTACTCTCAATGATATACCGAAAGATCTTCTACTAGTAAAAAAGTGCATGCGGTTGAAGAAATTAATATTTTGAGTGAAAAGATGGATGAAATTATGAAATTGATTGCTAGTAAGAGTGCTCCTATTGATCCCAATGATATGCCTTTGTCTACCTTGATTGGGAATAACAATGAATCTATGGATGTGAATTTAGTTGGTACGAACAATTTTGGTAATAACACGTATAGAGGAAATTTTAATCCACTTTAGGTAGAGACGAACCCACTCTTTTGGATTTCAAGGACTTTAATTATGATAACTATTCTTTGATTGATTGTATTTCCTTGTTGCAATCCATGCTTAATTCACCTCATGCTTATACTCAAAATAAGGCTTTTACTAAACATATCGTTGATGCTATGATGAAATATTTTGAAGAAAAACTTGAGTTAGAAGTTTCAATCCCTAGAAAGCTTTATGATGAGTGGGAACCTACAATTAAGATCAATATTAAATATTATGAGTGCAATGCTTTGTGTGATTTGGGTTCTTGCATTTCCACTATTCCAAAAACTTTATGCGACGTGCTAGGTTTCCATAACTTGATGATTGTTCCTTAAATTTGCACCTAGCGGATTCCACTATTAAGAAACCTAGGGGAAGGATTAATGATGTTCTTATTATTGAAAATAGGAATTATGTGCCCATAGATTTTATTGTGATTGATATAGATTGCAATCATATATGCCCTATTATTCTTGGTAGACCTTTCCTTAGAACGATTGGTACAATTATTGATATGAAAGAAGGAAACATTATGTTTCAATTAAGGAAGGGCATGGAACACTTTCCAAGAAATAAAATTAAGTTTCCATATGAATCTATTATGAGGGCTACTTATGGATTAAATACTAAAGATGACAATACATAAATCTATTGCAATATGCCTAGCTAGGGACGTTACACAATAGCGCTTGTTGGGAGGCAACCCAATTTTTATTTTTTATTTTTTCCTTTTTGCTTCTGTTTTTGAATAAATACTCAATATTACTTCTTTAGTAATTCTATTTAAGTGTTTTAATTAGTGTTTGAGCCAAGTAAGACCTTTGGGATGATCTATGGTGATAATTTTGATCTTGCTAAAAAACAGAAACTTTTGCGTCCAGTAGCAGAAGTTTGAAAATTCGCACGAGCGTGATTTTGATCTGAATTTTTTACACAAGATTTTAATACAAATTCCCAGGTTGTCCTAATTTGTCAGAATTTTTGGAGTTACAGAAGTATATGAAGTTTTCAGATTGTTCCAGACTGTTCTGTTTTTGACAGATTCTATTTTTTATGTGTTGTTTGTTTATTTTGATGAATCTATGGGTAGTATCGGGGGGTATGAACCATGGAGAAGTTAGAATACAGTAGATATAACACCATTATAAAATTGGAATGCGTTTGCAATAGTACCTAAGTGGTGATTTGTTTTATTATACTAGCGGAGCTTACGAGTTTTCTGTTGAGTTTTCTGTTGTGAAGTTTTCAAGTATTGGGTAAAGTTTTGATGGACTACGGAATAAGGAGTGGCAAGAGCCTACTCTTGGGGATTACCAAGGTACCCCAAGGAAATATTCAAGGAGAACCAAACATCTAAGCTTGGGGATGCCCCGGAACCATCCCCTCTTTTGTCTTCAATCCATCGGTAAAATTACTTGAGGCTATATTTTTATTCACCACATGATATGTGTTTTTCTTGGAGCGTCTTGTATTATATGAGTCTTTGATTTTTAGTTTGCCACAATCATACTTGATGTACACACCTTTTGATAGGGACACACATTAATCATGAATTTATTAGAATACTCTATGTGCTTCACTTATATCTTTTGAGCTAGGCAGTTGCTCTAGTGCTTCACTTATATCTTTTTAGAGCACGTCGGTGGTTTTATTTTGTATAAATTGTTGAAATCTCATGCTTCGATTATATTATGTTGAGAGTCTTAAAAATAGTATGGAAATTGTTTTAGGTTATGAATTTAGCCCTTGTATGATAGGCATTCAAAAGGGATATAATAAAAAACTTTCATGAAGATCATTGAATATATGAGAAGTTTGATTCCTTGCATTTGTTTTGAGATATGAAGATGGTAATATTAGAGTCATGCTAGTGAGTAATTGTGGATTAGTAAGAATACATGTGTTAAAGTTGGTGATTCCCGTAGCATGCACGTATGGTGAACTGTTATGTGATGAAGTCGGAGCAAGATTTATTTATTGATTGTCATCCTTTGTGTGGAGGTCGGGATCGCGCAATGGTTAATTCCTACCAACCCTTCGCATAGGAGCATGCGTGAAGTTCTTTGTTTAGATAGCTGATAGACTTTTGAAATAACTATGTGAGTTCTTTATGACTAATGTTGAGTCCATGGATTATACGCACTCTCGCCCTTCCACCATTGCTAGCCTCTCTAGTACCGCGCAACTTCCGCCGGTGCATTAAACCCACCATATACCTTCCTCAAAACAACCACCATACCTACCTATTATGGCATTTCCATAGCCATTCCAAGATATATTGCCATGCAACTTCCACTGTTTCATTTTATTATGACATAACCATCATTGTCATATTGTTCTCATATACATGAGGCATTCATATAGAGTCATATTTGTTCTAAGTATCGAGTTGTAATTTTTGAGTTGTAAGTAAATAAAAGTGTGATGATCATCATTATTACAGCATTGTCCCATGTGAGGAAAGGATGATGGAGGTATGATTCTCCCACAAGTATAGATGAGACTCCGCACTTAAAAAATAGAAGAGGCCAAAGAGACCAAAATAAAAAAATAAAAAATGAAAGAAAAAATGAGAGAAAAAGAGAGAAGGGAATATGTTACTATCCGTTTCCACACTCGTGCTTCAAAGTAGCACCATGTTCTTCATGATAGAGAGTCTCCTATTTTGTAACTTTCATATACTAGTGGGAAAATTTTCATTATAGAACCTTGCTTGTATAATCCAATGATGGGATTCCTCAAATTGCCCTAGTATTTATGAGAAAGCAAGTTGGATGCACACCCACTTAATTTTCTTTCGAGCTTTCATACACTTATAGCTCTAGTGCATCTGTTGCATGGCAATCCCTACTCACTTGCATCGATATCAATTGATGCGCATCTTCGTAGCCTATTAACTTGCCTAGTTGATGTGAGACATTCGTTTTGTCTTCTCCTCACAACCTCCACCATATTCTATCCACCTATAGTGCTATATCCATGGCTCACGCTCATGTATTGCGTGAAAGTTGAAAAAGCTTGAGAGCATTAAAAGTATGAAACGATTGCTTGGCTTGTCATCGGGGTTGTGCATGATAAATACTTTATGTGATGAAGATAGAGCATGACAAGACTATATGATTTTATAGGGATAACTTTCTTTAGCCATGATATTTTGAGAAGACAGGATTGCTCTATTTAGTATGCTTCAAGTATTACTGTTTTTATGTCCATATTAAACTTTTGTTTTGAATCTTATGGATCTGAATATTCATGCCACAATAAGAAAGATTACTTGATAAACATTCTGATGAGGACATGACTACCTTGGATACGACCAAAAATATTGCATACATGCATATTTGTGAGGTGATTCCTAATGCAAACTATGCAATAATTTATTTATGTCATCCAGGACAAAAATACTTCACAAATTTTTGTGCCATGTCTAATTGCAGGTGTATGAGACATTTGTACAATCCACATATGAAGATAAGGGAGAAAGAGATGTTTACTTGCTGTTCAAAAGGTTCTCTCACGTCACTTTTGGCCCAAGAGAAGATAAGAGTCTAAGTCTCTCACGTTCTGGATTCAGATTTGGACTGCACAGACATACCTGACTCAAAACGCCAACAACTTTTTCATACGGACTCCAAATTGGCTGATTCTTTTTTTGTTGGAAACTAGATATCGTGCACTTTCCAACCCAATTAGATTCACCTTCAAATTCTTCTGGAGCATTGAGTTATGGACGAAACAATCTGATGCTGCAGCAGAATCCGAGTCAAACTACAAGTCCAAAGGTGTTACATCACCTCCACTTGGGCCCATTGGCCTTGTACGACCTAGGGTTAGTTTTAGGCTGCCTTGGGACGTCCTCCCACCTCCTTGGCCGCCACCCCTTGCTCCTATATAAGTAGATCCATCTAGTAGCTTTTCCCTGGGTATTTGTTTAGTTAAAAGTTAGTCATTGCAACTTCGTGTACTTTGTTTGTGTCCAACGACCAGACCAAGACCGCTTATGGATCCCCACCTTTATCAATACCTCATATATACTCGCAATATTCAGATTGCTTTTATCATATTCTTGCTTGTTTTTCGATTGCTTGCAGGAATAGACCTTCGTGGTCAGGTTGATTGTGCTCCGGCGTGGTCAATAACCTCTCGAAGTTGGTTTAGCGATTGCTAAGGCACAACGTCGTGCACGTTTGTAATCGGATCGTCAAAGTAGACTCCACCAAATTGATAGTTATCATCTCATCGAAAGATCGGGACACCCTCGCCTCTATCAAGTGGTATCAGTTTTCAGGTTGCTCGGTGAAAATTTCCAGTTTTCCTAGATTAAATTTATTTTCTTACCTATTGTCCAAGAAAAAGCCACAAAAAAAGTTAGATCTATTCATCCTTTGTCCAAGCCAGTCTGAGCCTTTGCAATTTTCTTTTTATTGTATGCATTTTTGAATTATCGGTTTCAACATCGTGTCGAGTTGCTGGTCTTAGTGTCTAGTTCGTTTAGAGTTTCTAGTTCTGTTCACATTAGTCACGCCGCCACTGCATCGTTATCCCTTCCGCTGTCCACCATCCATCCATCAGTTTCCACTAGGTGCTACCCACCGTTCATTGTCATAATCACAGTTGAGATCGTTCACATCTTCGCTTGATCCAATATGCATCTTATCTAGTTTGTTTGGAACGAGAGAGAGAAAAAAAAGACGGAGAAAAAAAAGACGGAGAAAAAAAAAGACGGAGAAAAAAAAGTCAGAGAAAAAAAAAGAAAAAAGTGTGAGGAAAAAAAAAAGAGAAGAAAAAAAACTAAATTCGGATCTATCTAGACTCAATCTCGTAGTTGAATTCGGATTGGAATCTGTTTCGTGCACTGTTTAGTAAAACAGGCATAACTTTCTCATACGAAGTCCGTTTTGGCTCCGCGAGTACTTAAATGAAAGCTAGCGACGAGCCGCATCTAAATAGTTGCAGAAGCTTGTTCAATATTTGGGACCTCAAAATCAGCTTCTAAATAGGTCTTTTTGCCCTCCGAAGTTCGCGCATACAGTTTGTTCTAGTTTTTCAGGACAGTTTTAGAATTCTTTGACTCCTCATATCAATTCGAAATTGAGTGATTCTTTTTGCATTGGAAAGCTTGAGTTAGCAGCATTCTTTGAAAATTTATCAGAAAATTGGCTCAAACTTTCCAAGAGGAAAGTTGGAGAGAGAGTTGTTTCATATCCTGCTTGGCAGTTGTTTTTCATCATTATCTTTACTGCCGTTGTGATCTTCACTTATATCTTGCTTTCCAGAGCTACTTAGTATCTTTCATTGATGCTAGTTATGCTATGCCGTGACCTCATTAGTGTTCTAGGCTAGCGTCTCTAGTCCAGTCTAGCCTAGGACCAGCACAGTACCGTCGTTGAGCGTTTATTCAACATTGCATCTTTGAATTGATTATTGCTAATCTTTTGCTACCATATATAGCCAACCCAGCTCCACATATTTCTACACCGTGTATACGTACGTTCCCCTGGCAATCGCTTTACACAATCTTCAGAGTTACTTGACACTGCTGGTTGCCTGTCACCACCTGCCGCATGGTAAGAACTTGTAAGATATTGATATTTGCTTTACTGTGAGCACACAACCACATCCTAGTAGTTCATAGGAACATTATTCTCGAATTTTGTTTCTTGTTTCTACTAATCATGACAGGTTCCGGAGATAGAAGTTCTTGGACGACAGACACATCTTCACCATCACGAGAGTTGGGACAACACACACAAGCACATGGTCAGGTTATCTCTTTACCGTCATTTGAGGGTAGATTTAATCCTGCTATTTATCTAGCTTGGGAGCTTGAAGTAGAACAAGTTTTTTGTCACCATGACTTTTCTGATCTTGAGAGAGTATGAGCTGCCACTAGAGCATTTACTGGTTTTGCTTCTGTTTGGTGGAGTGTGTATTGTAAAAAAACATTGATAACCAACCACAACTTGGAAACATTTGAAAGATGTAATGAGACAACAATTTTTCCCTCCTTACTATCATCGTGAATTGCTTCACAAATTTGAACAATTTAAACAAGGCAACAACACTATTCATGCTTACTACCAAGAGTTCAAATCTTATATTCATCATTGTGACATAGAAGAATCTGAAGATGATACAATGAATAGATTTTTTGGTGGTTTGAACCATGATATTCTGGCAAGATTTCAGTATATTCCTCATTGCATTACTGGTATGTATGTTCGTGCTTATACCTTTGAGAGACAGTTACAGGAGGATGCATTGGGTGACTACAACAACTACTATTCCAGTTCATGCTCACCACCGCCGGTTGGTTCCTCCACCGTTGCACCTACTAGAGCAGCCCCACCTCAGATTGTGAGCGCGACATCATCTCAAGAGTATGGTGCATTGTCTACGTCTTTACCTACATCAGCTACGTCTTTGTGACAAGGTAACAGTAAAGGTATTGATGATATAACTTCACATGAGAATGATGCATCCCTAGTTAACTTGAATGCATCATGTGTTGAGTTACCTGGTGATTTGAGCACAACACCTATTTTAGAGAATCTTGATACTGTCATGAATGCGTCGTGTGATCAAACAACTGAAATACCAACAATTTTGAGTGCACCCATTGAATTAACTATTGATGCAAAGGAATTAATGTTTAATCATTTTGATATGACCTCTAATCTTGGTGATGATTCTGTGTCAAATGACTTATTGCATGTTTGCTTATTGAAGCATGTTGTAGCATGTAAATTTTATGCAAGTAAGGTTTATTCACCAATGTTGGGATGGTTTAATGATGAACATTGTCAATATTTTGAAATGAATAAGAGCTTCACTTATATGTGCAAACTGAGTTGCAATATTTTCATGCCTTCTACTTCTTGGGATAATGTTTTGGCTTTAGATTTTATGAGCTATGTAAGTTACTCATCTATTCATGTGCCATATGTGCAAAAATCAAGGGAAGTAAAACTGGATGACATATACATATACAACACGTACACCTTGTCTTTTTTGTTAGCCACATTTCAGATTAAGCAAAGCCGAGGACGGCTTTGTTTTCAAGAAGGGGAGGATGATGAGGACATGACTACCTTGGATACGACCAAAAATATTGCATACATGTATATTTATGAGGTGATTTCTAATGCAAACTATGCAATAATTTATTTATGTCATCCAGGACAAAAATACTTCACAAATTTTTGTGCCATGTCTAATTGCAGGTGTATGGGACATTTGTATAATCCACATATGAAGATAAGGGAGAAAGAGATGTTTACTTGCTGTTCAAAAGGTTCCGTCACGTCACTTTTGGCCCAAGAGAAGATAGAGTCCAAGTCTCTCACGTTCTGGATTCAGATTCGGAGTGCACAGACATACCTGACTCAAAACGCCAACAACTTTTTCATACGGACTCTGAATTGGGTGATTCTTTTTTTTGGAAACTAGATTTCGTGCACTTTCCAACCCAATTGGATTCACCTTCAAATTCGTCCGGAGAGTTGAGTTATGGACGAAACAGTCTGATGATGCAGTAGAATCCGAGTCAAACTACAAGTCCAAAGGTGTTACATCACCTCCACTTGGGCCCATTGGCCTTGTACGACCTAGGGTTTGTTTTACGCTGCCTTGGGACGTCCTCCCACCTCCTTGGCCGCCACCCCTTGCTCCTATATAAGTAGATCCATCTAGTAGCTTTTCCCTGGGGATTTGTTTAGTTAAAAGTTAGCCATTGCAACTTCGTGTACTTTGTTTGTGTCCAACGACCAGACCAAGACCGCTTACGGATCCCTACCTTTATGAATACTTCATATATACTCACAATATTCAGATTGCTTTTATCATATTCTTGTTTGTTCTTCGATTGCTTGCAGGAATAGACCTTCGTGGTCAGGTTGATTGTGCTCCGGCATGGTCAATAACCTCTCGAAGTTGGTTTAGCGATTGCTAAGGCGCAACATCGTGCACGTTTGTAGTCGGATCGTCAAAGTCGACTCCACCAAATCGATAGTTATCATCTCATCGAAATATCTGGACACCGTCGCCTCTATCACATTCCACATCAAAAATTCTGTTTTTATCATTTACCTACTCGAGGATGAGCAGGAATTAAGCTTGGGGATGCTTGATACGCCTCCAACGTATCTGAATTGTTTGATTGTTCCATGCATTATATTATCAATCTTGGATGTTATATATGCATTATGGTACTATTTTATATCATGTTTTGGGACTAACCTATTAACCTAGTGCCCAGTGTGAGTTGCTGTTTTTTCCTTGTTTTTATCTTTTACAAAAAATCAATATCAAACGGAGTCCAAATGGAATAAAACTTTACAATGATTTTTCTTGGACCAGAAGAAACCCAGGAGACTTGGAGAGGAGGCCAGATAAGCCATGAGAGGGCCACGAGCCCTGAGGGCGCGCCCTAGGGGGGCGTCCCTCAGGCTTGTGGGCCCCTTGGGACTCCCCTAACCCTAATTCTTGCTCCGTAAATACCCAAATATTCCATATACATCAGAAGCATCCACAAAAATACTTTTCTGCCACCGCAAGCTTTTGTTCTCGCGAGATCCCATGTTGGGGCCTTTTCTGGCACACCACCGGAGGGGGATTCGATCATAGAGGGCCTCTAGACCAACCTTGTTGCCCTTCCGATGATGTGTGAGTAGTTTACCACAGACCTACGGGTCCATAGCTAGTAGCTAGATGGCTTCTTCTCTCTCTTTGATCTTCAATACAATGTTCTCCTTGATGTTCTTGGAGTTCTATTTGGTGTAATCTTCTTTTGCGGTGCGTTTGTTGAGATCCGATGAATTGTGGATTTATGATCAGATTATCTATGATATTATTTGAGTCTTCTTTGAACTCTTCTATGCATAACTAAGGTAGCTTTGTATTTCTCTCCGATCTATTGATTTGGTTTGCCCAACTACATTGATCTATCTTGCAATGGGAGAGGGGCTTTGTGATGGGTTCAATCTTGCGCTGTCCTCACCCACTGACAGTAGGGGCAGCAAGGCACGTATTGTATTGTTGCCATTAAGGATAAAAAGATCGGGTTTATATCATATTGTTTGAGTTTATCCCTCTACATCATGTAATCTTGCTTAAAGCGTTACTCTGTTCTTATGAACTTAATACTCTAGATGCAGGCAGGAGGCGGTCGATGTGTGGAGTAATAGTAGTAGATGCAGAATCATTTTGGTCTACTTGTCACGGACGTGATGCCTATATTCATGATCATTGCCTCAGATATCGTCATAATTATGCACTTTTCTATCAATTTCTCAACAATAATTTGTTTGCCCACCGTATGTTTTCTTTCAAGAGAGAAGCCTCTAGAGAAACCTATGCCCCCGGGTCTATTTTCTGTCATATTATTTTCAGTTCTATAAAACCAAAAACCCAAAAATACCTTGCTGCAATTTATTTACCTTTACTTTATTTTGCCTTTTATTTATCTTTTATATCTATCTCTATTAGGTCTCACCCTTGCAAGTGACCGTGAAGGGATTGACAACCCCTTTTTCGCGTTGTGTGCAAGTGTTTGTTAGTTTGTGCAGGTGCATCTATTCGGGACTTGCTTGTACCTCGTACTGTATTGATACCTTGGTTCTTCAATGAGGGAAATACTTATCTCTACTTTTTTGCATCACCCTTTCCTCTTCAAGGGAAAAAACAACGCAAGCTCAAGAAGTAGCAGTACGGTAGTCCGATGACTCAAGAAATAGAAAATGAACTACCAGAGAAAATACTACCTATTTTTTCCGTCTTCATTGTTCTCGGTTGTAGTGAATTTCTTCAGACCATGTATCGAAACAATTGCTTCACTTCAGCAATTTTTTTAGGGACACCTTCATCACACATAATCTTCGATTGTAATCTTCACTACCGTGTAGGAGATTATCTTCAAAGTTTGTACCAAACTCTTCTTTATTCCAGGGAACTATAATCTCATGTGCACTAGCAACACGTTAGCCCCTCAGTGTTTTTGACAACAATGTCCAAAACACAAGGAGGGAAATTATTGCACCAGAACAGTGGCGGGAGATCAATGGCGGGCGTCCCTAAGAGCACCGCCTGCCGCTGCAGGGCATTCTTGCAGTAGTGATAGATTGAAACAAATTTGCTATAATCATCGATGAAAGACACAGAGTACTGAAACCCACTAGAAGAGGTCTTAGGTTGGCGCCATACATCTGAAAACACTAATTCCAAAGGAAAAGAGGTAACACTTGATGACCTAGGAAATGATGGCTGGTGAAACTTTCCTTATTGACATGCATTACAAACATTGGTCGAAGGTTGACTTGATGAAACTAATTTATTGGATGCCAAAACACGTTGACTAATTGGGACGACGGATGGCCAAGCCTAGACTGTCAATCTTATGTCGCGAGCTTTACCGAAGATAGTGCATGAAGAGAAGATGGTTGGATTGGGCCCATTCTCACATCTACCTCGAGAACTGTTCCCTTCGTGGTCAAATCCTTCAAAAGAAAATAGTAGGGTATCATTTTAGATAGGCGTTGTTATCGGTGACAAGGTGATTAACAGAGATGAGAATTTTGTTGGCATGAGGTATATGAAGGACATTGCAAAGTTTTAAGGTAGCAAATGTTGATGGAGTAGGGAGGAGTCCATGACCAGAATGAGATATGTGCAAACCTGAACCGTCGGCAGCTTGGATGGGATCTTTTCTAGTGTACTTCTCCCACATGGTGAGACGGTCCAGATCAGAGGTGATGTGGACCGTCGTGCCTGCGTCTTTTTACTAGGCTAGATCATCTTAGATAGATGAAGGAGACACTATAGCGAGGGCTACCATCCTTGTTTGTTGGGGCTCGATGGCGAAGTTGAACTACTAAACACGCCTCCCATGGGAGGTGTCAAGGCTTGCAATAACCACGACCAACATCGCCTACTCCATGATCACCGCGGTCATGTCTGCGGTTCCCACCATAGTCACGATGCTGGCGATCGCCACCGCCACCATCGTAGTTTCTACGATCACCACTACGGTTTTTGTTGTAGCCTCCCTGGTCACTAGACTTTATATGATCCTTTTCTCGGCAGTTTCACCCTTTTCACGGTTGTTTCCACCCTTATCACGGGCAGTGTAGTTCAAGGAGGAGTTGCCGGACCCCTGGTGGGGGCAGACAATGTTGAACTCGTGTCGGCGCTCGAGGGCGATCGCATGGGAGTAGAACTCCCCCAGCTTATTGCGTCAAGCCGAGTGGTGGTAACAGTGATGAGCGGCTCATAGTTGTTGTCGAGCCCGGTCATGACGGTGGTAATGATGTCCTCGTAGTGTGTTGGTGTACCGGCAAAAGCTTGATGATCGGCATTGAGCTGGATCTTGGTGAAGTAGTCCACCATTGAGAGGTTGCCCTTGCGGAAAGTTTCCATCTCCAGCTTGATATAGACAACAGTACCATGAGAATGCTAAGAATACATCTGCTCCAAGTGTGCCAAGATGTCATGAGAAGTTTGGAACATGATGACCTGCTGGAGGATGTCCTTGATGAGGTAGGCCATCAGGTAGGCGAGCACAATTTGATCCTGACGGAACCATTTAGTGTACAGCGGATTGGGCACCTATACTGCCTTGTCATCAGTAGGAAGGAGCTGTTCAAAGGCCTTGATGGAGCCGTCGATGCAGCCGACGGTGTTGGTGATGCAAGGGGGAGGAAAGACTTGAGCCTTCCACATGAGGTAGTTGGTGGTGAGGCGTGAGTGATGAGACTGGCGAAGGGCGCAGGAACAAAGGAGCTTTTTTTTAGAAAAGGAGGATTACCCCTGGCCTCTGCATCAGAGCATGCAGCCCCTTTATTATTAAGCAAAGTCACCAAAAAGTCTATGTTCCAGCACAAGCTTGCTTTGAGCTTAAGTAAAATAAAAAAAGTATATTGTGCCACAACCGGCGAAAATAGAATGAGATGACTAAACACCTATCCTATTACTGGACCGCCATCCAAACTGGTTGTAGTTATCCCGAGCTATCATATCCCATCGGGCATACCCAATAACCAAAGGTTCCCTAGCTTCCACAGGAGTGAGTAACGACCACATACGGATCCAAGCAGTGGCCCTGTAGATAACCTTCAAAACGATTATAAGAGTTTGTCTATTAAAAACCATGTCATTCCTACAGTTCCATACAGCACAAAGTAATGCACATACTCCTATCCGAATATGTCTCACAATATTTTTCACTACTCCATTTAGCCATGTCCCAAATAACATGTGTATACTATTTGGAGGGGTGATATTAAAGGCTATATGAACTGAACGCCATAATAGTTTGGCCAGCAAACAAACAAGGAAGAGGTGTTTGATGGTTTCATCGTGATCACAAAAGCTACATCTTTTACTACCCTCCCAATTACATTTTGGCAAGTTATCCTTATTCAGACCCACCCCCTTGCGAACAAACCAAATGAAGAATTTGATTCTTAACGGGTGTCGGTGCAATTAACCGCAGTTTAACCCGGATCATGACGTTAAGTCATCTCTGGACTTATCCTGACAGATCCTGGCCCGATAGACAGATTGTAACCCAGCAGACAGTTATAACCCGCCATGAAAATGAGCCGCCTGGAGATAAGAAGCCCAGGCGTTAAGAAGCCCAAGTAGAGAAACCCAGGGTTAAAGAAGCTCGCGAGAAGAAGTCAAAAATAGGCTAACTCCTAATCCTACTAGGACTCTACATGAAAACCCGCCCCTTCAACTTATATAAGGAGGGGCAGGGGCGCCCCGAGAGGGTCAGGTCACAATAGACAAGTTTTAGGGCTTAGACAGAAAAGTCTTAGTCAAGATCAAAGTAGATGCTCTCGAGATAGAGGTAGGAAAACACCGCCCTTGTAACCGAGATCATCATCATCATCAATATCAAATAAGCTGGATGTAGGGTTTTACCTCCACCGTGAGGGGCCGAATCTGGGTAAAATCTCGCATCTCTCATCCCGCTCAACCCCGTTCAAGCTACCACTTAGATGTGTTGGCCTCACGACTAAGTCCTCACACTACGACATCTGCTGTGACAAAACCACGACAGTTGGCACGCACCATGGGGCCCTCGCACGGTGTTGTTGAGTTCTTGGACGGATCTCTCTCGGGGATTGAGAAGATGGCAATTCTCCGGATGAAGAAAAAGCTGTCGCGGAAGGATTTACATCGGCTGCAAGTTCATTAGTCGAGATGAGAAAGAGTTTTGATGATGGCATACATCAGTTCCGATCTGATCTCGAGATGAAGCTAAGGATTTCTTTGATGACGTTCCACCGCATGCGGTCTTGTTAAAAGCAGTCCAGCCTATGTTGATGGGAGGCCGCCTAAAACATCTGCATCATCCATGGATCCAAGTCTTAAGGTTGCGAGGAAGAACAATCAGGTATGAGATGCCATCGGTTGCGCATCCCATGTCAGGGTGAAAAAAAGGAAAAAGGGCCACGATCCGGCCATGGATACGGCCATGACCCGGAAACATAGCCGGCCACGACTTCCTCCGGTTGCCTCCACCTCAATGCTAAGCCACCCACCTCCAAGTCGCTAGTCCGGGCCTCCTTGCCGAGCCGTCGCCTCAGCATGCTTCCGCGATGGACCTGCTTTGCTGATGTCAGTCGAGCTACTGCGGTGCGGTTCTAAGTTATCAGCTTCACGTTGCTCGAGTTGCTGTGACCCGCCCCATTGCTGCTCCTGAGCCGCTGCCTCAGATTGCCTCCGACGTGGCCTCAGCCAGTTGTTCGCCTCGAGCACTGATACGTCTCCAACGTATCTATAATTTTTGATTGTTCCATGCTATTATATTACCCCTTTTGGATGTTTATGGGCTTTATTTTACATATTTATATCATTTTTGGGACAAACCTACTAACCGGAGGCCCAGCCCGTATTGCTGTTTTTTTTGCCTATTTCAGTATTTCGAAGAAAAGGAATATCAAACGGAGTCCAAACGGAATGAAACCTTCGGGAGCGTGATTTTGGGAACGAACGTGATCCGGAGAACTTGGAGTGCAAGTCAAGAAGTAGACGAGGCCTCCAGGAGATAGGAGGGCGCGCCCACCCCTCCTGGGCATGCCCCCTGTCTCGTGGGCCCCACAAACGGCCACTGTCGGTGTCAAAACCGGCGGATCTCGGGTAGGGGGTCCCGAACTGTGCATCTAGGCGGATGGTAACAGGAGACAAGGGACACGATGTTTTTACCCAGGTTCGGGCCCTCTCGATGGAGGTAAAACCCTACTTCTGCTTGATTGATATTGATGATATGGGTAGTACAAGAGTGGATCTACCACGAGATCAAGGAGGCTAAACCCTAGAAGATAGCCTATGGTATGATTGTTGTTCGTTTGTTGTGTCCTACGGACTAAAACCCTCCGATTTATATAGACATCGGAGAGGGCTAGGGTTACACAGAGTCGGTTACAATGGTAGGAGATCTACATATCCGTATTGCCAAGCTTGCGTTCCACGCCAAGGAAAGTCACATCCGGACACGGGACGAAGTCTTCAATCTTGTATCTTCATAGTCTTGGAGTCCGGCCGATGATGATAGTTTGGCTATCCGGACACCCCCTAGTCCAGGACTCCCTCAGTAGCCCCTGAACCAGGCTTCAATGATGACGAGTCCGGCGCGCATATTGTCTTCGGCATTGCAGGCGGGTTCCTCCTCCGAATAATTTATAGAAGATTGTGAACACCAGGATAGTGTCCGGCTCTGTAAAATAAATTCCATATACCACCGTAGAGAGAATAATATTTACACAAGTTCAATCTGCTGACGTATTTTGTGGCGTGACATCACACCACTACCAAGCCTTTACTTGAATCGTTTTTATTATACCACCTCAGCGCGTTTAGCGAAGCGGTTTCCTTGGCACGTCTTGTCGAGGCAGAGATCGTGTTTCCCTTATTTCGGGATTCCCATCAATACGGACGTGGGTAACCCAACCGCGCCATTGATTGTGGCGCTTGGGAGATAAGCGAGTTTTACCAGGCCGGTGGGGACGCATAGTTTTCGTCCGCCCATATATAAGGGGATAAGGATCCACCTCTTTTACCTACGCCTTCTTCCTCCTTTGCTTATCCATCTCCGCGCACTCGAGCTCCAGCGCCCAAGTCCGCACATCTCACCTCGACCTTCTCCGGCCATGTCCGGAGCGGGAGGCAAGTGGATGGCCTCCTCCGTTATGGAGGGGCACATTGAGAAGCTGCGCAGCGCCGGATATCTGTCCAGCGACATCGTGCATCGGCTCCCCGAGGAGGGGCATCTCATCCCCACCCCCAGGCCCCATGAGAGGGTCGTATTCCTTCCCCACTTCCTCCGCGGACTGGGCTTCTTACTCCACCCCTTTGTCCGGGGGCTCATGTTCTACTATGGCCTGGATTTCCACGATCTGGCCCCGAATTTCATCCTCAATATCTTGGCGTTTATCGTCGTGTGTGAGGCCTTCCTCTGCATCTAGCCCCACTTTGGCTTGTGGCTAAAGACCTTCAATGTCAAGCCGAAGGTTGTGAAGGGCAGCCAAGCAGAGTGCGGAGGCGCCATGGTGGGCAAAATGCCCAACGTCACTTGGCTCGAGGGTGCCTTCGTGGAATCCGTTAAAGGGTGGCAATAGCGATTGCCTCTACATCACCGAGCCGCGTGACCCTAAATGGGCGGCGGCCCCCAAATTCAGATCTGGTATCCCCATGCAGCTCACCTCCTGGAAAGAGAAGGGCTTGCTATGGGGTAGTTCGGAAGAGCTGACCGGACTCTAGTCCTGTCTCCAGACCCTGGTGAACAAGAAGCTCAAGCTTGTCAACGTGATCCAGGTCATGCTCGTCCGCCGGATTCTCCCCTGCCAGCAACGGGACTTCAATTTGTGGGTGTTTGATCCGGCACAGCACCGAACTTTGAGCGGGCTCTTCGACACTACGTACGAAGCTGCCTGGAGGGTGCTGTTCAAGGGTGCCGAAGCTCCCGCATCCGCTACCAAAGATCGCGGATTCAGCACGCAGCGTCCGGCTGGCGAGGTAAGCTATGTTATCCTTTATGGGACACTTGCTTTTCATAGTTTGACTCTATGCGGGATCTAAACTCCCAATACCTTTAACAGGACTGACAGAAGACGTCCGGACAGGTTAACTGTCCGGCTCCCCTTCCAGAAGACCAGCGGACACCCGTTTAACGGGGCTGCTGGTCCCGGCACTTTATGTGGTGCCGGAGAAGAAGGCCACGGGAACCCGAAGGAGTTCCCGGCGTCAGGTGGTATCGGACTCATCGTCCGATGACTCCGAGGACGACTCCTCCCACGAGGATGAGGAGGAGAAGAAAGAGGCCTCTCCCCCAGCGAGGGGAGAGAAGAAGAGGAAGGCCTCCCCAACAAGGGAGGCCGAAGGGTCCAAGAAGGGAAGGACCCTTCCCCCGGACTGCTCCGCCAGCGTCGGCGACGGTGATGAGGAGTGGCCCTCAAGGGCCAAGCCCTTGGCAAGATCGTAAGTATCCGGACTCCTGGATGATTTATAATTTTTCTTTTTGCCACGCGGTGTCTTTCTAATGCCGCATACAACCTGTAGTCCGGCCAAGGACGATCTTAACGCTTCGTCGAGCGGGTCCTTGGGCACGTCGGATATGGATTCTCTTCCGACCGCCTCCACCCCTCGTGACGCTGACGACGTCGAGGTGGGATCCCAGGAAGGGACCCTCTAGGAGGAGGAGGCCCCGGAGGTGCTGCAGGGCAACCTCCCGGACTTTGCACCGGACTCCGCACCGGAACCTGCAGTGGTTCCGGAGTCTGGCGAGCGGCCCCTTCGTAAGAAGGGCAAGACTGTGACACCGGCGGCCTCCGTCCAACCGGAGGCGCCGGATAACTTGCTGGAGGCACTCAACGGCGCTTCCATCAAAGAAGAACACCGCACTGTCATGAGTGCGGTGATTCAGAAGGTTCAGCTCGCCAAGAGCGGGCTGACCGAAGCCTGCAGCAGCCTTCTAACAGGCTTTGAGGTAAGAATTTTAAGATGTGTAATATAATACCGCATAGACAGTAGCCCCTGATGCTCGGTTCGGTGTTCGGAAAGAAAAGCCGGACTGAGGATCTAAAAAGATATACGCAGGAGTCTAAAAAAATATGTCAATATGGGATTGCAGGCTGCGCTGCTGACCTCTGCCGCACTGACTGCGGAGGTCAATGCTTTGAAGCAAAGCCTCGAGCGGTCCAAGAGCGAGCTCGACCGTGCCAAGAAGCAGCTCGAGGACAAGGAAGGTGAGTAACACTTTATTAAAGTTGTACCTTACAGAAAAGGATTTGGTTGCAAGAGAAAATAACAAAGATAACGTGGGTACTACAGGGGCCACGAACGAGCTGGCGACCCTGAAGGAGGCGGTGTCCGCGGCTGAATGCAATGCGGCCGCGGAACGAGCCGAGCGAGAGAAGCAGGAGGCACGGGTGGCGGAGGTGCAGCAAGAGCTCCAGGCTCTCGTGGAAAAACATGAGAGTTTGGAGCGCAACTCAAAGACTCGAGAGTCCGAGCTTGCATCGGCTCTTGAGAGTGCCAAAGCCGCTAAGGCCGAAGCCCACAAGGCCCTCCAGGAAATCGAGGCGTTGAAGAAGATAGCGGCGGGTAAGGCATTTTTCATGCAAAGAAAGCATGTGGATGTGAATTACCTATTACTTACCCGAATTCGGAGCTCTCCAGGAGCGTTCGCAGATCTGCCCCGCAGCGTGTCCGATGCTGCTGCATTCTACCGGGCCGAGGAGGGGAGCTCGACGGAGAAGGTCTTCTGGTCTCAGTATGCTGAGGCCGGACATCCGGTGCTCCTTAGCGACCAGCTGAAGCAGCTGGTCGAGCTCCACAAGGTGGCCGAACAGGCCATGAAGGGCCTCATAGTTCGGCTGTGGCCCAAGGAGGCCATGCCTGGGAGCTACTTCGGCCTGGTGCGGCGGCTGGTGGATGCATGTCCCTGGGTTGAAGTCGTCAAGCACTCCGCCTGCATTGAAGGTGCCCGTCGGGCCCTTGCCCGTGCAAAGGTGCACTGGGGCAGGATGGACGCTGAGAAGCTTGTGACGGACGCGCCACCGACGGGAAGGAGTATCGCACGCCCGAAATGTATTATAAGAGTGTCCTTAAGGGTGCCCGCATGATTGCGGGTGAGTGCTCCAAAGATGTAATATTTGAGTAGACTCGCATTTTGTTATCCTGTGCGCTGAAAACTTTGTTCATATGCGCTAAGCAACGCTTGTTGATTTAAAATATTACCTTCTGTGCGGCTGTTTATGAAATCTGAGAGATGGCAAGTCGTCGGCTTCAGCCCCCATGCCACGAGTGCTGGGGTGTTTGGGATAAACTTGAGCGCTCTTGTGCCCATTTTTGGGTCCATCTAGGGAGGCGCTCAACACAACGAACGAGGCAACCGGACTTATAATGCTTGAACACTCTCACTTAGCCATAGAATTCTATAATTTTAAATTTCGGCGAAGCCCCTAGTGTTCGGAAGACCGAGTTCGGGGCGCTATCCACGCCTGGGCCGGACAAAGCCGGTTCCTCGCTCTAAGTGGCATAAGTCTTTAGGGACTCGAAAAAACCTCTTGAACAGCGACCAGCTCTCGCCTTATCATGACGGTAAGTTTTAGCTTTCTCCACTCAGGCGCTCGCCCAGCTCAACTGGGATGCAATCGCAGTGGTTCTCCCAGTGCTACCTTAGCCGATACAACGGAACATAAGGTACCAAAACATGGGAGCCGGGCAAACCCAACTATTGACCCAAGACATGATTCAGAGCCGATGCATATAATGCTATAAGTTCGGGGTGCCGCACTTGTGAAAGTGTTCGGACTTATCACACCATAATGTGGGGAACTTAAGCCCCTGGTGTATTTAGCCGTACCAAAGTGTACGGATGCAACATGTCATAAATGAACATATGTATAAGAAGGAAATGCAATTATAAGCAAAAAGCGATGTATTGTTTATTCAAAAAGTGTTGCCTTGAATGCAGAACGATACAAATAGTGCGATAAGCAAGGGGTGAAAATATTAGCATGTCCCCCTCCAGGGGTAGGCTGCGGAATGGTGTATAAAGCAGGTATAATGCTCATAATGGAGACCACCTGAGTATTCGTTGTAGCCTTTCTCCTTCCCTGGCTGTTGCATCGTGAGTTCGGCAGGTCTACCGCCGGACAGGGCCTCTGGTGAACGGAGTCCTGTAGAAAAAAGAAAAAGGAAAAAAGAATGACACACTTGGGAGCCCCTGGTGTGGTTAAGCCACGCTCTAGGCCTGTCGTGGTCGTGCCCCTCCCCCTATGCCCAGTCTTGCAATTTTGCAAGGGCTGGGGTTGAGGCCGCATTGCTACGCGTGCTCGGAACGTGCCAGGTGGTCTTGTTGTAGGTTACTCCGGGCGCGTTTGGCCATGTCCGGTCGTTTAACGGCCGGACTCGAAAATTGCCTTAAGAGGCTGCTCTGTACTTCTGCCGCGAGATCCACTGTGTGTTCCTCCGTTCGGAGGGAGCGTTCAGTGTTTCCGCTGACCGTGATGACTCCTTGAGGGCCTGGCATCTTGAGCTTGAGGTATGCGTAATGCAGCACCGCGTTGAACTTTGCAAACGCGGTCCGTCCGAGCAGAGCATGATAGCCGCTGCGGAACGGAACTATGTCGAAGATTAATTCCTCGCTTCGGAAGTTATCCGGGGATCCGAAGACCACTTCCAGTGTGACTGAGCCTGTACAATTGGCCTCTACACCTGGTATGACGCCTTTGAAGGTCGTCTTTGCGGGGTTAATCCTTGAGGGGTCTATGCCCATCTTGCGCACTGTATCTTGATAAAGCAGGTTCAGGCTCTGCCGCTGTCCATCAGGACTCTGGTGAGGTGAGATCCATCGACGATTGGGTCTAAAACCAATGCGGCGAATCCGCCATGGCGGATACTGGTGGGGTGGTCCCTTCGATCAAAAGTGATCGGGCAGGAGGACCATGGGTTGAACTTCGGGGCGACTGGCTCCATCGCATATATGTCCCTGAGTGCACGCTTCCGCTCCCTCTTGGGTATGTGGGTTGCGTATATCATGTTTACCGTCCAGACTTGTGGGGGGAAACCTTTCTGTCCTCTATTGTTCGGCGGTCGGGTCTCTTCCTTGTCATCGCTATGCAGCCCCTTGTCATTGTTTTCGGCAATTAACTTGCCTGCCTGCTTGAATACCCAACAATCCCTATTGGTGTGATTAGCTGGCTTTTCGGGGGTGCCGTGTATCTGGCACGAGCGGTCGAGTATTCGGTCCAAATTGGACGGACCCGGAGTAGTTCTTTTGAATGGCTTTTTCCGCTGACCGGGTTTGGAGCCTCTGAATCCGGCGTTGACTGTCGTATCCTCAATGTTATCGCCGTTAATGCGGCGTTTGTTTTTGTTGCGACGCGACCTGCCATTGCGGTCCTTGTTATCCGGACTGCCAGAATTTGTGCTGAGGTTGTTACTGCGGGCTAGCCAGCTGTCCTCTCCCGCGCAGAAGCGGGTCATGAGTGATGTGAGGGCTACCATGGATTTCGGCTTTTCCTGTCCTAGGTGCCGGGCAAGCCACTCATCGTGGATGTTATGTTTGAAGGCTGCGAGGGCCTCTGCATCCAGACAGTCGACGATTTGATTTTTCTTTGTTAAGAACCGTGTCCAAAATTGTCTGGCCGATTCGTCTAGCTGCTGAATTATGTGGCTTAGGTCATCGGCGTCTGGTGGTCGCACATATGTGCCCTAGAAGTTGTCAAGGAATGCGGCTTCCAGGTCCTCCCAACACCCAATTGATTCTGCTGGCAAGCTGTTAAGCCAATGCCGAGCTGGTCCTTTAAGCTTGAGTGGGAGGTATTTGATGGCGTGAAGATCATCGCCGCGGGCCATGTGGATATGAAGGAGATAGTCTTTGATCCAAACCGCGGGGTCTGTTGTGTCATCGTAGGATTCAATATTCACGGGTTCAAATCCTTCGGGGATTTGATGATCCATTACTTCATCTGTGAAGCATAGTGGGTGTGCGGCGCCTCTATATTGGGCTATATCACGACGTAGCTCAAGCGAGCTTTGTCTATTGTGTTCGGCCCGGCCGGAGTTGCTGTATCCGGCGTGACGGTCATCGTCGCGCATCGTGGGGCGCCCACGCGATCCGTAGATCAATCTTGATTGTCTTGCCTTGTCCTCCAATATGTCTCGCAAGTCCGGCGCATTCCCCCGTGGCTTCGAACTTTTCGAGCGGTGCCGGGGTACGGTTCTGGTGGAGGGCCTAGAGGCCTCTCTGTCGCGGCCACGAGGTGGTCGGTCAGCCGTATTGTGCGCTGGTGATGCAGGTTTATATGCCTCCTCCTCTAATCGGGGGAGCAACTTGCGTTTGGGGTAGCTTTTGGAGGGGCGTTCGAGTTCATGCTCTTCGGCCGCAAGGACTTTAGTCCATCTGTCGGCTAGCAGATCTTGATCAGCTTTAAGCTGTTGCTGCTTTTTCTTGAGGCTGTTCGCCGTGGCCATAAGCCTGCGTTTAAAACGCTCTTGTTCGACGGGATCCTCAGGCACGATGAATTCGTCGTCGTCGAGGCTTGCCTCGTCTCCGGAGGGAGGCATGCAATTATCATCCTCTACCTCATCGTCTGCCGCTCTCTCATGAGGGCTGGCTTCTCCGTCCTCCTGTGCTGAATCTTGCTGGAGGGGGTTGTCTTCGGCACTCTCTGGGGTGTTATTATCTCCGGTGCCGGAATCTCCATTCCTGCTGTGGCGGGGTTTAGAGCGGCGCCGCGGACACCGACGCTTGGGCTGTTTCTTGGAGGGGTCTTCCTCCGCCGTTCCTTCGCCGTTCCCATCCTTTGGGATATCCACCATGTATATGTCATATGACGAGGTGGCTTTCCAGTGCCCAGTAGGCGCTGGTTCTTGGTCATCTCCGGCATCGTTGTCCATACCGTCGATGTCTTCTGAGTCGAAGTCTAGCATGTCGGTTAGATCGTCGACAGTGGCTACTAAGTGGGTGGTGGGTGGGGTTTGAATTTCTTCGTCGTCCGCATCCCAACCGTCCTGGCCGCAGTCCGGCCAGGGCTCTCCTGATAGCGAGAGATACTTTAGCAAATTCAGGATGTCACCAAAAGGTGAGTGTTGAAAGATGTTCGCAGCGGTGAACTCCATGATCGGCGCCCAATCGGATTTGATTGGAGAGGGTGCGGGAGGTTCGGAGTCCGGCGGGGAGTCCGGCACCTCGGAGTCACGAGCCTCACAAGGGACAAGGTCGGTATTTGGCTCCATCGCCGTAGATGTAGCAGCCCCCGAGGCGGTGTCTAGCCACCCGTCCTCGATCTGCGCAGCCGGCTCCGAATTGAGGATCGGAGCGGACTCGTGTGCGGCCTCCAGGGCACTGTCCGGCAGCAGAGCTAAGTCATGCCCATCGTGACAGTGCGGCGCGCTCGGCTGTGGCTCGAATCCATCGAAGATCAAGTCTCCGCGGATGTCAGCCGTGAAGTTCAGACTTCCAAATCTGACCTGATGGCCAGGGGCGTAGCTTTCAATCTGCTCCAGATGGCCAAGCGAATTGGCCCGCAGTGCAAAGCCGCCGAATACGAAGATCTGTCCGGGCAAGAAAGTCTCACCCTGGACCGCGGTGTTGTTGATGATCGAAGGAGCCATCAAGCCTATCGGTGACGACATAGAGGAACTCTCAATGAAAGCACCAATGTCGGTGTCAAAACCGGCGGATCTCGGGTAGGGGGTCCCGAACTGTGCGTCTAGGCGGATGGTAACAGGAGACAAGGGACACGATGTTTTTACCCAGGTTCGGGCCCTCTTGATGGAGGTAAAACCCTACTCCTGCTTGATATATTGATGATATGGGTAGTACAAGAGTGGATCTACCACGAGATCAAGGAGGCTAAACCCTAGAAGCTAGCCTATGGTATGATTGTTGTTCGTTTGTTGTGTCCTACGGACTAAAACCCTCCGGTTTATATAGACACCGGAGAGAGCTAGGGTTACACAGAGTCGGTTACAATGGTAGGAGATCTACATATCCGTATTGCCAAGCTTGCCTTCCACGCCAAGGAAAGTCCCATCCGGACACGGGACGAAGTCTTCAATCTTGTATCTTCATAGTCTTGGAGTCCGGCCGGTGATGATAGTTGGCTATCCGGACACCCCCTAGTCCAGGACTCCCTCAGCCACCGACGTACTCCTTCCTCCTATATACCTACGTACCCCGAAAACATCCAGGGAGCCAACGAAAAACAATTTCCACCGCCGTAACCTTCTGCATCCGCGAGATCCCATCTTGGAGCCTTCGCCGGCGCTCCGCCGGAGGGGGAATCGACCATGGAGGGCTTCGACATTAACACCATAGCCCCTCCGATGAGTTGTGAGTAGTTTACCACAGACCTTCCGGTCCATAGTTATTAGCTAGATGGCTTCTTCTCTCTTTTTGGATCTCAATACAATGTCCTCCCCCTCTCTTGTGGAGATCTATTCGATGTAAACTCTTTTTGCGTTGTGTTTTTCGAGATCCGATGAATTGTGGGTTTATGATCAAGTTTATCTATGAGAAATATTTGAATCTTCTCTGAATTCTTTTATGTATGATTGAGTTATCTTTGGAAGTCTCTTCGAATTATCACTTTGGTTTAGCCTACTAGATTCATCTTTCTTGCCATGGGAGAAGTGCTTAGATTTGGGTTCAATCTTGCGGTGTCCTTACCCAGTGACAGAAAGGGTTGCAAGGCACGTATTGTATTGTTGCCATCGAGGATAAAAAGATGGGGTTTATAACATATTGCATGAGTTTATCCCTCTACATCATGTCATCTTTCTTAATGCGTTACTCTATTCTTATGAACTTAATACTCTAGATGCAGGCAGGAGTCGGTCGATGTGTGGAGTAATAGTAGTAGATGCAGGCAGGAGTCGGTCTACTTGTCACGGACGTGATGCCTATATACATGATCATGCCTAGATAATCTCATAATTATTCGCTTTTCTATCAATTGCTTGACAGTAATTTAATTTGTTCACCCACCGTAATACTTATGCTATCTTGAGAGAAGCCACTAGTGAAACCTATGGCCCCTGGGTCTACCTTTTATCATATAAGCTTTCAATCTACTTTTATTTGCATCTTTACTTTTCGCATCCATATTATAAAATACCAAAAATATATTTATCTTATCATACTATCTCTATCAGATCTCACTTTCGCAAGTGGCCGTGAAGGGATTGATAACCCCTTTATTCCGTTGGTTGCGAGTTCTTTGTTTGTTTGTGTAGGTGCGTGGGACTTTTGAGGAGCCTCCTACTGGATTGATACCTTGCTTCTCAAAAACTGAGGGAAATACTTACGCTACTCTGCTGCATCACCATTTCCTTTTCAAGGAAAACCAACGCAAGCTCAAGACGTAGCAAGAAGGATTTCTGGCGCCGTTGCCGGGGAGGTCTTCGCTCAAGTCAAGACATACCAAGTACCCATCAGAAACTCATCTCCCTCGCATTTACATTATTTTCCATTTGCCTCTCGTTTTCCTCTCCCCCACTTCACCCTTGCCGTTTTATTTGCCCTCTCTTTCCCAATCTCCTCTCTCTTTTTTCGCTTGCCTTTTTGTTTGCTTGTGTGTTGGATTACTTGTCGCCATGGCGCAAGATAATACCAAATTGTGTGATTTTTCCAATACCAATAATAATGATTTCCTTAGTACTCCGATTGCTCCTCTTAATGATGTTGAGTCTTGTGAAATCAATACTGCTTTGCTGAATCTTTTTATGAAAGATCAATTCGCCAGCCTTCCTAGTGAAGATGCCGCTACTCATCTAAACAACTTTGTTGATTTGTGTGACATGCAAAAGAATAAAGATACAGATAATGATATTGTTAAATTGAAGTTATTTCCGTTTTCACTTAGAGGTCGTGCTAAAGTTTGGTTTTCGTCTTTGCCTAAAAATAGTATTGATTCTTGGAACAAGTGCAAAGATGCTTTTATCTCTAAGTATTTTCCTCCCGCTAAGATTATCACTCTTAGGAAAGATATTATGAATTTTAAACAACTTGATCATGAGCATGTTGCCCAATCTTGGGAAAGAATGAAATTGATGATTCGCAATTGCCCTACTCATGGTTTGAATTTATGGATGATCATACAAAATTTTTATGCCGGTTTGAACTTTGCTTCTAGAAATCTTTTAGATTCGGCCACGGGAGGCACGTTTATGGAAATCACATTAGGAGATGCTACAAAACTTCTTGATAATATTATGGCTAATTATTCTTAATGGCACACCGAAAGATCTTCTAGTAAAAAAGTGCATGCTATAGAAGAAATCAATGTTTTGAGTGGAAAGATGGATGAACTTATGAAGTTGTTTGCTACTAAAAATACTCCTCTTGATCCCAATGATATGCCTTTGTCTACTTTGATTGAGAATAATAATGAATCTATGGATGTGAATTTTGTTGGTAGGAATAGTTTTGGAAACAATGCTTGTAGAGGAAACTTTAATTCTAGACCGTTCCCTAGTAATTCCTCTAATAATTGTGGAAATTCCTAAAATAATTCTTATGGTAATTTTAATAAGATGCCCTCTAATTTTGAGAATAGTGTGAAAGAATTTATAATTTCTCAAAAGAATTTTAATGCGTTGCTTGAAGAAAAATTGCTCAAAGTTGATGATTTGGCTAGGAATGTTGATAGACTTTCGCTTGATGTTGATTCTCTTAAACTTAGATCTTCTCCTCCTAAGCATGATATCAATGAGTCTCTCAAAGCAATGATAATTTCCATTGATGAGTGCAAGGAAAGAACTGCTAGATTGCGTGCTAAGAAAGATAGCTTTATAAAGGCGTGTTCTTCTAGTTTCCATGAAAATAATGATGAAGATCTTAAAGTTATTGATGCGTCTCCTATTAGATCTTTGTTTTGCAATATGAATCTTGATAATTATGTGACTGAAGATGAGCCAACTTTACCTAGAAGGCGTCCCAAAAATTCGGAGTTTTTAGATCTTGATGCTAAATTTGGTAAAAGTGGGATTGGAGAGGTCATGACTTTAAATAGTATTGAACCCACTATCTCGGATTTCAAGGAATTTGATTATGATAATTGTTCTTTAGAAGGTTGTATTTCCTTGTTCCAATCAGTATTTAATTCTCCTCATGGTTATAGTCAAAATAAAGCTATTACCAAACATATCGTTGATGCCTTGATGCAATCTTATGATGAAAAACTTAATTTGGAAGTTTCTATACCTAGAAAACTTAATGATGAGTGGGAAACTACTATAAAGATTAAAATTAAAGATCATGAGTGTTTTGCTTTGTGTGATTTGGGTGCTAGTGTTTCCACGATTCTGAAAACTTTATGTGATATTCTAGGTTTCCATCATCTTGATGATTGCTCTTTAAATTTGCACCTTGCAGATTCCACCATTAAAAAGCCAATGGGAAGGATCAATGATGTCCTCATTGTCACAAATAGAAATTTGGTGCCCGTAGATTTATCGTTCTTGATACAGATTGCAATCTTTCTTGCCCTTTTATTCTTGGTAGACCTTTTCTTAGAACGATTGGCGCGATTATTGATATGAAGGAAGGGAATATTAGATTCCAATTTTCATTAAAGAAAGGCATGGAGAACTTTCCAAGAAAGAAAGTCAAATTACTTATGAATCTATCATGCGAGCTATTTATGAATTGAGTGCCAAAGATGGTACTACTTAGATCTATCTTCGCTTTTATGCCTAGCTAGGGACGTTAAACGACAGCGCTAGCTGGGAGGCAACCCAATTTTCTTTGTGTTTTTTGTTTTTGTCTCTGTTTAGTAATAAATGTTGCTTCTACCTTATATTTAGATGTGTTTTTATGTTTTAATTAGTATTTGTTCCAAGTAGAACCTATAGGATAACCTATGATGATAGTTGATTTGATTCTGCTGAAAAAGCATAAACTTTGCACGCACGAAATTAATTTTGTTAAATCACAAAAATGTGTTTTTGCGTTTCTTCTTTCTGATGCTGATCAATAGACAAATGTTCCAGGACTTCCTATTTTGGTAGGATTTTTAGAGTTCCAGAAGTTTGCGTTAGTTACATATTGCTACAGACTGTTCTGTTTTTGACAGATTCTGTTTTTCGAGTGTTGTTTGCTTATTTTGATGCATCTATGGCTAGTAAAATAGTTTATAAACCATAGAGAACTTGGAATACAGTAGGTTTAACACCAAAATAAATAAAGAATGAGTTCATTACAGTACCTTATGTGGTGGTTTTGTTTTCTTTCACTAACGGAGCTTATGAGATTTCCTGTTGAGTTTTGTGTTGTGAAGTTTTCAAGTTTTGGGTAAAGCTTTGATGGACTATGGAATAAGGAGTGGCAAGATCCTAAGATTGGGGATGCCCATGGCACCCCAATATATTGAAGAATAGCCAAAAGCCTAAGCTTGGGGTTGCCCCGGGAAGGCATCCCCTCTTTCGTCTTTGTTCATTGGTAACTTTACTTGGAGCTGTATTTTTATTCGCCACATGGTATGTGTTTTGCCTGGAGCATTGTGTATTATATTAGTCTTTGCTTTTTAGTTTAACACAATCATCCTTGCTGTACACACCTTTTGGGAGAAGCCTACTTGATTAGAATTTATTAGAATATGCTATGTGCTTCACTTATATCTTTTGAGCTTGATATTTTTTGCTCTAGTGCTTCACATATATCTTTTAGAGCATGGCGGTGGCTTAATTTTGTAGAAATTGCTAGTCTCTCATGCTTCACTTATATTATTTTGAGAGTCTTTTAGAACAGCATGGTATTTGCTATGGTTATAAAATTGGTCCTAGAATGGTAGGCATCCAAGTTGGGTATAATAAAAACTATCATAGGAAGTGAATTGGATGCTATGATCAATTTGTTACTCGATAATTCTTTTGAAATATGGAGGTAGTGATATTAAAGTCATGCTAGTTGGGTGATTATCAATTTAAAGAATGCTTGTGTTGAAGTTAGCAAGTCCCGTAGCACGCACGTATGGTTAAAGTTGTGTAACAAATTTGAAACATGAAGTGTACCTGACTTGTGCATCCTTATGAGTGGCGGTTGGGGACGAGCGATGGTCTTTTCCTACCAATCTATCCCTCTAGGAGCATGCGTGTAGTGCTTGATTTTTGATGACTTCTAAATTTTTGCAATAAGTATATGAGTTCTTTTGACTAATGTTGAGTCCATGGATTATACGCACTTTTACCTTTCCATCATTGCTAGCCTCTTCGGTACCGTGCATTGCCCTTTCTCACCTTGAGAGTTGGTGCGAACTTCGCCGGTGCATCCAAAACCCGTGATATGATACGCTCTATCACACATAAGCCTCCTTATATCTTCCTCAAAACATACACCATACCTACCTATTATGGAATTTCCATAGCCATTCCAAGATATATTGCCATGCAACTTTCCACCGTTCCGTTCATCATCATCATGACATACTTTACTTTTGTCATATTGCCATTGCATGATCATGTAGTTGACATCGTATTTGTGCCAAAGCCACCATGCATAATTTTTCATACATGTCACTCTTGATTCATTGCACCATCCCGGTACACCGCCGGAGGCATTCATATAGAGTCATATCTTGTTCTAGTTTCGAGTTGTAATTCATATGTTGTAATCAATGAAAGTGTGATGATCATCATTATTAGAGCATTTCCCAAAAGAAAAAGAAAAAGAAAAAGAAAAAAAAGAAAGGCAAAAAAAGGCCCAAAATAAGAGGCAAAGTTACTATCTCTTTTTCCACACTTGTGCTTCAAAGTAGCACCTTTCTTCATGTAGTGAGCCTCATATCTTGTGCTCCAAAGTAGCACCATGTTTTTCATAGAGTCTCATATGTTGTCACTTTCATATACTAGTGGGAATTTTTCATTATAGAACTTGGCTTGTATATTCCTACGATGGGCTTCCTCAAATGCCCTATGTCTTCGTGAGCAAGCAAGTTGGATGCACACCCACTAGTTTTCTTTTGTTGAGCATTCATTTTTAGCTCTAGTGCATCCGTTGCATGGCAATCCCTACTCCTCATGTTGACATAAATTGATGGGCATCTCCACAGCCCGTTGATTATCCTCGTCAATGTGAGACTTTCTCCTTTTTTGTCTTCTCCACACAATCCCCATCATCATATTCTATTCCACCCATAGTGCTATATCCATGGCTCACGCTCATGTATTGCATGAAGGTTGAAAAAGTTTGAGATTATTTAGGGACGAAACAATTGCTTGGCTTATCATCGGGGGTGTAGAATTTGGGAACATCTTTGTGTGACGAAAATGAAGCATAGCCTAACTATATGATTTTGTAGGGATGAACTTTCTTTAGCCATGTTATTTTGAGAAGACATGATTGCTTTGATTAGTATGCTTGAAGTGTTACTATTTCTTTTATCAATATGAACTTTTATTTTGAATCATTTGGATCTGAACATTCATGCCACAATAAACAAAATTACATTGAGAATTATGCTAGGTAGCATTCGACATCAAAAATTATATTTTTATCATTTACCTACTCGAGGACGAGCAGGAATTAAGCTTGGAGATGCTTGATACGTCTCCAACGTATCTATAATTTTTGATTGTTCCATGCTATTATATTACCCCTTTTGGATGTTTATGGGCTTTATTTTACACATTTATATCATTTTTGGGACTAACCTACTAACCGGAGGCCCAACCCGTATTGCTGTTTCTTTGCCTATTTTAGTATTTCGAAGAAAAGGAATATCAAACGGAGTCCAAACGGAATGAAACCTTCGGGAGCGTGATTTTTGGAACGAACGTGATCCGGAGAACTTGGAGTGAAAGTCAAGAAGCAGACGAGGCGTCCAGGAGATAGGAGGTCGCGCCCACCCCTCCTAGGCGCACCCCCTGTCTCCTGGGCCCCACAGGAGGCCACCGACGTACTCCTTCCTCCTATATATACCTATGTACCCCGAAAACATCCAGGGAGCCAACGATAAACAATTTCCACCACCGTAACCTTCTGTATCCGCGAGATCCCATCTTGGAGCCTTCGCCGGCGCTCCACCGGAGGGGGAATCGACCACGGAAGGCTTCTACATCAACACCATAGCCCCTCCCATGAGTTGTGAGTAGTTTACCACAGACCTTCGGGTCCATAGTTATTAGCTAGATGGCTTCTTCTCTCTTTTTGGATCTCAATACAATGTCCTCCCCATCTCTTCTGGAGATCTATTCGATGTAAACTCTTTTTGCGGTGTGTTTGTCGAGATCCGATGAATTGTGGGTTTATGATCAAGTTTATCTGTGAGAAATATTTGAATCTTCTCTGAATTTTTTGATGTATGATTGAGTTATCTTTGCAAGTCTCTTCAAATTATCAGCTTGGTTTGGCCTACTAGATTGATCTTTCTTGCCATGGGAGAAGTGCTTAGCTTTGGGTTCAATCTTGCAGTGTGCTTACCCAGTGATAGAAAGGGTTGCAGGGCACATATTGTATTGTTTCCATCGAGGATAAAAAGATGGGGTTTATATCATATTGCATGAGTTTATCCCTCTAAATCATGTCATCTTTCTTAATGCGTGACTCTGTTCTTATGAACTTAATACTCTAGATGCAGGCAGGAGTCGGTCGATGTGTGGAGTAATAGTAGTAGATGCAGGCAGGAGTCGGTCTACTTGTCACGGACGTGATGCCTATATACATGATCATGCATAGATAATCTCATAATTATTCGCTTTTCTATCAATTGCTCAATAGTAATTTGTTCACCCACCGTAATACTTATGCTATCTTGAGAGAAGCCACTAGTGAAATCTATGGCCCCCGGGTCAACCTTTTATCATATAAGCTTTCAATCTACTTTTATTTGCATCTTTACTTTTCGCAAGTGGCCGTGAAGATATTGACAACCCCTTTATTGCATTGGTTGCGAGTTCTTGTTTGTTTGTGTAGGTGTGTGGGACTTTTGAGGAGCCTCCTACTGGATTGATACCTTGGTTCTCAAAAACTGAGGGAAATTCTTACGCTACTCTTCTGCATCACTCTTTCCTCTTCAAGGAAAACCAATGCAAGCTCAAGGTGTAGCAAGCACCTTCAAGCCACCAAGCGCTAATCAAGCTGGTCACCTGTGCTGCCGCACCACGAGCCGGCCACATCTGCCTTTGCTATCTCACTGGGTCGCGGCTACGGCAGCACCATAAGCCGCCACGGCCTCGTCGCCATTGCCGTGCGTCGCCTCCATGAGTCGCCTGGCCTCCCTCTGCTTTCAACCCGCCATAGCGCCGAGAGCCACCTCGCCTCTGCCACAACTACTACTACGCCACCCCGACCCGCCTGGTCGCCATGTTCATGGGTCCGCCTTGAGCTGCCGCATCGAGCTGCCGCATCGAGCTGCCTCAAAGCACCGGGGACCTCGCTCAAGCCGCCGGATGCCTCCGTGTCACTGGCGCTAGTCTGCCAGCCGCCCCACGCGACCTCCGCTCCGAGCTTGCCTCAAGCCACCCGCCTACCTTTGCCTCTGCCGCGGGTCTATCCTGCTGCGAGCCGCTCGGCCAGCTGCCGCCGCAAGCCTGCCTCCAAGTCGCGCCCTGAATTGTTGAGTAGCCGCAAGTCGCCAGCTCGCCTCAAGCAGCCTCAACGGCTCCCCCCAACATTACATAGTACTGCAATTCAGAGTGTTACATCTGCATAAGATACTGTAAACTGATGGATTGAGTGGATTACATATATGTTGAATCTGAGCGCAATAATACAAGTTTGATGCATAATCAGCTGGCTGGATGGCCACCAGCCATCAATGGAACGTGTTCATAGTGCAAAAACTAAGACGCCCTCGCCAGCGCATGGAGCCGGTGCTGCGGCCCTCCCCGTCACTCCTCCTTGACGAGCCGCCGGCTCCCTCTGAAGCCGTTGTGGCCCGCCACCGCACCATTTCGATCCGCCTCTGAGACTCCACTATCATGGCTTGCCGCCGCACTGCTCCGAGCCACCGTCCCCACCACCTGGTCTCGCTCCACCTTGCGATGACATTAAATAACCATTGTAGACTCATCTCCATGATGCTTGCACCAACCTGCCATCACTACAGCCTTTACCTCCGATGTCGTGTTGTCCGGCCGCTTTCGTCGCCGCATATGAAGTCACCCTCGCCCCCGTGCGAGCTCGCTCCCGCGGCCTTGAACCAGCCTCGCTTACCTTTGTTGCCATGATGCACCGCTCAGCTGCCTGACCTCGGCGGTGAGCCGCCTCGCCGGGCCTGTCTGGCAGCCTCGCCACTATAACCCATCGTTTTCCTCGCTGGCATCACCTCCGAGCCGCCGCTATGGGTCATTGCCTCCGAGCATCAAGTCTTCGTCTCTCGCGGCCTCAATTAGCTGCCTGTGAACCGCCATTCGCGCCTGAGCTGCGCACGAGTTGCCTCACAGCCACCTCGTCGGCCATACTCGACGGGCGAATCTACAAACCGCCATGATTTTCCTTCAAATCGCCGCCCCCGCCTCTGACGAGTTGTCATGAGCCGCCCTACCGGGGCCTGCCCTCCTCGAGCCGGCGTCCCAGCTACCGAAGCCCCATGGCCTCGCCTGAAAGACACCACTGCCTCCACTCCTGTGAGTTGCCTAGGCTGTCGACGGGTCTCTGCTGCTGTGAGCCGCCATCGATCTCGCTCGCGCTTCCCCGTTAAATCGGCTCACCGCCGCCAAGTTGTCGTGCCTACGGTCCCGAGCCGCCGAGCTGCTTCACGCCCCACCCGCTAAGCCGCCTCCTGCTACTTCTTGAGCTTTGCGTTGGTTTTTCCCTTGAAGAGGAAAGGGTGATGCAACAAAGTAGAGATAAGTATTTCCTCAATTAAAAACCAAGGTATCAATCCAGTAGCAGATACAAGCAACTCTCCAATCTATGCACCTGCACAAACAATCAAACACTTGCACCCAACACGACAAAGGGGTTGTCAATCCCTTCACAGTCACTTGCAAAGGTGAGATCTGGTAGAGATAGATATAAAAATTTCTAAAACGTAGAACAAAATAAAAGTAAATAAAACTCAGCGAGGTATTTTTGTTTTTTCAGTTTGTAGATCTTAAAATATATGATGGAAAATAGACCCGGGGCCATAGGTTTCACTAGAGGCTTCTCTCTTGAAAGAAAACAATACGGTGGGTGAACAAATTACTGTCGAGCAATTGACAGAAAAGCACAAAGTTATGACGATATCCAAGGCAATGATTATGAATATAGGCATCACGTTCGTGTCAAGTAGACCGACTCCTACATGCATCTACTACTATTACTCCACTCATCGACTGACTCCTCCCTGTATTTAGAGTATTAAGTTCAAGAGAACAGAGCAACACTTTAAGTAAGATGACATGATATAGAGGGATAAACTCCAGCAATATGATGAAAACCCTATCTTTTTACCCATGATGGCAACAATATAATATGTGCCTCACTACCCCTATTGTCACTGGGTGAGGACACCGCAAGATTGAACTCAAAACTAAACACCTCTCCCATTGCAAGAAATACCAATCTAGTTCACCAAACCAAATTAATAATTTGAAGAGAAATACAAAGATATTAAATCATGCATATAAGAATTCAGAGAAGATTCAAATAATATTCATAGATAATCTGATCAAAAATCCACAATTCATCGGATCTCGACAAACACACCGCAAAAGAATATTACATCGGATAGAACTCCAAGAACATCGAGGAGAACATTGTATTGCAGATCAAAGAGAGAGAGAAGAAGCCATCTAGCTACTAGCTATGGACCCGTAGGTCTATGGTAAACTACTCACGCTTCTTCGGAAGGGCAATAGGGTTGATGTAGATGCCCTGCGTAATCGAATCCCCCTCCCACAGAATACCGGAAAAGGCCTCCAGATGGGATCTCACGACGTCAGAGACCTGCGGCGGTGGAAAAGTATTTCGATGGACGCTTCTGGTCGTTTGGGAATATTTCTGAATTTATAGGCCAAGAATTAGGGTTGGAGGAGCTCCGAGGGGCCCACAAGCCCTTAGGATGCCCCCCCGAGGGTGCGCCCCTGAGGCTTGTGGCCGCCTCAGGACTCCTCGGACTTCATCTCCAAGTCCTACGTGTGTCATCTGGTCCAAGAAAAATCACCGTAAAGTTTTATACCGTTTGGACTTTGTTTTTTATTCCTTTTCTGTAAAACTCAAAACCAAGGAAAAAAATAGAAACTGGCACTGGGCTCTGGGTTAATATGTTAGTCCCGGAAATAATATAAAGTAGCATATTAATGCATATAAAACATCCAAAATAGATAATATAATAGCATGGAACAATAAAAAATTATACTCCCTCCGTCCGAAAATACTTGTCATCAAAATGAATAAAAGGGGATGTATCTAGATGTATTTTAGTTTAGATACATCCCTTTTTGTCCATTTTGATGACAAGTGTTTTCGGACGGAGGGAGTATATATGTTGGAGATGTATCAAGCATCCCCAAGCTTAATTCATGCTCGTCCTCTAGTAGGTAAATGATAAAAACAGAATTTTTGATGTGGAATGCTACCCAATATATTTAGCAATGTAATCTCTTTTATTTGGCATGGATTTTCAGATCCATATGGTTCAAAAGAAAAGTTCAATGACACAAAAACAATAATACTTCAAGCATACTAGAAAGCAAAATCATTAAGCTTAAAAAATAACATGGCTAAAGAAAGTTATCCCTACAAAATCATGTAGTCTTGTTATGCTCGCTCTTCTCAGCACAAAGTATAAATCATGCCCACCCCGGTGTCAGCCAAGTAGTTGTTTCATACTTTTTAACGCGTTTTAGCTTTTTCAACTCTTCACGCAATACATGAGTGTGAGCCATGGATATAGCACTATGGGTGGAATAGAAAGTGGTAGTAGACAAAATAGCATAGAAAGTCTCACATCAACTAGGCAAATCAATGGACTATGGAGATGTCCATCAATTGATATGAATGTGAGTGAGTAGGGATTGCCATGTAATGAAAAGCTCAAGTGTATGAAAGCTCAAAAGAAAACTAGTGGGTGTGCATCAACTTGCTTGCTCATGAAGACCTAGGGCATTTGAGGAAGCTCGTCATTGGAATATACAAGCCAAGATCTATAACGAAAAATTCCCACTAGTAATATATGAAAGTGACAAAATAGGAGACTCTCTATCATGAAGAACATGGTGCTACTTTGAAGCACAAGTGTGGAAAAGGATACTAACATTGTCCCTTCTCTCTTTTTCTCGCATTTTTTTATTTTGGGCTCTTTTGCCTCTTTTTTTTTCTTTTCCTCTCTCTTTTTATTATTTTGGGCTCTTTGTCCTCTTTTATTTGGGCTCTTTGGCCTCTTTTATTTATAACCTCACATGGGACAATGTTCTAATAATGATGATCATCACACTTTTATTTACTTACAACTCAAGAATTACATGTCGATACTAGAATTAAGATATGACTCTATATGAACGCCTCCAGCAGTATACTGGGATGTGCAATGATCAAGAGTGACATGTAGAAAAAATATGAAAGGTGGCCAAGCCACAAATACTATGCCAACTACATGATCATGCAAAGCAATATGACAATGATGGTATGTGTCATAATAAACGGAGCGGTGGAAGTTGCATGGCAATATATCTCGGAATGGCTATGAAAATGCCATAATAGGTAGGTATGGTGGCTGTTTTGAGGAAGGGTATAAGGTGGGTTTAATGCACCGGTGAAAGTTGCACGGTACTAGAGTGGCCAGCAAAGGTGGAAGGGTGAGAGTGCGAATAATCCATGGACTCAACATTAGTCATAAGGAACTCATATACTTATTGCAAAAAATCTATTAGCCCTTGAAGCAAAGTACTACTATGCATGCTTATAGGGGAGAGGTTGGTAGGAGTTAACCATCGCGCGCTCCCGGCTTTCACACAAAGGAAGGCAATCAAGAATAAATTGTGCTCCAACTTCATCACATAACTAGAAGACCATATGTGATGCTACTGGAATCACAAACCTTAACGCAATTATTTATTTGACTCCACGATTTACTACTAGAATGACCCTAATATCACCATCTTCATATCTCAAAACAAATGCAATGAATCAAAGTTTTCATATATTCAATTGTCCTTATGAAAGTTTTTATTGTATCTCCTTTGGATGCCTATCATATTAGGACTAAATTCACAACCTAAGAAAATTACCATGCCTTTTAAAGACTCTCAAAATAATACAAGTGAAGCATGAGTGTTCATCAATTTCTATAAAATAAAGCCACTGCCGTGCTCTAAAAAGATATAAGTGAAGCACTAGAGCAAAAACTGCCCAACTCAAAAGATACAAGTAAAGCACATAGGGTATTCTAATAAATTCACGATTCATGCGTGTCCCTCTCAAAAAGTGTGTACACAAGGATGATTGTGGAAAACTAAGAAGCAAAGAATCATATCATACAAGACGCTCCAAGCAAAACACATATCATGTGGTGAATAAAAATATAGCCTCAAGTAAATTTACCGATGGATTGAAGACGAAAGAGGGGATGCCATACAGGGCATCCCCAAGCTTAGACGCTTGGTTGTCCTTGAATATTACCTTGGGTGCCTTGGGCATCCACAAGCTTAGGCGCTTGGTTGTCCTCAAATATTACCTTGGGTTTCCTTGGGAATCCCCAAGCTTAGGCTCTTGCCACTCCTTATTCCATAGTCCATCAAATCATTACCCAAAACTTGAAAACTTCACAACACAAAACTCAACGGAAAACTCATGAGATCCGTTAGTATAAGAAAATAAATAACCGCTTTGGTACAGTTGTGAACTCATTCTTTGTTTATATTAGTGTAATATCTACTGGATTCCAACTTCTCCATGGTTCATACCCCCCAATACTACCATAGATTCATCAAAATAAGCAAACAACACATAAAAAAATCTGCTAAAAATAGAACAATCTATAGTAATCAATAAACTTCATATACTTTTGTAACCGCAAAAATTCTGAAAAGTTAGGAAAACCTGGGTAATTTGTATATCAATCTTGTGTAAACAATTCAGATCAAAATCACGCTTTTGCGATTTAAAAAATACTTTACTGGGCGCAAAAGTTTCTGTTTTTCAGCAAGATCAAATCAACTATCACCATAAGCTATCACAAAGGTATTACTTGGCTCAAACACTAATTAAAACATGAAAACACATCTAACCATAGGCTAGATGATATATTTATTCAAAAAGAGGAAGAAAAAAAGCAAGAACGAAAATAAAATTGGGTTGCCTCCCAACAAGCCTTATTGTTTAATGCCCCTAGCTAGGCATAAAGCATAGATCTTGGTATTGTCATCTTTGGTATGCAATTCATAAGTAGATCTCATAATAGGTTCATATGGCAACTTAATTTTCTTTCTAGGAGAGTGTTCCATGTCCTTACTTAACGGAAATTGAAATCTAATGTTTCCTTCTTTCATATTAATAATTGCACCAATCGTTCTAAGGAAAGGTCCACCAAGAATAATAGGACATGTCGGATTGCAATCTATATCAAGCACAATAAAATCTACGGGCACATAATTACTATTTGCAACAATAAGAACATCATTAGTCCTTCCCATAGGTTTTTTAATAGTGGAATCCGCAAGATGCAAATTTAAAGAATAATCATCAAATTCACGGAAACCTAGCACATCACATAAAGTTTTTGGATTCATGGAAACAGTAGAACCCAAATCATACAAAGCATGTCACTCATAATCCTTAATTTTAATCTTAATTGTAGATTCCCACACATCATAAAGCTTTCTAGGGATAGAAACTTCCAACTCCAGTTTTTCCTAAAATGATTTCATCATAGCATCAACGATATGTTTAGTAAAAGCTTTATTTTGATTATAAGTATGAGGAGAATTCAACATGGATTGCAACAAGGAAATACAATCTATCAAAGAACAATCATCATAATTAAAATCCTTGAAATCCAAAAGAGTGGGTTCATTGCTACTTAAATTTTGGACCTCTCCAATCCCACTTTTATCAATTTTCTTCTTAGAAAACAAAGATTCAATAGGAGTAACATCAATCACTTTAAGATCTTCATCATTATTTTCACATGACTCCGGTTTAGAAGCAATCCTATTTACCAAAGTGGTTTGTTTATCCGAAATTTGGCCTACTAGATTTTCAAGATGAGCAAATTGAGATTTAAGACCATAAAATTCCTTAGAAACATCATCGGGCTCTTTATTAATATATTCCATCATAGTTTTTTGCTCCTTAAGTTATTTTCTAAAGAAACTATTATGCTCAAATTGTAGGGACACAAAAATTTTAGCATTATTTTCAATCTCTTCCAACTTCCTATAGTAAGGATCAAGGATCTTGGGTAGATCCATACGGGAAAACAAGCGAACAAAAGGGACGATCGGAAGAAGAGCGAATAAAAAGGTAAATCTTTTTGTATTTTTTTGAAAATCATTTTAGAAGTGGGGGAGAGGAAAACGAGAGGAAAATGGCAAATAGTGTAATTCAAGAGATGAGAGTTTATGATGGGTACTTGGTAGGCTTGATGTAGATCTCCCCGGCAACAGCGCCAGAAATTCTTCTTGCTACTTCTTGAGCTTGCGTTGGTTTTTCCCTTGAAGAGGAAAGGGTGATGCAGCAAATTGAGATACGTATTTCCCTAAGTTAAGAACCAAGGTATCAATCCAGTAGGAGATACAAGAAAGTCTCCAATCTATGTACCTGCACAAACAATCAAACACTTGCACCCAACACGATAGAGATAGATATAAAAGATTTCTAAAATGTAAAACAAAATAAAAGTAAATAATATGGTGTATAGATCTGAAAATATATGATGTAAAATAGACCCGAGGGCCATAGGTTTCACTAGAGGCTTCTCTCTTGAAAGAAAATAATATGGTGGGTCAACAAATTACTGTCGAGCAATTGATAGAAAAGAGCAAAGTTATGACAATATCCAAGGCAATGATTATGAATATAGGCATCACGTCCATGTAAAGTAGACCGACTCCTTCCTGCATCTACTACTATTACTCCACACATCGACGGACTCCTGCCTGCATCTAGAGTATTGTTTTCAAGATAACAGAGTAATGCGTTAAGTAAGATGACATGATGTAGAGGGATAAACTCAAGCAATATGATGACAACCCCATCTTTTTACCCATGATGGCAACAATACAATACGTGCCTCGCTACCCCTACTGTCACTGGGTAAGGACACCGCAAGATTGAACCCAAAACTAGGCACCTCTCCCATTGCAAGAAATACCTAGTTTGGTATCATGCATATAAGAATTCAGAGAACATTAAATCATGCATATAAGAATTCAGAGAACATTCAAATAATATTCATAGATAATCTGGTCATAAATCCACAATTCATCGGATCTCGACAAACACATTGCAAAAGAATATTACATCAGATAGAACTCCAAGAACATTGAGGAGAACATTGTATTGAGGACCAAAGACAGAGAAGAATCCATCTAGATACTAGCTATGGACCCGTAGGTCTGTGGTAAACTACTCACGGTTCATCGGAAGGGCAATAGGGTTGATGTAGAAGCCCTCCATGATCGAATCGCCCTTCAGAAGAGTATCGAAAAAGGCCTCCAAATGGGATCTCATGAGGTCAGAGACCTGCGGCAATGGAAAAGTATTTTTGTGGACACTTCTGGTCGTTTGGGAATATTTCTGAATTTACAGGCCAAGAATTAGGGTTGGAGGAGCTCCGAGGGGCCCATAAGCCCTCAGGGCCCTCCCCCCCCCCCCCGACGGCGTACCCCTGAGGCTTGTAGCCGCCTCGAGACTTCTCTAACTTCATCTCCAAGCCCTACGTGTGTCTTCTGGCCCAAGAAAATCACAGTAAAGTTTTATTCTATTTGGACTCCATTTGGTATTCCTTTTCTGTAAAACTCAAAAACAAGGAAAAATAGAAACTGGCACTGGGCTCCGTCTTAATAAGTTTGTCCCAAAAATAATATAAAATAGCATATTAATGCATATAAGACATCCAAAACAGATAATATAATAGCATGGAACAATAAAAATTTGTAGATACGTTGGAGACGTATCACCTCCCCGTTGTCGGCTCTGCCCACGCTCCTCTGCTCTGTGCTCCGCGCTGCTCTGCTCATGTAGAAAAGAAAAATAGGGGAGGAAGAAAGTTGTGGCCGACTGGAAAAGAAGCATGTTGCCCAGGCCGCCTTAAAAAAGAAAAAAAGGTCAAACTGACGCGGAGGGTCTTCTGAGCTGCCCGGTTCCCGGTTTCGCTACGGTCGCGCTTCAAGTCACCGCCTCTGCTGTCACCACTGCGACCTCGTACTGAGACACCCACGGTCGGCTTATTCTGATTCATCGTGCATCCGATGCAAGCCGCCTCTGCCTCACCATCCGCGGTCTCGCCTTGAGCCGTTTTCGCTTCTACATAGCTACCTCCGCTGTGGCCTCGAGAGAGTGATTAAATCATCGTTGAAGTTACTGGGGGTGATCCATGGACGTTATATACGACTCATCTACCGTCGGAACGAATCAGATGAAATCTTTCCAGTCAATTTTTATTGATACCTTTTTTATTCTTTAAAGAACAATTACTCTGGCGTGTGATATTTTTTATGCAGGACAATTGTTCACTGCAAGAGCGATGGTCGTGCCATGGATATATAGCTCGCGCCACGATTATCATGCGCTAGCATCTGACCGTGTCATAATGCTCGATGAATGTATGTGCAAGCCGCCGCCTCTGCAGCTCAATCTACATCAACACGACACGGCTTGTCGTCGACTTAACACAGTAGATGCCCTAGCAAGAGGACTTAGGTGTGGAGCCATCGCCGCTAGGTTATCTTGAAGGTGTTAAACGGGACAAAGGCCACAAAGAGTTTACCCATGTTCGGCCCCTCTCAATGAGGTAAAATCCTACTCCTGATTTAGGTTGTATTGCTTGGGTTTCGATCACTAGGGAGCGAATACGCTTGACCTAGTTCTTGATCTGTTGTTTCTTGAGTTAATCCGCCATCGAGTCACCCCTTTATATACATAGGTAGATGCCCGGCGGCTTACAGAGTCCCAGCCGGCTCATACACATCGTGTCCGGCTCGGTGACAAACTAAACTTGCCTTACCATACACGTTAAACACATGGCGGTTCATACCCATGGGCCTCAAGTCGCCTCCGAGTCTTGGGCCTTTAGTAAGCTTGCTCTATAAACCGTCATCTTCAACATCTTCTTCGGCCTTCTCATCATGAATCGCTAGTGGTATAACCCAGCCCCTCCTGGGTGAGTCATACCTAATAGTTATATCCCCAACATGGCTGACTCGCCTATCCGCGCGGCTTACGATGCCACGGCTGACTCGCCTGTCCGTGCGGCTTACGACGCCGCGGCTGAGTTGCCCGTTCCCACGGTTTTACGAAGACACAGTCGACTCACGTGTCCGTATCGTCCTCTAATGGCACGGTCGACTCCTGCATATACATCATCAAATCAGAGCCACGTCTGCTCACACAAGGTGACTCAATGGACAGGTGAGGGAGTCCTGGACTAGGGGGTGTCCGGACAGCCGGACTACCATCGTCAGCCGGACTCCAAGACTATGAAGATACAAGATTGAAGACTTCGTCCCATGTCCGGATGGGACTTCCCTTGGCGTGGAAGGCAAGCTTGGCAATACGGATATGTAGATCTCCTACCATTGTAACCGACTCTGTGTAACCCTAGCCCTCCCCGGTGTCTATATAAACTGGAGGGTTCTAGTCCGTAGGACAACAACCATTACAACAATCATACCATAGGCTAGCTTCTAGGGTTTAGCCTCCTTGATCTCCTGGTAGATCCACTCTTGTACTACCCATATCATCAATATCAATCAAGCAGGAGTAGGGTTTTACCTCCATCGAGAGGGCCCGAACCTGGGTAAAAACATCATGTCCCTTGTCTCCTGTTACCATCCGCCTAGACGCACAGTTCGGGACCCCCTACCCGAGATCCGCCGGTTTTGACACCGACATTGGTGCTTTCATTGAGAGTTCCTCTGTGTCGTCACCGATAGGCTTGATGGCTTCTTCAATCAACAACAACGCCGTCCAGGGTGAGACTTTTCTCCTGGGACAGATCTTCGTGTTCGGCGGCTTCGCACTGCGGGCCAATTCACTTGGCCGTCTCGAGCAGATCGAAAAATACGCCCCTGGCCATCAGGTCAGGTTTGGAAGCCTAAACTTCACGGCTGACATCCACGGAGACTTGATCTTCGACGGATTCGAGCCACAGCCGAGCGTGCCGCGCTGTCACGATGGGCATGATTTAGCTCTGCCGCCAGACAACGCCCTGGAGGCCGCACACGAGTCCGCTCTGACTCATAGTTCGGAGCAGACCGCGCAGATCGAGGACAGGTGGCTGGACACCGCCTCGGGGGCTGCAACCTCTATGGAGATAGAGCCGAATACTGATCTTGTCCCTTATAAAGCTCGTGACTCCGAGGCGCCGGACTCCTTGCCGGACTCCGAACCTCCCGCGCCCCTGCCAATCGAATTTGATTGGGCGCCGATTATGGAGTTCACCGCCACGGACATCTTTCAGCACTCACCCTTTGGCAACATCCTGAATTCTCCAAAGCATCTCTCGTTATCAGGAGAACCCTGGCCGGACTATGGTCAGGATGGTTGGGATGCGGATGACGAAGAAATTCAAAGCCCACCCACCACCCACTTCGCAGCCACTGTCGACGATCTAACCGACATGCTAGACTATAACTCCGATAACATCGACGGTATGGACGACGATGCCGGAGACTACCAAGAACCAGCGCCTACCGAGCATTGGAAGGCCAACCCAAACCATGTATATATGGTGGACACCCCAAAAGAAAGCGATGACGAGGAACAATGGGACGCGGCAAAGGATAATTCCGCCGACAAACAACCAAAACGGCGACGCAGACGCCGCCCTAAGTCCCGCCTCGACAAAAATAGCACTCCTAACGACCCAGCGATAGAGCAGGGCAAACCAATGGACGACAAACATGCAACTAAGCAGCCATCCGAGCAGGACGAATCGGACAATCAATCCATGCCCGGCGAAAACAACAGTCCAGACGAACTCACGCCAGACACACCACCGGAGCATAAGAACCTGCACAAAAGACTGGTCGCCACTGCAAGAAGTCTGAAAAAGGAAAAACAGAAGCTCAAAACAGCGGAAGACATACTCAGAATGAGGTGGAGCAAAGTACTCAAGACCGCGGACAAATATGGCAATAGCCACCAAACAAAGAGCTATCCAAAGCGCAGGCTGCTGCCAGAATTTGACGAGGAGGCCATAGAGCCCCCACAGTCAAAAAGCAAAGAGGCCGCCTGGCCGGATAGACGACCAGATGGCAGGCCAAAAGCGACAAGCGGCGCCGCACACAAGATGACACACGATCCTCATAAAACAGATGGCCCAGTCAGGTCCATTTATGGGCCAAAAAAGAGGGCCCCAGGAAGCAACACAACACGCCGCATGCTTGAAGATAACGGCACGCCTAAATACAGGGGCGCCGCACACCCACTATGTTTCACCGATGAGGTGCTGGATCATGAATTTCCAGCGGGATTCAAACCCGTAAACATAGAAGCGTACGACGGAACAACAGACCCTAGAGTCTGGATTGAGGATTACATCCTCCACATACACATGGCCAGAGGAGATGATCTCCACGCCATAAAATATCTACCCCTCAAGCTCAAAGGGCCAGCTCGGCATTGGCTCAAAAGCCTCCCAGAAAATACTGTTGGAAGTTGGGAGGAGCATGAGGACGCGTTCAGAGCAAATTTTCAAGGGACTTATGTCCGCCCTCCGGATGCAGACGATTTAAGTCACATAACTCAACAGCTCGGAGAGTCAGCGCGCAAATTCTGGAATAGGTTCCTTATCAAAAAGAACCAAATAGTCGACTGTCCGGACGCCGAAGCCTTAGCAGCTTTTAAACACAATGTCCGAGACGAATGGCTCGCCAGACACCTCGGCCAAGAGAAGCCGAGAACAATGGCCGCGCTAACAAGCCTCATGAGCCGCTTTTGCACGGGGGAAGACAGCTGGCTAGCAAGATGCAGCACCAGCGACCCGAGTACATCCGAGATCCGAGATGGAAATGGAAAATCACGGCGCAGAAAGGATCAACGCCGAAATAAAGGAAAAAGCCCAAAGAACACGGCGGTCAACGCCGGATTCAAAAGCTCGTGGCCGAACAACAAAACACTGCCTCTTAAGAACAACAGTGACGAGCTATCCAACTTAAACAAAATTTTGGAGCGGATATGTCAAATCCACAGCACCTCCGGAAGGCCTGCAAACCACACCCACCGAGATTGTTGGGTCTTCAAATAGTCCGGCCGACTCAACGCCGAACACAAGGGGCTCGACGCGTCAAGCGAGGATAACGATGAACCCCACCAGCAGAGCGCCGGAAAACAAAAGACTTTCCCACAAGAAGTCAAAACAGTAAACTCACTTCATGTGATAATACGGAGCAACAGTGCGGCACCCGCCAAAGTAGGTATCGCACGGTCCACCCCAGCGGAACCTCGAGGTTGGATGTCAAAACCAATTACTTTCGACCACCTGGACTATTCCAGAAGTATCCGAAATGCAGGATGGACTGCTCTGATATTGGATCCTATAATCGACGAACTACAATTTACACAAGTCCTGATGGACGGCGGCAGCGATTTAAACCTGCTATATCCGGACACAATCCGCAAATTGGGGATAGACCTTACTAAAATTCGATATAGCCGCACTTCCTTCAAAGGAGTGACGCCAGGCCCTTACGCCAAGTGCACGGGCTCCTTACTACTAGAAGTTGTATTTGGGTCACCCAACAACTTCCGACGCGAAAAGCTACTCTTTCATGTCGCCCCATTCAAAAGTAGCCATCAAGCACTATTGGGACGTGAAGCTTTTGTTCGCTTTAATGCAATACCACACTACGCGTCTCTTACACTTAAAATGCCTGGTCCATGCGGCATCATCTCACTAAAAGGTCGTTCGAGACCCCGGAAACGGCTAGACGAGTCCGGCATAAAAAGCTAGGGGCTCCCTAGCAGCACACCCCTTTACAAGGGGCTGTGCGTATGAGCTAACATAGGCTCAGCTTTATTCATTCATTCATATTTCGATTTTTAATACATTTTTTGCACGATTTCCTTTCAAGCTAAGTTCCTCTCTTTTTACAGATGAACAACGTGTACACCCGTCCAGGATACGGCACAATGGAGACACAGGCGCAGACGTGCAGCAGGGACCCGCCGCAAGGATTCTTTTCAAATTAAGTCCCTGCGTAAACCTTTCTTACTGTCTTTTGTTGATCACATCCCACGGTTTTTAACCATAACCAACGAGGAGGCTGGCGTTTTGGCATTGGCTGCGCCAGAAATTCTCGCCTGTACCTGGACACTAAGGGCTTAGGGCATCATTCTGCCCGTTATTATAAAGACCGAACACCTCAGGGAGTGTTCGGCGTCTCGAGTTAGGCCTTATATGCATCAGCTCCGAGTCATGTCTTTGGTCAAATGTCGGGCTTGCCCGGCTCCTGTGTTTTGCTGCCTTACGTTCCGTACCATCGGCTAACGCGGGACCAGGAGAACTACTGCGATTGTGCCCCGGTTCGGCCGGGCAATCACCTCAGTAGAGAAAGCCGAAAACTGACTGTCATGATATAGCGAGAGACTGGTCAACCACTCGATCGACTATCGGAATGTTTAGAATTCCGCCGCTTTGACGAAGGACCGTTTCCCGGTCAGGCACATACGCGCCCCGAATTCGGAGAGCGCGGTGCCCCTAGGGGCTATGTTGTAGCCCCACCCTCGAACTCCTATGGCTAAGTGAAAGTGATAAAGCATTATAGTCCGGTTGCCTCGTTTGCTACACTACCACCTCCTTCACAGGACCGAGACGTCGGATTAAGTGTGAAAATGCGCTATTTTTGCAAACACCCCCGCACCTTGTGCGAGGGGGTTGAAGCCAACGACTGCCATCTTTCAGGTTATACACACGTATACATAAACGACCGCACAGGAGATATTTTAATACTTGAACGCACAAGTACAAAAAGCGCTGACATCATAAACATCATTTTACAAACCCAAATGTTCACTTGAACATGACATTCTTTGAGCACTGCGACTCAATTACACGAGCACCACGCAGAACCTCCCCAAAATAGTGCTTGGCGGGTAACCGGCTCTCGTCCGAACCCTGGGTTGCAACTGCGGTGGCATCCATCTCTGTCCAATGTGTCTTCACACGGGCGAGGGCCATCTGTGCACCTTCTATGCAAGCCGACCGCTTCATCGCCTTGATATGCGGCACCGCCCCAAGGAATTGCTGCAATAAGCCAAAATAACTCTTCGGCTTGGGCCTATCCGGCCAGACATGAGCCACGATATCCGTCATGGCAAGTCCGGGCAATCTATTCAGTTCAGCCCACTCGGCCAGCCGATCGGTCAGCGGAAGTGAACGCTCCGGACTATGGAATTGAGACCAAAACAGCTCTTCCGTCTTGTGATCCTCCTGACTTTGGAAGTGCACAACGGCGTCCGCCGCACTCGCCGCCAAGTCCATATAAGGATCCTCCAGGCCCCATAGCTGGCCAAGCTGAGCATACTTCGGATCCGTAAACCTTTGGCGCAGCAAAAAGGGCTTGCCAGCCACAATGTCTCTGGCCTGGCGCAGCTCCTCCTTTATAGCCCGCATTGCAGAACGGGCATCCTTGGCTTCGGCGGTGGCCTTCCCCAGGTCTTCTCGCTCCGCTAGGCGCTCCTTTTCAAGAACCCCATTGCGGTCGGCAGCATCTTTTAACTTCACGACCATTTCGGCCATCTCCTCCGTGCTTCGGCAGTGTGCAGCCCTTTCGGCTTCTAACTCTTCGGCCGCCCTCGAGGCAGCCGCATCACTCCTTCTGGCTTGCTCCTTGGCTTGAGCAAGTTCTGCGCGAAGGCTCTCCACAGCAGCGACACCATCTGCATTGAACACACATGTGGTAAGGAGTGGGCTTAGGCTCCCTTACCAGGTGACCACGAAAAAAAACCTACCTTGTGACTCATCAAGTCGTTTATTGACCAGCGCGATGTCCGCATCCGCAACATCGAGCTGCCGCTTTAGTTCGGCAACTCCATCTGTCCGGCCAGCCACCGAACTATCCGCCACCTGCTTAGGAAAGGCGTAAATTAATACCTGGGATTTTGATCCTTGGCACGCTGTCATTCTCGACACCCTACCGAGTCTCAGGGGCTACTATCTATACAAAGCGCACTTTATGTGTAAAACTGTCAAAGAGTGTCATTTTTACGTACCTCAAACCCCGCCAGCAAACTCCTGATGGCATCACGCAATCCGCCTTCGGCGGATGAAATTCTTTCAATCACTGTACTCATTAGTGTACGGTGGACCTTCTGAGATGGACGCCCTCTCAAGCAGATCCTTCAGCTCCCCCGGCCGCACACCAGTCGGTGCCGAACTATTCGGCCCTGTCGGACTCGGGGACACCCTCCGTGACGACACTTCAGGCTCGTCCACCCCATCCGATGGGGCGGCAGATGGGGGCGTCTCGCTCTCCATCATATCCGGATGGAGTTCCCCCGAAGACGAGCTCATCTGAGAAGGGCAGAGATCCGAACTACAAGGTAAAAACTTAAGTTATCCTCAGATGCACAAATAGGGATGTCCCTTATTACAAAACTCCCTTTTTTCTACTCACGGCTCGCTGGAGGGCTGATCCTTTAGTGGAGACTGTGCGGCCGGAGCCTCTCCGGACGCAGGACCCGCTGGTAAAGATTTCTTCCCCCGCTTCGGGGCTTTGGCCTCCGGGTCTTCGGAGGCGGTCCTTTTCTCCCCCTGGAAGGAGGGATTCTCAATCCCCCCTTCCTCAAAAGCCTCCTCGGTTGAGGCGGTAGTTCCTCTGTTCTCCCCTTCGCCTTCCTCCGAAGGCGCAATCTCCAGCATCCTGTCCAGCACGGGATCCGGCGTGGTCTCTGGGAGGGGGGCCGAACATCGTATCAGTTTTGCATGCGCTATCCACTCCTGTTTAGAGGGCAGTTGATTAAAAAGCGAATCATAGAAAGGCAAACAAACAGCATGTCCGGACATGGAGCTAGTTACTTGTGTATCCGGGTGATTGAAGCTTAGGCTAGAATCCTCGGTCAATTCCGGACACATTTCTTGTGATCCGAAGAACAGTTTATACATCTCCACGGGTGTTGTACCCATGAAATGTTGAAGAGCTCGCGGCCACAGACGGAGGGGGCGACGCTTGCAGGGCAGGAGGCGCCGAATCAGCATAACCTGCATCACCATCACCAAACTGATCTCCCTCTCCTGGAGGTCTTGAATCCGGCCCTGCGGTAGGAGTACGTCCTTTGACGGCCCCCAGCTGAGCCCTTGGTTGACCCATGACATCAGCCGCTGTGGAGGGCCCGAGCGGAAGATGGGCATCAGCTTCTGCTTGCTGCCCCTAGGAGCGGTGATATAGAACCACTCCTGTTGCCACAGGCCGAGCTCCTCCTGAAAAGAGCCCTTGGGCCATGGAGCATCGGCCCTTCTGCTTATAACCGCCCCGCCGCATTCAGCTTGACGCCCCTCAATCATCTTCGGCTCCACGTTGAAGGTCTTGAGCCACAAACCGAAGTGAGGAGTGATGCGGAGGAAGGCCTCGCAGACGATAACGAATGAGGAAATATGGAGGATGGACTCCGGAGCCAGGTCATGGAATTCCAACCCATAGTAGAACATGAGCCCTCTCACAAAAGGATCCGTCGGGAAGCCTAAACCCCGACGGAGGTGGGACACGAACACAACGCTCTCGCCGGGCTCGGGAGTGGGAATGACTTGCCCTTTGGCAGGAAACCTATGCGAAATCTCGTAGGTTAAGTACCTGGCTTCTTGCAGCTTTAGCACGTCCTACTCCGTGACGGAGGAAGGCATCCACCGGCCCTGCAGGTCGGAGCCGGACATTGTTGAAGGTCCGAAGCGCTCGAATCTGGGGCTCTGGGTGTTGGAACTCGGGGCAAGGAACAGATTCAATTGGCGATTGAAGAAAAGAAACGAGCCTTGGTCCCATTATAAAGGGGGAGAATACCAACGGCCGTCCCCGTGACCGTTCGGGACTCGCCTCCGATGGAGGGGGCGGGGCGACGGGCACGATTGGGTTACCCACGTCCGTATTGATGAGAATCCCGGAATAAGGGGAACACGATCTCTGCTTCGACAAGACGTGCCAAGGAAACCGCTTCGCTAAATGCACTGAGGTGGTATAATAAAAAACGATTCAAGTAAAGGCTTGGTAGTGGTGTGACGTCATGCCACAAAATACGTCAGCAGTTTGAACTTGTGTACATGTTATTCTCTCTACGGTGGAATGTGGAATTTATTTTGCAGAGCCGGACACTATCCTGGTGTTCGCAATCTTCTATGAATTATTCGGAGGAGGAACCCGCCTTGCAATGCCGAACAATATGCGCGCCGGACTCATCGTCATTGAAGCCTGGTTCAGGGGCTACTGAGGGAGTCCTGGACTAGGGGGTGTCCGGACAGCCGGACTATCATCGTTAGCCGGACTCCAAGACTATGAAGATACAAGATTGAAGACTTTGTCCCGTGTCCGGATGGGACTTTCCTTGGCATGGAAGGCAAGCTTGGCAATACGGATATGTAGATCTCCTACCATTGTAACCGACTCTGTGTAACCCTAGCCCTCCCCGGTGTCTATATAAACCGAAGGGTTCTAGTCCGTAGGACAACAACCATTACAACAATCATACCATAGGCTAGCTTCTAGGGTTTAGCCTCCTTGATCTCGTGGTAGATCCACTCTTGTACTACCCATATCATCAATATCAATCAAGCAAGAGTAGGGTTTTACCTCCATCGAGAGGGCCCGAACCTGGGTAAAAACATCGTGTCCCTTTCTCCTGTTACCATCCGCCTAGATGCACAGTTCGGGACCCCCTACCCGAGATCCGCCGGTTTTGACACCGACAACAGGCGCACAAGTCGCCGCCATTGCAGATTTGGTTAAACTTCAACAACCAGCTGGGATGAACCATCATCCGAGTTACTGATACAACTCATATGGAATCATTTATAACCCACCGCAGTTGACTTCAACCTTCCGTGGATTCACATCGCGTTATCAACACTAAGGATATACAATGAGTGTCGCAAAAATCATCAACTTGCCACTTCGCCTCCAGCTTCACCACTTTCCAATGTTCCGCTGTTCAACTGTATGCCGGTTTATATCATGGTCAAATATGGAGACTCTCAAGCCAACTCCTCGAGTCGTCTTAAGACTCGCGGGCTACACAGGCATGACTCAGCAAATTCAAGAACCCCGAGTCATTTGAGGGAGAATAACCCAGTTCCGGAGACTGCTACCACATTAGTGAAAATTTAAAGGTCGTCAGAAAATTTCCGGCTTAACAGTGTCGGGCAATCAGAAAGTTCATGCTCAAGAGAAAGATTCTGGGTTATCAGAAAAGATTCTGGCTCAAAATCCGGCTCAAGGGAAATATGTCTCTCACAAAGTTTTGATCTCTCAATATCCGGCTCAACGTCCAGTTCAAGAAGAATCCATCTCTCGCAAGTTCGAGTTCTCAGAAAAATTAAAGGTTACCAAAGAGAACTTGCTGCCATGATGCGCGGTTCAAACATGGTATCCTGCCTTATTGACTTATCATATTATGATCAACATAATAAAGCCGGCATCCCCAAATTTCGGGGCCTCTGTTGTTTCATCTCATATTTTCTGTGCATGAGTCTTTATTGATTGATAATAAGGTCACTTGGGGGCTTCCTACTCAATGAGTATAGCTATCTTACCCTCTTGATTGGCTTCCATGCCATATTATAGGTTAAACTTGCCTATAGGTCACTTGGGGCTTCCTACTCAATGAGTATAGCTATCTTACCCTCTTGATCGGCTTCCATGCCATATTATGGGTTAAACCTGCCTGTTTGCAACTTGCTACTCCAACAGGTGACCCGTCGTACTCTTGACAGTCAATGTTCCATGACCCTGAACTTGTCAAGCTTAAAACAACGACTTTTGTCACGTGAGAGCCAACTTACAAAGAACTAGGATAAACTCACCTGTCTGTTGTAGTCTCTCCGCTATGTGGCCCGTTCATACTCTTAATAGTCAATCTTCTCGGAAGACCCTGAACTAGTTAATGTTAAAACGACGGATTTATGTCACGGGAGAGCCAGCTTACGGGATGAAATGCTATCATGAAGGAAATATGCCCTAGAGGCAATAATAAAGTTGTTATTTTATATTTCCTTATTAATGATAAATGTTTATTATTCATCCTAGAATTTTATTAACCAGAAACTTGATACATGTGTGGATACATAGACAAAACACCGTGTCCCTAGTAAGCCTCTACTAGACTAGCTCGTTAATCAAAGATGGATAAGTTTCCTAACCATAGACATGTGTTGTCATTTGATGAACGGGATCACATTATTAGTAGAATGATGTGATGGACAAGACCCATTCGTCAGCTTAGCATTATGATCGTTCAGTTTTATTGCCATTGCTTTCTTCATGTCAAATACATATTCCTCGAACTATGAGATTATGCAACTCCCGGATGCCAGAGTAATGCCTTGTGTGCTATCAAACGTCACAACATAACTGGGTGATTATAAAGATGCTCTACAGGTATCTCCGAAGGTGTTTGTTGGTTTGGCATAGATTGAGATTAGGATTTGTCACTCCGAGTATCGGAGAGGTATCTCTGGGCCCTCTTGGTGATGCACACTATCGGATATCGGGTTCCGGCAAAACCCTTAAGGTTCAAACTCTGGGGTGCGTGCGAAGATCTTCCCCCTACCGATCCACGTTCTAACGCCTCGCTGAGAATCTAAGCTAAACAATGAACACCACGAGATACACAAGATTTATACTGGTTCGGGCCACCGTTGTGGTGTAATACCCTACTCCAGTGTGTGGTGTGGTGGATTGCCTCAGGGGCTGATGATGAACAGTACAAGGGAAGAACAGCCTCGTGAGAGGTGTTCTTGTGATGGTGGTTTGCCTGAGAAGGATTCGATCCGCTCTCGCTGGCTCTGGATCAGATCCTGATGAGATCTCCCCTCTAATGTGGTGGCTAGCCCTATTATAGAGGCCCTGGTCCTCTTCCCAAATATTGAGCGGGAAGGGCGCCAAGAATGGCCATTTTGAAGGGGAACATCTAGTACAAGTTATCCTGACTAAAGTTGGTCTTTGACTGCCAAAGGCTCTGGCGATGACGCCGTCTTGGGCTCCACGGTGACCTCCGTCCTGCCACTCTGCTGGTCTTGGTCTCGTTGCACCAAAATGGTAACCTTTGCCTGATGCCTCGGTACTCCGCGCCTGTGCTCGCCCCCTTGGCACCAAAGAGGAAACAAGGACACTGCGCAGGCCGGCGCCTGCCTGGCACCCGCCTGGTCTCGATCGTTATGGCTTGCGTCACGGGCACCTCGCGAGGTACCCCTACCTTGATCTCTCCGCCTCCTCGCGAGCCTGCCTGGTAAGGCCACTCCTGAGGAAGCTTTGTGTCGTCCGCCCCGCGAGGCTTGGCCCCTCGCGAGGGTCTTGAGCTCGAGTTGATGAAGATGGGCCGTACTGGGCCACCACTTGAGCCATGCCGCAGGCCGCACGCATGCAAGTCTGGGACCCCCGTTCCCAGAACACTGACAGTAGCCCCTGGGCCCAAGGCGCGCTCGGGCTTGGCTTAGCAGAGAAGCGAAGGGGCAAGTGCGGAGCACAGCGGGCCCCAACAGCCTGCGACCTTAGGTGCCGCGTGGCGGTTGATTGGACGTGGGCGTCTCCGCTTCCCCACGCTCCCCGTTATGCGCCTGGCTAAGCGGACACGAGACTGTACACAGTTATTCTCCCCTTGCTGCCCGCGTGCTTCCTGTTCCTCTTTCTTCCTTGAGCCGCTGCTTCTGCCTCCAATCCATCTTGAGTCCTCCCCCCTTCCCATTGCCATGGCGCCAACAAAAAAGGAAAAGGGGAAGAAGCCCGCGCCTTCGTCCCGCTCGCCTCCGGCAGCTGTGCCCGCCGTCGACTAGTCGCTCATACTCAATCTGGAAGCCTTGGACAAGGTCTGCTCCGCCCTCGCCTCCAGCTTCAACGAGTGTGGGAGGATGGCGGCCTCGCCCGCGTCCCACGCTTCCTTCGACAGAATCGTCACGGAGGTCTGATTCTTCGCCGACGCCTGTGGGCAGGCCTAGTTCCCCCCTTCTCTGCTTTCTTCAATGCTGTGCTTTCCCACTACCAGATCCACATGATGCATCTCAGTCCCCATTCCATTACTATTCTTGCTGTCTTTGCCTTCATCTGCGAGGCCATGGTGGGCATTCCTTCCTCCGTTGCTCTCCTGCGCAACTTCTTCTCCCTGCGCCTGACTGACCCATCTCAATGCTTGGGGTGCGTGAGCTTCCAGGCTGTGCCGGAGACGGCCGCCTCGGGGATCGATTTTGGCCTTCCACCTTCTGCGAGCGGGTTCCGGGAGCGGTGGATGTATGTGGATGTTGGGGGTGCCCAGCCCCCTTCTCGAGCATCCAACATTGACTGCTATCCCCAATCCAGGTTGGGGTCATGAGAAGCTCACGAGCCCCCAGCTTGCGTTTGTCTGGCGTCACTGCGAGAGGTTGAGGACGCTTGGTGTGACGGCCCCCCAGGTAGTAAAGGAGTTCCTCCAGTGCCGCATCGCTCCTCTCCAGCGCCACTCCCGTCCGATGTGGACTTTTACTGGGCATCAAGACCGCATGAGGCTCCAGGAAGGGGATCTGGCGCCTGAAATGCTAAGGAAGGTGCTGAGAGTCTTGACTGGCGACCCCTCTCCAGGTAGTGTCCGGCATGGGGGCGCCCTGCTGTATCTTTGCTCCGGCAGGGCCGAGTTCGTGAGGCAGATGCCCCGCCTCGACGAATGGGGGTTGCGCCCGGCTGACCTCATGGGGCCCCGCGAGAATCCAGTTGCCGTGGCTCTTCCCCCCGTCGCCCATGTCGAACCTGCCTCAGGAGGTGGTGCAGGGAGGCAAGCATCACCAAGGGCTGCGGGGTCTGTTGTCGAGACGCTGATGCTACGTGGGGCTCCAGAGGCGTCATCCTCCGAAGTCCATCCTGAAGTGGTGGCTGATGAGGAGACATGACCTGCGGCTCCCGAGCCCTCGGCTGGCCACCAAGAGGTGGTATCTGATCGCTCCTCCCAGCTTGGTGCCCTTGGCGCAAGTCACCTTGATGCCTCTTCTCCCATGCCGCGTGCCGGCCCTCACGTCGAGAGTTTGGGCCGGTTCCGCATAGACTTCGAGGCCCTTCGCAAGAGGAAGGAGGCTTCGGGTGGCAATGATCACCCTTGCCACCCATTGAAGCACAGGAAGAACTTCGCCATGGACGAGTAAGTCCCTCCTTCTTATAATTCCTTGTTTGTCGTTCCCTTCACTGACTGTGGCCTTTCAGGATCCTTCCTGCCGAGCCTGCGGAGGCGGCCAAGGAGCCGCCTCCTCAGGCTTCATCTTCACCGCCGACCTTGATCGTCCCGATCCTGCGCGCCACTTCTGACGCAAGCCCGTCTGGAGAGGTCGGCCGACCCGAGGTGTGCCTCGAGCCCCTGCACACGCCACCCTTCCTTCGCGAGCTTTCCCGGGGTACGACCAGCTTGCCCCGGGCTTCTCCACTGATCATAGGCGGCGAGTGGTTGAAGTCGATCTTCGCTTCCTCCTCAGGGGATGGATCGGTGCCAGGCTGGGTCCCTTGCGGGGCCCGTCCAGCGATTATGGGGGTGCCAGCCCCCAGCCCCCTGCCGGGGGGGGGGGGACGAGCCACTTCAGGGCCCTCCACCGATGCCGACTGCGGAGGACGATGCTGACGACATGCTCAGGGGTGCGTGGGAGCGCAGCGCCGTTCGGCGTGAGTTTCTCTAGAGGGCGACAGATGCGGTAAGCCAGCTTGGTGTAGAGCTCGCGG
>NC_041383.1:213317714-213376785 GCF_002162155.2 Triticum dicoccoides
CCCGGGGTACGACCAGCTTGCCCCGGGCTTCTCCACTGATCATAGGCGGCGAGTGGTTGAAGTCGATCTTCGCTTCCTCCTCAGGGGATGGATCGGTGCCAGGCTGGGTCCCTTGCGGGGCCCGTCCAGCGATTATGGGGGTGCCAGCCCCCAGCCCCCTGCCGAGGGGGGGGGGACGAGCCACTTCAGGGCCCTCCACCGATGCCGACTGCGGAGGACGATGCTGACGACATGCTCAGGGGTGCGTGGGAGCGCAGCGCCGTTCGGCGTGAGTTTCTCTAGAGGGCGACAGATGCGGTAAGCCAGCTTGGTGTAGAGCTCGCGGGCGTGGATGCGCTTCTTGAGGCTGAAGGCCTGCGACTGGCTGAAGAATGGCGCCGGCTGAAGGTGGCCTTCGGTCTCGCGTGCCACCAGCGTGATCTTGACAACGCCAAGGCCGAAGAATCCCTGGTGGCCTCACGGGAGGCCTGCTCCCGAGCCATCGAGGAGGCTCAGGAGGCAGACCGGCGACGCAAAGCCACAAAGGAGCGCGCCCGGGAGCTCCAAGACTGTTGCAATTCCCTGGAGCAGCAAGTGGAGCTGCACTGAGCTGCCCTTGTGTCGCTGAAAGGGGCGCGCGCCGAAGAGAAGGAACTCTAGAGGCATGAGGAAGCACTGACACTGGAGGCTGCCGAGCGCAACCTTGATCTTGAGCGGTGGGAGATGAGGGAGCGCCAGGTTACCCAGGCGGAAGATGACGCGGCGCGGGGGAGCTCCGGGTCCAAGAAGAGATCGACCTCCGTGTGGCGGAAGCCCGCTCGGGCCTTGAGCACGAGTACGAAGAGTGGCTGGAGCTGATCAAGGCCGAGGCTGCGGGCAGGACTGCTACTCTCAAGACCAAGCTGACTGAAGCAACGCAACGTGCTGAGGCCACCGCAACCGCCTTAGGCGCGATGCAGGCTGAGCTGGCCTCCTCCGCCGCCGAGCTGTTCTTCTCCAACGGCGGGTCAATGATGCCGAGGCCGTTGCACGACGGAACGAAGATGAGATCTGCCAGCAGCAGACGCTGGAGCACACGCGGCCTTGGGCAATATCTATGAAGCGACTGCTGAGGAGCCTCACGTGACCAACTACGAAGGTAATCTCCAGTTCTTCACTGACATGGTGACGCATCTGGAGAGCCGCTCTGAGAGGGCTCGCCAGCTTGTTGCGGAGAGGAGCCGCGTCCTGCTCGCAAGGGTCTTCTCCCGTGTCTTCATCCATCTTCAGAACATCGACCCCCTCTTTGACTTTGACGTCGTCATCACCCCGGTGCCCGAGGCCATCCGCGGTGACCTAGCGCGATGGGTGGAGGACAACGTGGATGCACTTGTTCGAGCCTTCACTTCTGACTATGATGGGGTGGTTGTCACTGCTGATGAAGGCGACGTGGTGAACGGTGGTGAAGACGGCGCCAACGACGGTGAAGGTGAGGCCAGCGACAGCGACAATGGTGCCAGCGACGCCTCTGGAGGCGACCAGGAGAATGCGGTGAGTGACATGTCCGATTGATCCTACGCTCCCTCTGCTGTTTACCCTGCGCAGGAAAAGCTCGGGCGTGGCCCTGAAGGTGGTAAGAGCATTTTGGGAGGGGAAGCCCCTCGTGTAAAAAGGATTGTCGTTATTAAGGACGGCACCGAATGGGCGCCCGTTTGATGTCACAATTTCCATGACGAGTTGTCCGCTGTGATTTTACCTTTATGTTGGCGAGCTTCGAGTAGGCTTGCAGCGTTTCTCCGAGGGTCCCTCGGGAGAACCGTTGACCATATGGCAAGAGCGGGCGCCGGCAGCGGGACAACAGGTGCGTGTGCTGGGCCCTGCCCTGCTCGGGAGGGGCTCGCGAGAGGGAGGCAGCTAGTGCGAATTCCAACTTGAGCAGAAACCGGAACACGAGAAAGCACGCGAACAAGACAAGACACCCCTCCCCACATACGCAAACACAAACTCGACTTCAACTTAGATCCAAAACGAGAAAACTTGACCACACAAAAGGAAGCAAAAGCAAAAGGCTGCGTCCGGCACCTAGTCTAGTCTTCGACGTCTTCTCACCAGCGCGGAGCTAAGTGCTGCCACTGGGCATGGGAGGGAGCCCCTGAGGCCCAAAGGCGGCTCTCCGGAGACTCCGGGGCGTGTACAGCCCCAACTCATTATTACGTGAGAGTGTCACGGGCGGCGAGCTTCACAGGCACTGGGCCTTCTTCACAGGTATCGGCCTTGCTTCACATCGCCAGATGAGGGCCCCGCCTTGCGCCACCCTTGACCACCATTGACGGCGACCGGAAACCAGGACTACGCCAATGGGGAAAAGGGGACACCATCAATTCCCCCAACGACCACGGGTCCTCTGCCGAGGGCAGGCCTTGCGGCACCTCCCCGGCAGAGGGCCTACCTACGAGGAACAGCTTGCTCCACGTGCCACGGGGAGGAGCCTGGCTCCCGGCCCCCTCTCCTGCAGCCCCTAGTGCCCTCCTCCTCAGGGGAGGGAGGCCGCAACACTAGGGCAGCCATCCGTCAGCGACCTAGACTGCCTGCGACCCATGGTTAGCATAACCTTGCTCGTGAGGAATTAGCGGTACCCAATAGCTGTTGCCTCCAGCGCAGTTGTCGAGGCTTCCTTGAGGTTCCTAGAAAGGCTCGGCTTCTGGCATCTCTTCCTCCCAGCCTGGCCCGAGGAACGAGCCGTGGTCTTCTTCCAATGCGTACTCCCGATCCACCATGTGGGGCACATAAGCCTCCGGGGTCGCAGCCCCAAAGGCCTCGCTTTAGTGCCCCACGCGCCATGCAGTTCGGCTTGAAGCACCATCTTGGGGGTGGTAGTGCGGCGGCCCACCCGGGCCATAGGCAGCGGTGCGCATCCCCTCGCTTGCCAGGGCGGTGCTGATGCAACTTGTCGCCCGGCGCTGACGGCCAAGCTTGTGGTCATGAAGCCTTGAGGTACGCCCGGGGTTGCGCGGCACGGATGGACTCGCCGTGCGATCCGCCCGGGGCCTGGGTTGGAAGTTGGGCGCAGAACAGAGGCGCTCCTGACGCGGCAGCATCCAGTAGCTTGGCGACGCACTCCAGCAGCACGTCGTGGCCGCTTTCTTGCAGTCTGCACCGCAGCAGCTCTCGAGCCACCATGAGCGCGGCCTTCATGTTCTCATGCTCCTATCGGGTGTGTGATGCTGTGGCCGCAGCGTGGTTTGAGGCCCTTGCTGCTGATCATACCTGCCGCGGGGTAAGGGCAGGCGGTGCTTGGCCGCGTCGCCCGCGCCCTGCAGCGTTCTGCGGAGTGCGGTCTGCCTGAGGCGCGGGGTTGAGGTCACCTTGGGCAGGCGGCACGACATGGGTGGGCCATGCCGCCCAGCGGTCGGCGTTGGCCATCGGGTCGCCGGACATGGAGGCGACGAAGCGGTGGAACATGGGACGATGGAGGAAAGATTCTTGCAAACCCCTACCTGGCGCGCCAATTGTCGGATATCGGGTTCCCGCAAAACCCTTAAGGTTCAAACTCTGGGGTGCGCGCTAAGATCTTCCCCCTACCGATCCATGTTCTAACGCCTCGCTGAGAATCTAAGCTAATCGATGAACAACACGAGGGACACAAGATTTATACTGGTTCGGGCCACCGTTGTGGTGTAATACCCTACTCCAGTGTTGTCGGATTTCGGGTTCCGGAAGACCCTTGAGGTTCAAACTCTGGGGTGCGCACGAAGATCTTTCCCTACCAGCTCACGTTTCGAAGCCTCGCAAGGAATCTAAGCTAGAAAGAAGAACACACAAGGGACACGAGGTTTATACTGGTTCAGGCCACCATTGTGGTGTAATACCCTACTCCAGTGTGTGGTGTGGTGGATTGCCTCAAGGGCTGATGATGAACAATACAAAGGGGGAACAACCTCGCGAGGGGCTGTTCTTGAGCTAGTCAGATGAACTGCTTGGGTGAGTTCAATCGCTTCTCTCTCTCTCTCATCGATCCGTTATCTGGATCCTCCCCCACCAACTGTGGTGGCTAGCTCTATTTATAGAGGGAGGCCCTAGGCCTCTTCCAAATAATGAGCGGGAAGGGCGCCAACAATTGGCCATTTTGAAGGGGAACATCTGGTACACTTATCCTGACTAAAGTTGGTCTTCGACTGCTAAAGGCTCTGGCGGCGACGCCGTCCTGGGCTCCACGATGACTTCCATCCTGCCGCTCTGTTGGTCTTGGTCTTGTTGCACCGAAACGGTAACCTTTGCCTGATGCCTTGGCCTGTGCTTGCCCCCTTTGCACCAAAGGGGAAACAAGGACATTGCGCAGGCCGGCGCCCGCCTGGCGCCCGCCTGGTCTTGATCGTCATGGCTTGCGTCACGGGCTCCTCGCGAGGTGCCCTTGCCTCAATCTCTCCGCCTCCTCGTGAGCCTGACTGATGAGGCTGCTCCTGAAGAAGCTTCCTGTCGTCTGCCCCACGAGGCTTGGCCCCTAGCGAGGGTCTTAAGCTTGAGATGATGAAGCTGGGCTGCACTGGGCCCCCACTTGAGCCACACCGCAGGCCGCAGGCATGCAAGTCTGGGACCCCCGTTCCCAGAACACCGACAGTAGCCCCCGGGCCCAAGGCGCGCCCCGACTTGGCTTAGCAGAGAAGCGAAGGGGCAAGTGCGAAGTGCCATGGGCCCCAATAGCCTGCGGCCTTGGACGCCGCGTGGCGATTGATTGGACGTGGGCGTCTCCGCTTCCCCACGATGCCTCGGCAACCACATGACTTGACAAGTCCCTGCATGCAAAAATGGGTCATGATTACCTGCGATCATGGTGGCCGACGGTTGGCCTTCTCCGGCTATAAGTACGGAACGGCGCGAGCCCTTTCAGTCCATACCTTCCTGCTACTCCTTCTCTTCTTATTCCTCGCTCTAGCTCCACCTTACGCCAATGGCACCAATCCGCCGGTTTTCTGCAGAAGAGAGGGGAAAGGCCCCCCCAGAGGGTCCCGACCAGCTTCCACCGAAGAAGCGGCTAGTCCTCTACCGCCGAGATGAGGGTGCTCGGCAGGAGGCATCGAGGCCCTGGTACAAGCGGCCGCCACCTGGGTTCCCGCTGCCCTTGTACGCCCGCATCGAGGGCCCTGGAGAAGAAGGCGCCGAGCAACATCGATGGTGCCGCCGCCGCCGCCGGCGAGTTACGGCGGTGCGTGTTGTTCCTCCTGGAGTCCACGCCGAGGGCTCCTCTCGCGAGCTTGTGCTTCATGCCGCCATGCCTCCTCAATCTTGGATCCGCCATCCTCCCTCCTTCGCCTTCGAGATCCCGCCGAGGGGGCCTCGGGAGCTCTGGCTGCAGCACGCCGACTGCAACACCCCTGCGACCGGGACGGAGGTCGAGGTTGTTGCCCCAGGCAAGGTCTTCCTGACCCGCTGCTGGTGCGAGATCGCCCGGGTCTGCCGGACAGGGGGTGACCACGTAATCCACCTCGAATACGATGGCGCCTCCTTGATGTTCTTCAAGGTCTTTGACGCGGAAGGACGCCGGCTGGAATGCTGCCCCAAGGAAGGCGGCCGGAGCATCGGAGTGGCGAAGACCAGGCCTGCCAACCGCTTCCCCAGTAGCTCCTTAGGCAGCAGCGGAGGAGCCGGAGGGTCCAGCGACCCCGCCGAGCTTCACGTGACTCCGGAGACGAGCGACGACAGCTACGAGCCCCCAAGCTCGCGTCACGCCCGGAGTAGGGCAGCTACATTGGGCCGCAGACGCGACTGATCTGGATGGGGTTGGCGCCGGCGCCTGACGGCCCACTATTGATGATGGTGTCTCCTGCGGAGGCACACGTAGTTAGCGTTCCTTAGGATTAGCACCATTTGTTCCCTGCGAGGAATCGAAGTACCACCCCGCGGGGGTATGTAAGGCGTTGGCCACGTCTTTTGTGAATATTATATCCTTATTATGAATCGATGCGAGATGCTTGTCCTGTCCCGGCTCGGCTCACCCTTTCTTTCCTGACGAGGGCTTGGTGCTCTACGCCGACAGGTCCCGGACCCAGGCAAGCTTCAGCCGTCGCTGGTATGCCAGGTCGTGATGCCATGGTCAAGGCCAGGAGGTGAGCGGCCCAAGGTCCATTAAGAGCCCCTGAGTCGCGATGCTCAGGAGGTCCCCTTTAGCGCTCAAGCAGCCTCCAATGGGCAAGAAAGGTAGGCAACGTTGCCGTGATAGAGCTGCATTACGTGAGGGTTTAGCGCGGAGTCGGTACAGTTTTGCGTGACTTATCTGGTAGGTTTGTAGTGGTTTTTGGCGAAGCGCCGGGCCTGCGTGGCACCAGCTGAGGTGTTGCTGGGTTAGGTCCTCATGAGTTTCTTCCCTCTCCCCCGCACATTCCTTCATGCTCTACGTCCTCAGGTTCCGGCCCTCGAGCGAGCTCACCCGCCGCTGGTATGACAGGTCACGATGCCGTGGGTCAAGGCCATGGGGTGAGGGCTGGAGAGCCAGTAAGAGCCCATGAGTCGCGATGCTCAGGCGCCCCCCTTTAACGTGCAAGCGGATCGTGTCGGAGAGAACGAGAGAAAGCTCGCGATGTTCCCAGCGTTGCTTCTGGAGTGGGTCCTGCATACCAATCACGAGGGGAAACAAGGTCTGTCGTTACGGTTGCCAGCTGAAAGTGCAACTATACCTAGGTTGTTTTGGTAATTAATAACAACATATAGCTCATTGAGCTAATGCTATTCCAACTTTGTTTGCTTTTGGTTGAGATACTATGCCTGTGAGACATTGATGATCATGTGTTTGATCATAAGCTACACTTATGCATGCTTGATATTATCCTATGCTTGGTGATGAGTGCATGTATTCATTGTTTATTATTTTGAGCGCTCCACCAAGATGTATGTGACATGGAAGAGTAACCCATGAGCCTAATTCATTGTGCATTTGCAGTCCAAAGCAAATCTTAAACTATGAACAAATTTAGGGGGAGCTCTTGCTTATCACATACTTCTCAAAGCGACGATGTTATTCAATCTTATTATCATTTGTCGAAGCTTTGATCTATATGTTGTCATCAATTACCAAAAAGGGGGAGATTGAAAGTGCGACTATCCCTAGGTGGTTTTGGTAATTAATAACAACATATAGCTCATTGAGCTAATGCTATTCCAAGACTGTTATTTCAGGAAAGCTCACTGAATGGCATGGCATGGAAGATGAAAGTGGATCCCTCAAAATACTAAGGACAAAGGATTGGCTCAAGCTCAAAAGCTCAAGACTCTTCATTCTACATTTTAGTGATCCAAGATCACATTGAGTCTATAGGAAAAGCCAATACTATCAAGGAGGGATGAGGTGTTGCTTAATGAGCCTCTTGCTTCAATGTGCTTAGTGATATGCTCCAAAACCCTCAACTACTTTCCCACATCCACATATGACCTAAACCCAAAGCCAAAATCGGTCACACCGAAACTTCCTATCCGGCGCCACCGATTCCATAAGTCACAGCCACTGCCACAAACCCTAAGCAAATCGGTCTTACCGATAGGGATCTCGGTCTAACCGAGATGGGATTGTAATCTCTCTGTGTATGTCCATTATCAAAATCGGTCTCACCGAGTTTGAGCAATCGGTACTACCGAGATTACAATGCAAACTCTCTGGAAACTTATTACCAACATCGGTCCCACCGAGTTTGAGTAATCGGTCCCACCGAGTTTGCCTGACCAACTCTCTGGAAAGCTTATTACCAAAATCGGTCTCACCGAGTTTGTGTAACCGGTCATAACGAGATTACGTTATGCCCTAACCCTAATTGAATCGGTCCCACGGAGTTGCATTTCGGTCCCACCGAAAACCCTAACGGTCATATTATTTGCTGAATCGGTCTGACCGAGTTTAACGATTCGGTCCCACCGAGTTTGGCAGATAGTGTGTAACGGTTAGATTTTGTGTGGAGGCTATATATACCCCTCCACCTCCTCTTCATTCGTGGAGAGAGCCATCAGAACGAACCTACACTTCCAACTTACCATTTCTGAGAGAGAACCACCTACTCATGTGTTGAGACCAAGATATTCCATTCCTACCATATGAATCTTGATCTCTAGCCTTCCCAAGTTGATTTCCACTCAAATCTTCTTTCCACCAGATCCAAACCCATTGAGAGAGAGTTGAGTGTTGGAGAGACTATCATTTGAAGCACAAGAGCAAGGAGTTCATCATCAACGCACCATTTGTTACTTCTTGGAGAGTGGTGTCTCCTAGATTGGCTAGGTGTCACTTGGGAGCGTCCGACAAGATTGTGGAGTTGAACCAAGGAGTTTGTAAGGGCAAGGAGATCGCCTACTTCATGAAGATCTACCGCTAGTGAGGCAAGTCCTTCGTGGGCGACGGCCATGGTGGGATAGACAAGGTTGCTTCTTCGTGGACCCTTCGTGGGTGGAGCCCTCCGTGGACTCGTGCAGCCATTACCCTTCGTGGGTTGAAGTCTCCATCAACGTGGATGTATGATAGCACCACCCATCGGAACCACGCCAAAAACATTCGTGTCTCCAATTGCGTTTGAATCCTCCAAACCCTTCCCTTTACTTTATTGCAAGTTGCATGCTTTAATTTCCGCTGCCTATATACTCTTTGCATGCTTGCTTGAATTGTGTGATGATTGCTTGACTTGTCCTAAAGTAGCTAAAATCTGCCAAACTCTAAAATTGGGAAAAGGTTAAGTTTTTATTGGTCAAGTAGTCTAATCACCCCCCCTCTAGACATACTTCAAGGTCCTACAAGTGGTATCAGAGCTTTGGTCTCCATTTGCTTTGATTTCCATAGCTTTTGGTGGTCATAGCCTTGGTTTCACAACCTAGGAGAATATGGCGTCTAGCGAGGAAAATTATCACCGTAGAGGTCCTTACTTCGATGGTACTAATTTTGCTAGTTGGAAGCATAAGATGAAAATGCATATTCTTGGACATAACCCCGCCGTTTGGGCAATTATTTTGTATTGGCTTGCAAGGTGAATTTTTCGATGGGAGAGAACTGAACCGTGAAGCTAATGCGGAAGAACTGAAGATGCTGCAGTACAATGCTCAAGCTTGTGATATCATCTTCAATGGATTGTGCCCCGAAGAATTCAACAAAATCAGCCGTCTTGAGAATGCAAAGGAAATTGGGGATACTTTGATTGATATGCATGAAGGTACCGAGTCCGTCAAGGAATCCAAGTTGGATGTGCTCCAAAGTCAGCTTGACAAGTTTAAAATGAAGGATGGTGAAGGTGTCGCTGAATTGTACTCTAGGCTTGCTCTTATCACAAATGAGATTGCCGGCTTAGGGAGTGAAGAGATGACCGACAAATTCATCATCAAGAAGATCTTAAGCGCATTGGATGGAAAGTATGATACCGTGTGCACATTGATTCAAATGATGCCAAACTACAAAGATCTCAAGCCAACGGAAGTCATTGGAAGGATTGTTTCTCATGAGATGTCTCTCAAGGATAAGGAGGAACTTCACAACAAGTCAAGTGGTGCCTACAAAGCCTCAAGTGAAGCCCCCACATCATCAAGTGAGAAACCAACCTTCAATGAAGAATTGAGCTTAATGGTGAAGAACTTCAACAAATTCTACAAGAGTAGAAGCAAAGAAAGAAGCTCCAAATCAAGGTCTTACAATGACAAGAGATCTTCTAGTCGAGAGCGCAATTGCTACAATTGTGGGAGACCCGGACACTACTCAAATGAGTGTACGGCACCCTACAAAAGAAGAGAAGATTCTCCAAGAAGAAGGAGCAAAAGAGAAGAATCACCACCAAGAGAGAGGAGGAGTAGAGATGATCGTTATGAACGAAGACCCTCACGGAGAAGCAAGGATTCGGAAAGGAAGGACAAGTCATCAAGGAGCTACACAAAACGAAGACATCAAGCTCATGTTGGTGAATGGGTATCCGGCTCCAACTCCGACAATCACTCCGAGAGAAGCTATCACTCCGACTCCGAATATACTCAAGATGAAGGTGTTGCCGGTCTAGCACTTGTATCAACCAACTCCTACGACATATTTGATTCACCAAATGAAGGTGTTGGAAGATGCTTCATGGACAAAGGTCGAAAGGTAACACATCCCGAGTATGTTGATTTCAATAGTGATGAAGATGACTTGCTTGTGGATGATGATTTACTTGTTGACAACTCTAGTGATGAATACTATGATGAAACGTCAATTAATCATGCTAATCATGCTAAAACGAATGGCAATGATAAGGAGAAGATTGAGCTTCTAACTAAAGAATTAAACTCTCTTAAGTTAGCTCATGAAACTATCTACGAAGATCATCGAGAACTTTTAAGGGCTCATGAGAAGGTACGCTTTGAAAAGCTCAATCTTGAGCAAGAGCATGAGTTCTTAAAAGCAATCAATGATGATCTTCGCAAGAAAAGTTCTTCTTACATTGCCAAGCGTTTACTCTTATCTACTTATGTGCCTCAAGTCAAGTCTAGTAACAAGTACAAGAAAGTACTTCCTCTAGTAGTAACAATAATAATGTCAAATCCAATATTGTTGCTTCTAGTAGTTCTCTTGATTCCACTAATGATTCTCTTAGCCAAGTTACACTTGAGCAAGAAAATAGCTTATTGAAGGGAATTATAGAGAAAGGTGTTTACAAGAGCCTTGCCGGGAGTAAGCAATTCAAGGAAATTGTATGCAAGCAAGGAAGGCACCGGAAGAATCAAGGTGTTGGTTTTGAACGAAAGTTCAATGCCAATGGAGTTGAGTGGGAAGAAGATCAGTACCCCAAGACGAAGTTTGTTCCTCAACAAGATAAGTATGATCCTACTTCCTTCAAGGGAACACAAGCTCAAGATGATCTTCCACCACAAGACCACAAGAACAAAGGCAAGGACAAGCTTCAAGAAGAGATTGATGCATTTGAAGAAGCACCCAAAGCCTCGTTCAAGTGGGTCCCCAAGACTATGTCAGGTTCTACTTCATCAAGTACAACTACAACTCCAAGGATTCCCATCAAGATGATGTGGATCCCGAAGAATAAGAACTAGAGAGTTCTTGAGGGTGACTCCGCCAACATTCTTCACTCATATCATTACGGCAAGAACAAGTGCAATCAACTTCCACATCTTGCACTAGTTCAAGGAGTCACAAACCATCATGTTGGTAAGGCAAGGGACAAGGTAACCTAATGATTTCATGGACATTATCTTGTGTGTGCATCACTCTATGTCTATGGATATTCTTGTTTGTTCCTTGTGGGACTAACCCATGTAGGTAAGTTGAAAGTGCAACTCACTCCAAAGGATTGCTCCAAATGATCTACATCAACATTGAGCATCCACATCTTCAACACCTACATGAAGTCATCATCGACAAAACCCAAGGTTAGTTCATCCCTCTAAAAGGGGATCTCACATCTAGGGGGAGCTTAACTCTAAGAATTGAGTTAAAGCAACTCTAATGGTGTGAACACATCAATGCATTATGTAAAAGTGGTAACCCCACTTGAGCTTAAACGATGAGTATGACCTATGATCAAATGTTTTCATTTGACTCCTAAGTCAATATACTCATATATAGATGACCTAGTCATCACGAATTGTTTTGATAGATGCTAGAATTGGTTGTGCATGTTTTGCCACATATTTCATTTGCCATCTTATTGTGTGAGCATGTTGGTGCATATTTTACTCATTCAAGGACATCCACTTGTTGTTTTAAGTGATTGGCTCCATTTTATTTTTGCCAAGTGGATGGACAAGAATGCCTAAGAACCTTCTCTAGCTATCTATGCTTTTCTCGTCTCAAACTCTATTCATGCTACATCACAAAATTTGATCAAGTCAGATTCGAACCACTCTGTGTGAGGAGCACTCGGAGTCCCCGATTCGTCATAGACTTAAACTTCCAAAACCTCTTTGTGATTCTCGGTCTGACCGATTCTTCCATTTCCGTCCTACCGAGATCACCAGGTTGATCTGAGTTTTCAATCTCGGTGCAACCGATTTGAACTTTTCGGTCTCACCGATTTGCTATAACTGAACACAGTTATGCATCTCGGTGCCACTGAGTTGTTCCACTCGGTCACACCGACAGGGTCGGGCTATATATAGCCACATGCAAAAGTTTGGAAATTTCTCCGAAACCCTTCGCCCGCGCAATAGCTCGCTCTACCATCATGGTCTCTGGATCGTCTCCTCGCCGCCAGCAGCCTCCTGTCGCTGGTCTTCGTCGCCGTCAACGGAATTCGACCCCGCCGTTGCCGCCGTAGCAAGTCCACCGCCAAGTTAGGGTATGGACTTGATCTTTGTGCTATCCACGTCTGATTCATAGCACATTGTTTTTCATATTGATTCTTGCCACAATTGAGATTCTTCTATCCAACCAAAATGGTCCGTAGATTAGATGTGATTCAAATTTTTAGGGTTAGGTTTCCGCTGAAACCATCTCGGACCCACCGAGTTGAAAAACTCGGTCTCACCGATTTGGCGTATGCCATTGCACTGGTGACTCTCGGTCTGACCGAGAATTACTAATCGGTGCGACCGATTTGAAGATTCTGTGAAACCCTAGTAGTCTCGGTGCCACCGAACTGAAACTCGGTCCAACCAAGATCATCAGTTTAGGTACCAAAACTGCTTCGGTATCACCGAGTTTGAAAATCGGTTGATCCGAAATGCTCTCCGTGGAAAACTAAAACTGAACTTTTGAATCATTCTTTTGCAAAAATCTCTGCATTTTGTGATGCTCATCTATTCTATCTCATCTATAAGTCTTCATAGGGTCAGTAGTCAGTTTTTGCAGTATGTCTGATCAGAGTGACAGCCAGAACAGGTCTAAAGAACACATGGACTTGAGTGAGGGCACTAGTCCCTCAACTTCAGATGATGGGAGCAGAAGCACTCCTAGCAATTTGCCTAAGGCTGCAACTAGGCAAAGGAAGAAGAGAACCTCAGACTCAGAAGATGAGGATTACAAAGCTGAGGAGGATGAGGCCACTTCCAAGAAAGTGGTGCTCAAGAAAGAGTATGGCTCTGCACAAAGCACAAAGCCAGGCCTGAAGAAGAAAGTTCCTGCCAAGAGAACTCCAATGCCAAAGGCCAGGAAGTCCACTCAAGTGCCAGCTCAGACACAACCCGAAGTGGCACCTGCAAGGAAAGAGCCACCATCAAAACCTCAAAAAGTCCCCACTGGTGCAACCATGAAGTTCACAATTGAATCAGAGGACGATGGTGATCATGACAAGAAAAGAAGGGAGCTAGAACCACAACTGCCAAGGTCCTTGGAAAGCCCTCAATGAGAAGGGATTCTGATGAAGAGGAACAGGATGCTGCACCAGCTCCTAAGGCAGCTAAGCTTATGGGAGATGCAATCAGATCAGGGGCTGCAACATCCAAGCCCAAAGATGCACCCAAAGCTGCCTCCAAAGCCAAGCAAGCTCCAAAGAGGAATACTAGGAGTATTCTAGCTGTTGAAAAGAACAAGGCCCCAGTGCCCAATGTTGGAGAAGAAGAAGATGACTTGGACATATATGCAAAGAAGAAGTTGGGTCACAACTCAATGGCTCACATGTACAAGGAAATTCCTGATAAGGCTGTAGAGACTCACAAGTTTGGATCAGTCCACTTTCTGCTGTCAGGATTGGCAACCATCAATTGGATTCTGAGACATACTTTGTTGCCCAAGTCAGGTGACCATAACATGATCAGAGGGCATGCGATCAACATGCTGCATGTGTTTGATGTGCCCCAGAAGTTCAAAGTCATGAGCCTCATCATTGAAACAATCAAAAGGACTGCATCAGATCAGAAGAGGAGCTATGGATATTCACCTCAAATTCAAGAATTGATCAACTCCAAGATGGGCATAGGGAAATATCAGTTGGATAAGGAACACTTTCCAATTTATCCAGACTTTGAGGACAATGAGGTTGTCATGAATGAAGATGATCCACAATCAGTCCAAGCTCAGGAGAAGAAGGAGAAGGCAAAGAAGGAGAAGGCTGCCAAGATGCCAACTCAAGAGGAGGCATCTGAGTATTTCTTGAAAACCAAACAAGAGCAGCTTGGTTACTTGATAGCATCAACTCTAAGGATTGAGAAAGGATTGGCCACCCTAACTCAAAACCAGGAGAGCCTGGAGAGAATCATGGAACAAAAGTTCTATGATCTAGATGTCAAGGTAACTGAGATTCAGTCAGTTGTAGAGCAGCTGCAGGATGACATGCAGGAGAGGAAGGGCAAGACAACCACCAATGTGTTTGCCAGAGTGCCCAGAGCCCAGTGGTCAGTTGCAGTGCCTGTGACAGACACTAGAGCTACAACTTCAGCGCCAGCTACTGCCCCAACAGTTCCCGTGCAACTAGCTCCAGCACCAACTCCTCCAGCACCCTCTACTTCAACTGAAGCTTTCGTCCAAGGAGCCATCTCTACACCACCAAGATCAAGCCTGAGAGACGATCTAGCACTATGCATTTTCTATGAACTTTTTGGTAACTTGTTGCCAAAGGGGGAGAAAAATGTATAGATCATAGGCTTCGAGAGAGAGTGTTGCTTTTATTCTCTCTTGCTTTATTTGGTGGTTTTTCAAACTTTGTTTGCTTTTGGTTGAGATACTATGCCTGTGAGACATTGATGATCATGTGTTTGATCATAAGCTACACTTATGCATGCTTGATATTATCCTATCTATCTTATGTGATCATTCACTATGCTTGGTGATGAGTGAATGTATTCATTGTTTATTATTTTGAGCGCTCCACCAAGATGTATGTGACATGGAAGAGTAACCCATGAGCCTAATTCATTGTGCATTTGCAGTCCAAAGCAAATCTTAAACTATGAACAAATTTAGGGGGAGCTCTTGCTTATCACATACTTCTCAAAGCGACGATGTTATTCAATCTTATTATCATTTGTCGAAGCTTTGATCTATATGTTGTCATCAATTACCAAAAAGGGGGAGATTGAAAGTGCAACTATCCCTAGGTGGTTTTGGTAATTAATAACAACATATAGCTCATTGAGCTAATGCTATTACAAGACTATTATTTCAGGAAAGCTCAATGAATGGCATGGCATGGATGATGAAAGTGGATCCCTCAAAATACTAAGGACAAAGGATTGGCTCAAGCTCAAAAGCTCAAGACTCTTCATTTTACATTTTAGTGATCCAAGATCACATTGAGTCTATAGGAAAAGCCAATACTATCAAGGAGGGATGAGGTGTTGCTTAATGAGCCTCTTGCTTCAATGTGCTTAGTGATATGCTCCAAAACCCTCAACTACTTTCCCACATCCACATATGACCTAAACCCAAAGCCAAAATCAGTCACACCGAAACTTCCTATCCGGCGCCACCGATTCCATAAGTCATAGCCACTGCCACAAACCCTAAGCAAATCGGTCTTACCGATAGGGATCTCGGTCTAACTGAGATGGGATTGTAATCTCTCTATGTATGTTCGTTATCAAAATCGGTCTCACCGAGTTTGAGCAATCGGTACTACCGAGATTACAATGCAAACTCTCTGGAAAGTTATTACCAAAGTCGGTCCCACCGAGTTTGAGTAATCGGTCCCACCGAGTTTGAGTAATCGGTCCCACCGAGTTTGCCTGACCAACTCTCTGGAAAGCTTATTACCAAAATCGGTCTCACCGAGTTTGTGTAATCGGTCTTACCGAGATTACGTTATGCCCTAACCCTAACTGAATCGGTCCCACCGAGTTGCATTTTGGTCCCACCGAAAACCCTAACGGTCATATTATTTGCTGAATCGGTCTGACTGAGTTTAACGATTCGGTCCCACCGAGATTGGCAGATAGTGTGTAATGGTTAGATTTTGTGTGGAGGCTATATATACCCCTCCACCTCCTCTTCATTCGTGGAGAGAGCCATCAGAACGAACCTACACTTCCAACTTACCATTTCTGAGAGAGAACCACCTACTCATGTGTTGAGACCAAGATATTCCATTCCTACCATATGAATCTTGATCTCTAGCCTTCCCAAGTTGCTTTCCACTCAAATCTTCTTTCCACCAGATCCAAACCCATTGAGAGAGAGTTGAGTGTTGGGGAGACTATCATTTGAAGCACAAGAGCAAGGAGTTCATCATCAACGCACCATTTGTTACTTCTTGGAGAGTGGTGTCTCTTAGATTGGCTAGGTGTCACTTGGGAGCCTCCGACAAGATTGTGGAGTTAAACCAAGGAGTTTGTAAGGGAAAGGAGATCGCTTACTTCATGAAGATCTACCGCTAGTGAGGCAAGTCCTTCGTGGGCGACGGCCATGGTGGGATAGACAAGGTTGCTTCTTCGTGGACCCTTCGTGGGTGGAGCCCTCCGTGGACTCGCGCAGCCGTTACCCTTCGTGGGTTGAAGTCTCCATCAACGTGGATGTACGATAGCACCACCTATCAGAACCATGCCAAGAACATCTGTGTCTCCAATTGTGTTTGAATCCTCCAAACCCTTCCCTTTACTTTCTTGCAAGTTGCATGCTTTAATTTCCGCTGCCTATATACTCTTTGCATGCTTGCTTGAATTGTGTGATGATTGCTTGACTTGTCCTAAAGTAGCTAAAATCTGCCAAACTCTAAAATTGGCAAAAGGTTAAGTTTTTATTGGTCAAGTAGTCTAATCACCCCCCCTCTAGACATACTTCAAGGTCCTACACCAGCCAACCATTGGTCGCTCCGAGGGAGTGATTGGGGCACTGAGGGCCTGGTGAGGTGGCGCCTTGCAGGGCTGCCGCGGCCAGAGCTCGACCACTCAGATTTATCGGTGTTGCAGGGACGAACCCGTATGCAAGTGTCATGCCAGAGAAAGCGGCTCCGAAGGTAGGTGTCAATCGAGCAGGCGATTAGGTCAAGCATGTTAAGCACGAAGGAGCAAATCCATTTAGATAGGTGCAGGAAAAGCAAACACCACTGGGACAGGCCCGAGCAGCTTGGGGATAATGCAGCCCGAGGGGCGCCCCCAACAAGGTAGGCAAAGAACACGAGCAAAACAGATACAGGCCGCAGGGACGGACCCACGCGACCTGGGAATGATGCATCCCTGTGGGCGCTCCCAGCTGAAAATGGAACTTTGAAAGATGTCACCTGATATATAGTTGAAGATGAAGGGATGCTGAAGTAGCGGACGACGCGCGGTGAGGAAGCCGACCCTCACAAGCTCCCATGACCTGGAGACTCGGGAGGCTCTGGGGGCACAGGTGGATCTTCGAGGGACATCTCCATCTCCGCCAGGACCGCGCGATGCCTGACCTCCTGAGCCTCCAGAATGCTCTTCATCAGGCGCTGATGAGCAGCGGCCGCGTTCGGCGGGCCGAAAGGCATGCGAACATAGCTGTGAGGTGGACCCTTGCAACGCCCCACACGTGAAGGCCAGAGGCGCTCCTGAGACGCGGTTCGGAAGGCACGCTCAAGAGAACACACTGCATCCCTTTCCTCACAGGGTACTGTGATGACTCCACCGCTTCCTAGCATCTTGAGGACATTGTAGCCATGGTGAGTCACTGCCATGAACTTGGCCAGGGCTGGGTACCCGAGGATGGCATTGTATGGCAGGCGAATGTGGGCGACGTCAAAGTCAATGAGCTCGGTGCGGTAGTTCTTGTGCTGCCCAAAGATGACTGGAAGGCGAACCTGCCCTATCGGAACAGTGGAACCATCAGTGACTCCTGAGAAAGGCTTGGTCGGCTGAAGCTGATCATATGGCACTTGGAGATTGTTGAATGTCTTGACAGATAGGACGTTGAGTCCTGCTTCGCCATCAATGAGGGTCCTGGTGACTTGCACATTACTGATGACTGGGGAGCAAAGCATCGGGAGGACTCCGGCTGTTGCTGCGCACTTGAGCTGATCCGCTGAGCTGAACATGATAGCGCACGCACACCACCTGAGAGGGTGCGCGGCCTCAAGCTTGGGGAGGACTGCATTCACCTCACGAGCGAACTGCTTGAAGATGCGCTGTGAGGCTGGGGCCTAGGCGCCGCCCAGGATGCAAGCGATTGTGCGCGGCTCCTGGAAGCCCCCAGCCCCCTCGTACTGATGCTGGTCCTCATTCCTCCTTGGTGGTGGTGGCAAAGGAGGGAGGCTTGTGTTGCCGTGCGGGCGATCCTCACGAGGCTGATCCCTCCAACCTCCCTCGCGAGGCTGGTCCTGCCAGCGGTCCTCGCGAGGTCGGTCACACCAACCTTGGCGAGGGCCACGGTCTTCCCATCGTCCTCCACCTCTTCCTCCTCCTCGGCCATAGCCCCGGTCATTGCGCTCAGGGCGTCGGCCGATACGCCCATCTCGCACGGCCCTGAGCTCTTGGCATTCGTTGGTGTTGTGGGTGTGGAGGTCGTGGTGCACGCAGTACCGGCTACCCTTGGATGACTCAGGCTGATCCCTACCTCACTTGGTGTCTGGCTCTGCTGCGAGCACAGCAGCACCCTTATGCTTCATGTCCTTGACCTTGGGCTTCTTCTCTTCTGGATCGGCAGCCGGCAGCCCGAGAAGGGAGAGGCGCCCTTCCCCAGCCCTGGCGCACTTGGTCGCCAAGTTGAATAGCTCCAGGGATGTGCACAGGTCTTCATGGATTTCTATCTCCTCTTTCATCTTGATGTCAAGCACGCCATCGGAGAAGGCTGAGATGATGGCTTCCTCGGTCGCCCTGGGGATCTTGAGGCGAGTGTTGTTGAAGCGCTAGATGTACTTCTGCAGGGTCTCTCCTAGCTGTTGCTTGATGCGGCGCAGGTCACTCATGGCCGGAGGCCGGTCGCGAGTGCCTTGGAAGTTGGCGATGAAGCGAGTACGCATCTCGTCCCAAGACGAGATCATGCCAGGAGCCAGGTTCAGGAGCCAGGTGCGGGCACCGTCCTTGAGCGCCATGGGAAACCAATTCGCCATGACCCTTTCGTCCCCGTTGGCGGCTTCGATGCCCAGCTCGTAGAGCTGTAGGAACTCCGCGGGGTCTGCAGTGCCATCGTAGCGAGGGGGCAGGTCAGGCTTGAACTTGCCTAGCCATGCGACACTGCGTAGCTCGGGGGTAAAGGCGTGATAGCCTATGGTGGCCACCAGAGCCCTTTGGTGGTGCTGGGCTTGCTCCAGGAAATTCTCACGCGCTGCCGCTTGGAGCAGTGCGGGGTCTTGACGCGGTGGTGCACGGATGCGGTCATGGCGCACCGGTGTTGGGAGCATGCGGGCACCTTCTTGGGGACGAGGGATTTCTTGGCAACTCCTGGGGCCGCGTGCCTTGGAGCCAGGGTGCCCTCTTGGGGAGGAGGTGGTGGAGGCACCTCTTGATCCACGCCTCCCGCACAGGATGGAGGGTGAGGCAGCGAGAGAGACGGCAAAGGAGAGCCCCCTGCGGCGCTGACGAGCTAGGTGATGCGGGTGAGCCAGTCCTCGTAGAGGTCGTCGACGGGACGGTAGTGTAGGAGCTCACACGCCAGGAGCAGCGCAACATGCGCGTCCGTGGGGGCGCGACGGGCGTGGGATGACGAACCGGCAAGAGTCAACAACGGGGTGGCGGTGCGGCCTTCACGCCGCACCAAAGGATGCAGGGACGAGGCCTACTACTCGTTCCCCGCCGGGCCGGTGGCGGCGTTGGCGGCAGGTGATGGGGAATGACGAGGGCGACCGCCGACGGGCACCGTCTGGGCGACGCGGGTGGCGAGAGCAGCCCGACGCTCGGCGCGAGCCCGGCGAGCGTCAGCCATGGATACGATGGAAGATCACATGCGACCAGCGGAAGAAAGATTCCGACGTACCCCTACCTGGCGCGCCAATTGTCGGATTTCGGGTTCCGGCGGACCCTTGAGGTTCGAACTCTGGGGTGCGGACGAAGATCTTTCCCCTACCAGCTCACATTTCGAAGCCTCGCAAGGAATCTAAGCTAGAAAGAAGAACACACAAGGGACACGAGGTTTATACTGGTTCAGGCCACCATTGTGGTGTAATACCCTACTCCAGTGTGTGGTGTGGTGGATTGCCTCAGGGGCTGATGATGAACAATACAAAGGGGGAACAACCTCGCGAGGGGCTGTTCTTGAGCTGGTGCGATGAACTGCTTGGGTGAGTTCAATCGCTTCTCTCTCTCTCTCTCTCTCTCTCATCGATCTGTCATCTAGATCCTCCCCCAGCAACTGTGGTGGCTAGCTCTATTTATAGAGGGAGGCCCTGGGCCTCTTCCAAATAATGAGTGGGAAGGGCGCCAACAATTGGCCATTTTGAAGGGGAACATCTGGTACACTTATCCTGACTAAAGTTGGTCTTCGACTGCTAAAGGCTCTGGCGGTGACGCCGTCCTGGGCTCCATGATGACTTCCATCCTGCCGCTCTGCTGGTCTTGGTCTTTTTGCACTGAAACGGTAAACTTTGCCTGATGCCTTGGCCTGTGCTTGCCCCCTTTGCACCAAAGGGGAAACAAGGACACTGCGCAGGCCGGCGCCCGCCTGGTCTCGATCGTCATGGCTTGTGTCGCGGGCTCCTCGCGAGGTGCCCTTGCCTCAATCTCTCTGCCTCCTCGCGAGCCTGCCTGATGAGGCTACTCCTGAGGAAGCTTCCCGTCGTCCGCCCAGCGAGGCTTGGCCCCTCACGAGGGTCTTGAGCTTGAGCTGATGAAGCTGGGCTGCACTGGGCCCCCACTTGAGCTGCACCGCAGGCCGCAGGCAGGCAAGTCTGGGGACCCCCGATCCCAGAACGTCGACAAGTCTGTGGTGTGGTGGATTGCCTCAAGGGCTGATGATGAACACTACAAGGGAAGAACAGCCTTGCGAGAGGTGTTCTTGTGATGGTGGTTTGCCTGAGAAGGATTCGATCCGCTCCGCTGGCTCTGGATGAGATCCTGATGATATCTCCCCTCTACTGTGGTGGCTAGCCCTATTTATAGAGGCCCTGGTCCTCTTCCCAAATATTGAGCGGGAAGGGTGCTAACAATGGCCATTTTGAAGGGGAACATCTAGTACAAGTTATCCTGACTAAAGTTGGTCTTCGACTGCCAAAGGCACTAGTGATGATGCCGTCTTGGGCTCCACGGTGACCTCCGTACTGCTGCTCTGCTGGTCTTGGTCTCGTTGCACCAAAATGGTAACCTTTTCCTGATGCCTCGATACTTCGCGCCTGTGCTCGCCCACTTGGCACCAAAGAGGAAACAAGGACACTTCGCAGGCCGGTGCCCGCCTGGCGCCTGCCTGGTCACGATCGTCATGGCTTGCGTCGCAGGCACCTCGCGAGGTACCCCTGCCTTGATCTCTCCGCCTTCTCGCGAGCCTGCCTGGTGAGGCCACTCCTAAGGAAGCCTTGCGTAGTCCGCCCCGCGAGGCTTGGCCCTCGCGAGGGTCTTGAGCTCGAGTTGATGAAGATGGGCCGTAGTGGGCCACCACTTGAGCCACGCCACAGGCCGCAGGCAAGCAAGTCTGGGGACCCCCGTTCCCAGAACACCGACACACACTATAAGAAGCCTTGCAAGAAAAGTGACTAATGAGTTAGTTACAGGATCATGCATTACAGGACGAGTAAAGAGACTTGCCGGTAACGAGATTACTAGGTATGAAGATACCGACGATCGAATCTCGGGCAAGTAACATACCGATGACAAAGGGAATAACGTATGTTGTCATAACGGTTCGACCAATAAACATCTTCGTAGAATATGTGGGAGCCAATATGAGCATCCAGGTTCCGCTATTGGTTATTGACCAGAGAGGTGTCTCGGTCATGTCTACATAGTTCTCGAACCCGTAGGGTCCTCACGCTTAACGTTTGATGATGATTTTGTATTATATGAGTTATGTGATTTGGTGACCGAATGTTGTTCAGAGTCTCGGATGAGATCACGGACATGACAAGGAGTCTCGAAATTGTCTAGAGGTAAAGATTGATATATAGGACGATGGTATTCGGACGCGGGAAGTGTTCCGGAGGGTACCGGGTACATATCGGGTCACCGGAAGGGGTTCCAGGCACCCCCGGGCAAAGATATGGGCCTAATGGGCCACGAGGGGAAACATAGAAGCCAGCAGGGGCTATTGCACCCCCGTGTGGGCCGCAGCTGAGGGGAAGGAAAGAGGGGAAGAGAGAAAGGAAGGGGAGGGATTCGGCCTCCCCTTCCTTCCCTCCTCCTTCCTCCTTACTTTCCCCTCCGGTGAATAAGGAAGGGGGACGCTGATCTGGGAGCCGCCCAAGTAGGATTCCTCCTACTTGGGGCGCCCCAAGGCTGCTCCCCTTCCACTCCCACCTATATATACTAGGGAGGGGGCGCCTAGAACACACACCAACAATTGTTAGCCGTGTGCGGCACCCCCCTCCATAGTTTACGCCTCCGGTCATATCTTCGTAGTGCTTAGGCAAAGCCCTGCGCGGATAACTTCACCATCACTGTCACCACGCCATCATGTTGATAGAAGTCATCTACTTCCTTGGTGAGGGAGTCCTGGATTATGGGGTCCTCAGGGAGCCGGCTTATGTTACATGGGCCGGACTAATGGGCCGTGAAGATACAAGACAGAAGGCCCTCCCTCGTATCCGGATGGGACTCTCCTTTGCGTGGATGGCAAGCTTAGCGTTCGTATAATGTATCTTCCTTTCTCTATAAACCGACTCTGTGCAACCCTAGGCCCCTCCAGTGTCTATATAAACTGGAGGGTGTAGTCCGTAGAGGCAATCATAATCATACAGGCTAGACAACTAGGGTTTAGCCATTACGATCTCGAGGTAGATCAACTCTTTTAACCCCTATACTCATCAAAGTCAATCAAGAAGGAAGTAGGGTATTACCTCCATCAAGAGGGCCCAAACCTGGGTAAACATCATGTCCACTGCCTCATGTTACCTTTGATCCTCAGACGCACAGTTCGGGACCCCCTACCAGAGATCTGAGGGTTTTGACACTGTCGGATTTTGGGTTCCGGCAGACCCTCAAGATTCGAACACTGGGGTGCACGCGGAGATCACACCTCTAGCCTACCCATGTCTCACCGCCTCGCCAGGATCTAAAACTACCCGAAGAACAACACAAGGGACACGAGATTTATACTGGTTCAGGTCACCATTGTGGTGTAATACCCTACTCCAGTTTGGGGTGTGGTGGATTGCCTCTGGGGCTAACGAGGAACAGTACAAGGGAAGAACAGCCTCGCGACGGTCTGTTCTTGGATGGTGTGATGAACTGCTAGGGGGAGTTCAGTCACCTCTCTCTCTCTGTCTTTCTATTCTTGTTCTCTCGATGCCTCTACCCTGTGGGTGGCTAGTCCTATTTATAGGCGAAGGCCCCGGGCCTCTTCCCAAATATTGAGCGGGAAGGGCGCCAAAAATTGGCCATTTTGAAGGGGAACATCTAGTACACTTATCCTGACTAAAGTTGGTCCTCGCCTGCCAAAGACCCTGACGACGACGCCGGCTTGGGCTCCACAATGACCTCCATTCTGCCGTCCTGCTGGTCTTGGTCTTGTTGCACCGAAATGGTTGCCTTTGCTTGATACCCTTGCCTGCGCTTGCCCCCTTTGCACCAAAGAGGAAACAAGGACTCTACGCAGGTCGGCACCCACCTGGCCTTGGTCGTCATGACTTGCGTCATGGGCACCTCGTGAGGTACCCCGCCTTGATCTCTTCGTCTCCTCGCGAGCCAGCCTGACGAGGCTGTGCCTGAGGAAGCCTCCTGTCGTCCGCCCCGCGAGGCTTGGCCCCTCGCGAGGGTCTTGGGCATGTGTTGATGAAGATGGCCCGTACTGGGCCACTCCTTGAGCCACGCCGCAGGCAGGCAAGTCTGGGTATCCCCGTTCCCAGAACACCGACAGTAGCCCCCGGGCCCAAGGCGCGCTTGGACTTGGCTTAGCAGAGAAGCGAAGAGGCAAGTGTGAAGCGCCGTAGGCCCTAATAGCCTGCGGCCTAGGGCACCGCATGACGGTTGATTGTACGTGGGTGTCCTGGCTCCCCATGGCACCTCGGCAACTGCACAAATTGATAAGGGAGCGGTGCCCGTCTAGGCCTACCTTCTTTGCCTTCTCCTTCACTGCCCAGATCCCCTTTCTTGCTCCTGTCCTTCTCGCTTCCGAAATCCCCAGATCTACTCCAACCCTGCATCCTGGCAAGGCATGGCGCCTTGCCAGACCCCAGACGGAGCATGGTACTCGCCCGGTTTGGATCCTCCGAATGTGTCGAAGAAGAACCTTGCTCGGACGCGCCGGATGATGGCGGCGCAAGGCAACGACGGGGCGGCCGCGCTCAAGGTTGGCTCCACCCTTCTTGAGGGCAGGGGAAGCACCTTCTACCCGCTCTCTGTGAGTGCCATCACCGCCGGTCTGGTGCCCCCTTTTTCCGAGTTCTTCCTTTCTGTTCTCCACCATTACAACCTGCAGGCTCTGCACCTCCATCCCAACTTTGTTCTTCTCCTGGCGATTTTTGCCTACTAGTGCGAGGCTCATGTCGGGGTGAGGCCTTCGGTGGCTTTGCTGCGCCATTACTTCTACCTCTGGGTGCCCCATCACCGCGTGCGCGAGCTTTGTCGTGCATGGCAGCTCTAATGCCATCTCGAAGCCCGGGAAGAGAATTGAGGGCTTCAGGAGCAAGTGGGTCATGGTGGATGCTGGGCGCATCCACTCCTGGCTGATTCTGCCCACGTGGCAGCCCAAGTCTATTGATGCTTGGTCCCGCGCGGAGCTCGTTGATCCCCGCATGAAGCCGGTGTTGGAGAGGATGGATGCGGACCTGTGGCCGGACAACATGGCGACGGCAAAACTGACCGGGGTGTCGCTTCTGAGGGAGTTCCTGGAGCACCGGGTGGCTCCGCTCCGGGAACACTCGCTTCCGTTGTGGAAGCTCGGGGGGAGGGGGGCGATGCCGCCCTTCGCTCGAACCCCGAAGTCCTGGCCGACGAGGATCCGGTCGCGGTCCTCCAATCCTTTGTTGGGGGGAACGTGGCGAGGTTGGAGGATGCTCTCGTGCCCCTGTTCCTTCGGGATGATTGGGAGCAGGTGGTGAACTCCATGTACGCTTTCAACAAGGACGGGCATGTGCCCACGTAGGTTCCCGAGGACCTGCCGGCCCTGGCGACGGTGGACGTGTCTTCCGGCAACTCCAGCGGAGAGGAGGAAGAAGAGGAGCAGGAAGAGGAGACCGATTCCGAGCCGACCGACTGGGAGTCCAGAGCACCCCTCCCTCGGCGCAGGTCCCGCGCCCTTCATCTCATGCCGGATGACGACGAGGATGGCAACGAGCGAGGTGGCGAGAGCTCGCCCTGATCCCGAAGAAGGACAGGACGGGGCTGGTTCCCCGCGGGTCTGCTCCGGCTCTGAGGCGATCTGCAGACGCGTCTCCTGCTCCCGAGACTCTTGAGGTTGATCCCAGCATCCGGCTCTTGGGCTTCAAGTTTGGCCGGAGGTTGCTTGAGCCTGTGAGCGATGACGAGTAAGTGCTCGATTCTCGTTTTGCTACTTGCTTCGTTGTTGAGGCTTGACGTCCATATTCCTTGGCTAGGCCGGTGCCTGTGGCGAAGAAGCTGAAGGGGGCTCCTGAGGCTTCGTCCGGGGCAGTACCCCCACCCGCAGGGGAAGGGGGCGGCAAGACGCGGGCCTCTCCTACCCGGTCATCCTCGCGAGGCCTGGCGGGGCTAGCTGGAGCAAGCTCAGCCCCCATGGCCCAAGCGACTCCCGAGGTGTCCTTGCCTGACGCCACTGCCGTAGTCGTCGGGGCGCAGAAGGTCCTGACTCATGGCGCTGTGATTACGCTGCCGTCTTCTCCTCCTACTCCGCCAACTGCCATCTCTCCGACTCCTTCTACTATCTTGGATCATGCTACTGCTGAGCTGGACCGTCTGCGAAAAGATCTTTTGGGCGCCGACCCTCGCTTGGTGGCCGGGCGCCTAGAGCCGACCTCTGGTTGGGTCCGCTCTGATGCTTCAGTCTGAGCGGCGCTGGCTCAGACCGCGACGGCTAGCGATGAGGAGAAGCAAGCCATCCTTGAGGCGAAGGCCGCTCGCCATGCCGCCTTGGGTGAGGTTGCGGATGTCCAGGGTCGCTACAAGGTGCTGAGAGCGAGCTGCAAGGCTTGTGCGACCAGCTTGCCAAGGAGGCCCGTGTCCACCTGGAAAAGGAGGAAGACATGAAGGCTCGCGAGGCTGCCGCCAAGGACCGGGATGCCAAGCTTGACGAATGCCAAGGCTGCTTGGGTGTGCTGGAGCAGGCGTTGGAGGCGAAGAGGATCGAGCTGGACGGCAAGGCGCGGGTCCTGGCCGAGGACCGCGTGGCCTTTACGAAGATGGAGGTGAAGGCTCACACCTTGTTGAAGTCGCTCTATGATAGCGGCCTGGAAAGCCCGTTGGCCAGCGTCGAGGAGGGCCCCACCAAGCTGCTTCCTTTCCTGGTCCGCGCCCTTGAAGATGTCGCCCTTGGCCTTGGCCCAATGGCTGAGGCCGAGGCGTGTGTCCTCTCTTCTGCAGCGCTGACGCGCGTCTTCACCCACGTCTACCTTCACGACCCCGACGTTGATCTTGATAGCCTGCTGGAGCCTATGAGCGGCGAGCTTGCCGCTATCGCTGCTGAGGTTGTGAAGGGTCGAGCGGAGGCTCTACTGGCGAAGTTCCGGGCCTTCAGCACCAAGCCGAAGGGAGGCGCTGCCGGTCCTGAGGCTCTGCGAGGCGAAGCCGCCCAGCGCAGCTCCGTCACTAGCGATGGCACCACCAGAAAGTGACACCTTCGCGGCTCCCGTCTTGCTTTTAGCTCCTGCAACATGCACGATGCCTCATGGAGGCGTTTAAACTTGTGTTTGGCGTTGTCAAAGCACTCTATGGACTGTAATATTTGCTTTTGAATTCCTTGAGATTTGCGCTTTTCCTTCCTACTTGCTTGTGTTCTACATCGGCAGAGCCCGGCCCCGCGCATACCTCAGCCGCCGTTAGCCCCGACCGGAAACTAGGACGGGACCAAGGAGTGACGAGCTACGTGACAAGTTAGGCTCCTGAGTCGCGATGCTCAGGAGTCCCCCTTGACGCACGAACAGCAAGTAGGGAGGTGAGATGTATGGGTGAATTTACCGTTCTACGTCGGCAGAGCCCGGCCCCGCGCATACCTCAACCGCCGTTAGCCTTTCGGAACTAAGGGGTGAGGGGCTATGTGACCAGTTAGGCTCCTGAGTCGCGATGCTCAGGAGTCCCCCTTGACGTTCAAACGGCATTCGTACCTTGGCTCCGCTCGGGGAGAGGCGTGCGACGAACCAGGCCCGAGGGGCCTGGCTGGGTGGCGTGCGCCTGGGCGTGACCCGAGCGTAGCCCCCGTGCCCAGCCCCCTCGCGCGGCACTCCCGAGGGGAGGCATTACGATGAGGCCAAACACTGAGCTCTGGGCTCCCTGAGGTTGATGCGGCCGGGGGCCACCCTCAGTTGTTTATCACCAGCGCGGAGCATAGTGCTTCCGTATGTGTACGGGCATAGCCACTCCTCGGCAGTGTCGTCAGCCAGCACGGAGCATGGTGCTTCCACTGGTGCATGGGAGGGGCTCCCCTCCGGGAGGAGCCCCCGGGGCGTGTACAGCCCCGCCTGACACGTGGCTGGCACGGTAGGGCCTGACGAGGTGTATCTGGGCACCCGTGAGCCAGCGTGGGACTCACGGGGCCCTACCTCAAGGCGGGTTGCGCCTGGCTCTGGGCCTTTACTTGTAATGTGTTCCTGCAAATTTGGTTAGTTGTCGGTGCTCTACGTCCTCGGGTCTCGGCCCTCGAGCGGGCTCAGCCGTCGCTGGTATGCCAGGTCGCGATGCCATGGACAAGGACAGAGGGTGAGGGCTGGAGAGCCAGTGAGAGCCCATGAGTCGTGATGCTCAGGTACCCCCCCCCTTTAACGTGCAAGCGGCCGGCATGAAGGAAGAAGGGTGCCGTGGACGGCATCAAATAACAATCATGATGGGTCAAACGCACGACTTGAATAAACGCGAGAGGAATACGTGCCACTGGGTCTGGCCCGGGTGGCTCGGGGATAATGCAGCCCGAGGGGCGCCCCCGATAAAGTAAACTGAAAACATGAACTGAAGGGATACATGCCGCAGGGACGGACCCACGCGGCCTGGGAATGATGCAGCCCTGGGGGGCGCTCCCAGCTGGAAATGAAACTCGAAGGATGTCACCTGATGATGCTGAAGATGGAGGGATGCTGAAGTAGCGGACGGCGTGTGCTGTAGGAGACGATCTTCACGAGCCCCAGGCCCAGGGGCCTCGGGAGGCTCTGGAGGCGCTGGCGGCTCCTCGCGGACCATCTCCATCTCCGCCAGGACTGTGGAATGCCTGACCAACTGAGCCTCCAAGATGCTCCTCTTGAGGCGCTGACGCACAATAGCCGCGTTCGGCAGGCCGTAAGGCATGCAAACATAGTTGTGGGGTGGACCTTCGCTGCGTCCCACGCATGAGGGCCAGAGGCGCTCCTGGGAGGCGGCTCGGTGGAGTCCTGGTATGTCGATGCAGACGCGTAGCCCACCATCCTCGCCTGGATGGGGAGCTACAGCGGGTAATCGGCGGCTGCCACTCATGACTCTTGACTCCTGCAGCTCCTGAATGATCTCGCTGACGAATTCCTGAGGGTTTGGCCCTCCTTGCCTTGCATCCTCCTGAGGGAAACGTGCGTCGAAGCACGCCTCCAAGTGGTGCCCGAGCGCCTCCCTTGTGATACTAGCAAAGTCGATGGCCCTCCAGGAGAGAGGCCCCGAGCCTTGCTCGAGGTGGGCGTCGGGCATGCCTTCCTATGCGACAGAAAGAGGTGCCCCCTGAACAGGTGCGGACCTTGACGGGCCTGCCTCTCAAGGGGTTGGGCCAGGCGATGTCTTCTTCTTCTTAGGAGCAGCCTCAGGAAGCCTCCCGCTCCTGTGATCTGGGTCTTCAATTGATGCAGCTTGGAAAGCACGTTCCAGAGAACACACAGTGTCTCTCTCTTCACAAGGCACCGTGATGACTCCACCGCTTCCTGGCATCTTGAGGACATTGTAGCCATGATGGGTCACGGCCATGAACTTGGCCAGGGCTGGGTACCTGAGGATGGCATTGTATGGCAGGCGGATGTGAGCGACATCGAAGTCAATGAGCTCGGTGTGGTAGTTGTCGCCCTTCCCAAAGGTAATAGGAAGGTGGACCTGCCCTATCGGAACCGTGGAACCATCAGTGACTCCTGAGAAAGGCTTGGTTGGCTGCAGCTGATTGTATGGCACCTAGAGATTGTTGAACGTCTCGACGGATAGGATGTTGAGCCCTGCTCCGCCATCGATGAGGGTCCTAGTGACTTGCACATTGCTGATGATTGGGGAATAAAGCATCGGGAGGACTCCGGCTGTGGCCGCGCACTTGAGCTGATCCGCTGAGCTGAACGTGATAGTGCACGTCGACCACCTGAGAGGTCATGTGGCCTCAAACTTGGGGAGGACTGCATTCACTTCGCGAGCAAACTGCTTGAAGATGCGCTGAGAGGCCGAGGCTTGAGCGCCGCCCAAGATGCAAGCGATTGCACGCGGCTCCTGGAAGCCTCCAGCCCCCTCGTCCTGGTGATGGTCTTCATTCCTCCTCGGCTGTGGTGGCAGAGGAGGGAGGCCCGCGTTGCTTTGTGGGTGATCCTCGCGAGGCTGATCCCTCCATCCCCCATCGCAAGGTGGGTCTCTCCAACCTCCCTCACGAGGCTGGTCCTTCCAGCGGTCCTCGTGAGGCCGGTCACGCCACCCTTGGCGAGGGCCACGGTCTTCCCATCGTCCTCCACCTCTTCCTCCTCCTCGGCCATAGCACCGGTCGCTGCGCTCGGGGCGTCGGCCGGCACACACGTCTCGCACAGCCCTGAGCTCTTGGCATTCGTTGGTGTTGTGGGTGTGGAGGTCGTGGTACACGCAATACCGGCTGCCCTTGGATGACTCAGGCTGATCCCTGCCTCGCTTGGGGTCCGGCTCTGCCGCAAGCATGGCAGCCCCCTTGCGCTTCACGTCCTTGGTCTTGGGCTTCTTCTATTCCGGGTCAGCAGCTGGCAGTTCGAGGAGGGAAGGCGCCCTTCCTTAGCCCTAGCGCACTTGGTCGCCAGGTTGAACAGCTCCAGGGAGGTTCACAGGTCCTCATGGATCGCGAGCTCCTCCTTCATCTTGACGTCACGCACGCCGTCGGAGAAGGCTGAGATGATGGCGTCCTCAGATACCTTGGGGATCTTAAGGCAGGAGTTGTTGAAGCGCTGGATGAACTTCTGCAGGGTCTCTCCCGGCTGCTTGATGCGGCGCAAGTCGCTCATGGCCGGGGGCCGGTCGCGGGTGCCTTGGAAGTTGGCGATGAATCGGGTAAGCATCTCGTCCCAGGAGGATATCGTGCCCGGAGCCAGGTTCAGGAGCCAGGTGCGAGCGCCGTCCTTGAGCGCCATGGGGAACCAATTCGCCATGACCTTCTCATCCCCGTTGGCAGCTTCGATGCCCAGCTCGTAGAGCTGGAGGAACTCAGTAGGGTCAGCCGTGCCATCGTAGCGCAGGGGCAGGTCTGGCTTGAAATTGCCCGACCAGGCCATGCTGCGCAGCTCGGCGGAGAAGGCACGACAGCCTGTAGTGGCCGCGGGAGCCCTTTGGTGACGGAGAGCTTGATCTTGCGGGTCTCTGTGCGCTGCAGCCAGGTGCAGCGCGGGGTCTTGATGTGCTAGAGCAAGAGCGCGTTCGTGCTGAGTCGGTGCGGGGAGCACACGGGCGGCCTCTTGTGGACGAGGGATCTCTTGGCAGCTCTTCTCTTGCTGTGCTGGCGCCGGACTGAGTTGGTTCCGCCCAGGGGCCACGCGCCTTGGGGCCAAGGCGCCTTCTTGAGGGGGAGGTGGCTGATGCGCCCCCGGAGCTTCGTTGCCCGCGCAGGGCGGGGCGCGGTGCAGTGAGAGGGATGGTGCAGGGGAGCCCCCAGCGGCGCTGACGAGCTCGGTGATGCGGGCGAGCCACTCATCATAGAGGTCATCGACGGGACGGTAGTGAAGGAGCTCCCGTGCCAGGAGCAGCGCGGCGTGGGCGTCCGCAAGAGCGCGACGGGCGTGGGATGAGGAGCCGGCTGGAGTCAGCGACGGGGTGGCGGTGCGGCCTTCTCGTCGCACCGAAGGATGCAGGGACGACGCCTGCTGCTCGTTCCCCGCCGAGCTGGTGGCGGCATTGACGGCAGGCGACGGGGAACGGCGAGGGCGCCCGCCAACGGCGGCCGTCTGGGCGACGCGAGTGGCGAGAGCGGCCCGACACTCGGTGCGGGCGCGACATGCGTCTGACATGGATGGGACGGGCGGCGAAACACGAGGCGACGGAAGGCAGATTCCGGCACACCCCTACCTGGCGCGCCAAATGTCGGATTTTGCGTTCCGGCAGTCCCTCAAGATTCGAACACTGGTGTGCACGCGGAGATCACACCTCCAGCCTACCCATGTCTCACCGCCTCGCCAGGATCTAAAACTACCCGAAGAACAACACAAGGGACACGAGATTTATACTGGTTCAGGCCACCATTGTGGTGTAATACCCTACTCCAGTTTGTGGTGTGGTGGATTGCCTCTGGGGCTGACGAGGAATAGTACAAGGGAAGAACAGCCTCGCGAGGGTCTGTTCTTGGATGGTGCGATGAACTGCTAGGGGGAGTTCAGTCGCCTCTCTCTCTGTCTTTCTATCCTTGTTCTCTCGATGCCTCTACCCTGTGGGTGGCTAGTCCTATTTATAGGCGAAGGCCCCGGGCCTCTTCCCAAATATTGAGCGGGAAGGGCGCCAACAATTGGCCATTTTGAAGGGGAACATCTATTACACTTATCCTGACTAAAGTTGGTCCTCACCTGCCAAAGACCCTAACGATGACGCCGGCTTGGGCTCCACGATGACCTCCATTCTGCCGTCCTGCTGGTCTTGGTCTTGTTGCACCGAAATGGTTGCCTTTGCTTGATACCCTTGCCTTTGCTTGCCCCCTTTGCACCAAAGAGGAAACAAGGACTCTGCGCAGGCCAACGCCCGCCTGGCCTTGGTCGTCATGGCTTGCGTCATGGGCACCTCGTGAGGTACCCCGCCTTGATCGCTCCGCCTACTCGCGAGCCAGCCTAACGAGGCTATGCCTGAGGAAGCTTCCTGTCATCCGTCCCACGAGGCTTGGCCCCTCGCGAGGGTCTTGGGCATCTGTTGATGAAGATGGGCCATACTGGGCCACGCCGCAGGGCGCCGGCAGGCAAGTCTGGGTACCCCCGTTCCCAGAACACCGACAGACACCGACATTGATGCTTTCATTGAGAGTTCCACTGTGCTGTCGCTAGAAGGCTCGATGGCTTCACACTGCGCACCAACTCGATTGGCCATCTAGAGCAGATCGACAGCTACGCCCCTGGTCATCAGATCAGTTTTCGAAATCTGAATTATGTTGCTGATATCCGAGGAGACTTGATCATCCAAGGGTTGGCGGCCCCAACTACTGCTCTGGCCTTAGATCCGAAGCGCATCACCAGGTCCAAAGACGGGAGTTTAGAGCTCGCCGGACCCTCTGTAGCTATGGAGCTTGACACCGGAGAACCGGAGGGGATCACGTCACCGGCAGGCCCGGAGTTACACCAGGCTCCCTCTATCCTCACGAAGCTGAACTCGCCTCCGGACACTAGCTCCGAGCTCTCGAGGTCCGCGTCACGCGAGCTTGGCCAGGGAACTCCTGTCCCGCCCAACTCCACGGACTCTCGCTTCCCCAACCAAACCTCGCTCTTAAACGAGGCCCTGGACCTAATGCGATCTCTTGCCATTGCAGAAGAATCACTGCCAAACTATGCCCAGCCCTTACTAGGGGCTGAGAGCCGGGAATTTTAGGACCCACCCACCACCCACTTCATAGCCATTGTTAAGGACTTAACCAACATGCTCGACTATGCTTCCAAAGACATCGACGGTATGGATGATGATGCCTGAGAGGCACAAAGCAGGAACCCGCCATTCACCGGACACTGGACGGCCACTTCCACATATGACGTGTACATGGTGGACACACCCAAATAGGATGAAGGCGATGGTGGGAAGGATCCAGTCAAGGACAAGCCTTCTGGGGCACCACCAAAGAGTCGGCGTCAGCGGCGCCGCTCGAAATCGCGTCGCAAAAAAGACAGCAATACCGGCGCCAGAGACAATAATACTCCAGAGAACGCCGAAGACCAAGAAGCCCCTATCGAGCCAACATCCGAACAGGGTGATTGGGAGGATGGGCAAGTCAACCCCGACGATCCAGTCGGGGGCGAGGGCTCGGAGGATAGTAACTACCTATCGATCTTCGAAGAGTATGAGAGCCTCGGTGACGAAGATTTCAACATGCCAGAGGAACCCCTCGAACAAGAGCACTTTAAGCACCGGCTAATAGCCACTGCAAGAAGCCTGAAAAAGAAGCAGCAGTAGCTTCAAGCTGATCCGGATTTGCTCAATGACAGATGGACTAATGTCCTGGCAGCCGAGGAATACGGCCTCAAACGCCCAACTAAGAGTTACCCAAAGCGCAAGCTGCTACCCCAATTCGACGATGATTCCCAGGAGCCTATATCGCCAACGTGTAACGCTACCAACGGACCTCACCGACCACCACGTGGCCGGGACAGAGCGGCAACTCATGCCAAACACCAGCCCGCTCCACCCCGCCATAGAGGGAGAGAAACAGCGGCCGCAGGATACACTTCTGACCTACGATAGGACCTGGACAATAGAGCCGGTCAGACCAGATCAATATATGGATCAAGGGGGCGTGTCCCAGCACGAGAATACGTCCATCAGGCCTGGCGCGACAATCACAACCTCACCCGGGCCGAAAACCGCATACGGACCTCATCCGAACTGTGTCGTGACGTTACCCGATACAGAGGCACCACACACCCCCTATGCTTCACCGATGAGGTAATGGAGCACCAGTACCCAGAAGGGTTTAAACTCCTAAACATTGAATCATACGATGGCACAACAGATCCCACAGTATGGATTGAATACTTTCTTCTCCACATTCACATGGCTCGCGGTGATGATTTACACGCCATCAAATACCCCCCCCCCCTAAAACTTAAGGGACCAGCTCGGCACTGGTTAAACAGCCTCCCAGAAAACTCTATTGGAAGCTGGGAAGACTTGGAAGATGCCTTTAGAGACAACTTCCAAGACACTTATATCCAGCCTCCAGACGCCGATGACCTCAGTCACATAGTCCAGCAGCCTGGAGAGTCAGCCAGAAAATTCTGGACCAGGTTCCTAATTAAAAAGAACGAAATTGTCGACTGTTCGGATGCCGAAGCCTTAGCAGCTTTTAAACACAGCAACCGCGACGAATGGCTCGCTAGACACCTCGGGCAAGAGAATTCGAAGTCCATGGAAGCCCTCACAGCACTCATGACCCGCTTTTGTGCGGGCGGAGATAGCTGGCTAGCCCGTAGCAGCAATAGTACCAGCGACCCTGGCACTTTTGAAGCCAGAAACGACAACGACAGGCCCCGACACAACAAAAACAAGTGTCGAAGCAAAAAATGACAATGCAGAAGACAAGACGGTCAATGCCGGATTCAGTGGCTCCAAATCTGGTCAGCGGAAGAAGCCATTTCATCTAGCCTGGACCAAATACTCGATCGACCTTCCCAAATTCACGGCACCACTGACAAGCCTGCCAACCATACTAAAAGAAGTTGTTGGGTCCTTAAACAGGCAGGTAAGTTAAACACCGAGCATAAAGGGAAAGGGTCGCCCAGCAAGGACGACGATGAGGAGCCTCGCCGACCAAACACTAGCGGACAGAAGAAATTTCCCCCGAGATCAAAATGGTGAAGTTGATATACGTTACTCACATCCCCAAGAGGGAGCGCAAGGGCGCGTTAAGGGATGTCTATGCGATAGAGCCAGTTGCCCCAAAATTCAACCCATGGTCAGCGTGTCCGATCAATTTCGATCGTAGAGACTATCCGACCAGTATCCGTCATGGAGGTTCGGCCGCGTTGGTCCTCGACCCAATTATCAATGGATTCCACCTCACGAGAGTCCTCATGGACGGCGCTAGCAGTCTTAACCTGCTCTATAAGGACACGGTCCACAAAATGGGTATTGACTCACCAAGAATCAAGCGCACCAAAACTACCTTCAAAGGAGTAATACCCCGTGTAGAGGCCCGCTGCATGGGCTCAATCACATTGGAAGTCGTCTTTGGTTCGCCAGACAACTTCCGAAGCAAAGACTTGATCTTTGACATTGTCCCTTTCCACAGTGGCTATCATGCACTACTCGGACGAACCACGTTCGCTCGCTTCAATGCGGTCCCACACTATGCCTATCTAAAAATTAAGATGCCAGGACCACGCGGTCTTATAACCGTCAGTGGAAACATGGAGCGCTCCCTCCGTACTGAGGAACAAACCGCGGCCCTCGCAGCAGAAGTACAGGGTGATCTTATCAAGCCAAACCTATATCGGCTGTCAAGCCCCCGGACACTGTCAAACGAGTCCGGACTACCCCGCAGAATCATAGTCCAGCTCGTCAGGAGCTCGATTAGCAATTTGGCCTCCGTCTCAGCTCCAACCGAAATGCGGCATATGTACCACGCATACATAACTACGCACTAAAAATACCATGGGCAAAGATGGAGGAATATCAAAGATAAAGTCCACAATACGGCTCGACCCTACCTGGACCCTCATATCCTCTTTTTTCTTATTTTCGTTTTTTTCAGGTTCCTTACAACCCACATCACCTTTTAACGGTGCCAAGGGCCCTTTTTCCAGGCCCCTGATGAAAACCCAATCGTTGATCCTCTCAAAGGATCATACACAATGGCAAAAAGCAGCGCAGACGTGCGGCAGAGTATCTAAAGGATCTTCAAAGATCACCTCTTCCTTTTTTAGGACTTGTACACAGCTTTCCCTTGTGATCGGCATGTAAAATAGCCTCGATGCTTATATCATTATCTGTATGAATACATTTTGATGTATCAATCATACTATAATGGAAATAGTTTTCGCCCAACCTATTCTGTACTGGCTTATTTCCTAATCTGTATTCCCTCTTTTTTCGTCCGATTGTCATGTACACCTCGGCACGACTTAAATCGCCAGGGGCTCGATTCAGCCACGTACATTTCCTAAAAATAAGATAAGTCCAGACACTTTTATATTACAATTCAACGTCCCGAATACGGCTTCGAATCATGTCTTTGGTCAATAGTTGGGTTGCCCGTCTCCTGTGCTTACTACCTTACGTTCCGCTTGTTCGGCTAAGGTAGTAAAGGGAGAACTACTGCGATTGTGTTTCTGGTTCACCTGGATAAACACCTCAGTAGAGAAAGCCGAAAACTGACTATCATGATGCGGCAAGAGCTGGTCAGCTGTTCGGTGACTAAGTATAAATCTCTTGCGATTTTTTCCGCGTTACGCAAAGAACCGTTCTTCACCTGGTCAGGCGTCTACATCACCCAAGTTCAGATAATCGGACAATACAAGGAGCTGCGTCTACAATCTTATTGTCAAACTCCTATGGCTAAGTGAGAATGATAAAGCCGCATAGTCTGATTGCCTGGTTCGCCGCACTAACACCTCCTTGAAGGACCAAGTTGTTGGATTAAGTGTGTTCATGTGTTGTTCTGAACACCCCCGTACTACCTATGTGGGGGCTAAAGCCGACGACTAGCCAACTCTCAGATACCATAAGCAGTCGCACATGATAGAAATAATTTGAGATGAAACAAGCAAAAATATTATACGAAAGCTTGTTTTCATAATATAAAGTTCGGGCAGCACAGATACATTCATTCAAAAATGATGTCCTTCGAACACTGGCCTCTACAATGCGGGATCCTTCAAGGACTTCGTGAAAATACCGCTCCGGTGTGCGGTGCTCCTTGCTTGCGAGTGGTCCCTCGGTTGCAAGCTTGGTGGCACTCATCTTCGCCCACTGCACCTTTACACGGGCGAAGGCCATCCGGGCACCTTCAATACAGACTGACCGCTTTATAGCGTCAAGCCGAGGGCAAGCATTGACTAGCCGCTTCATGAGCCCGAAGTAACTGCTGGGTATGGGTTCGGCCGGCCAAAGACGGACTATAATATCCTTCATGGCCAATTCGGCCACCCTATACAGTTCGGCCAGCTGCTTCAGCTGATCACTGAGGGGCATTGGATGCTCTGGCATAAGGTACTGCGACCAGAATAGCTTCTCTGTTGAGCCCCCCTCTTCGGCTCAGAAATACTCCGCAGCATCAGCAATACTTCGGGGTAGATCCGCAAACGCTTCTGGAGAACTCCAAATGCAGGTCAGTAAGATGTACTTCCTTCTTCCAAATTTGCTCTGCATGTTAAAGGCCTTACCTGCCACGATCTGCTTTGCCTCTTGGATCTCCCAGCAGGCACCTTGGGCTTCAACCCGGGCATCCTTCGCTTGTTGGAGCGCCGTAGCAAGTTCGAAGTCTCGATCCGACACTTTGCACTCCAAGGACTCACATTTGCTTATAGCATCCTTGATCTCTTGTTAGACTTCCAACCTCGCTTCATGTTTTAGGCGGGCGGCTCGTTCCTCCTCCGCCTCCTTCTTGGCTTCGGCTAGCGCGCTCTTGAGGGTCTCGACCTCAGACGCGTCAACTATGAGCATAATCATAAAACTCATTTAGATGACAAATCGGAACTCATATCATTTCAGATATGTTTCGGTATCGCATACCTTGCTTTTCCTCCAACTTCCGCTTTAGTTCGGACACTTCGGCGGCGTGGGAGGTTGACACTATCATTGAGGCATGTTTATCCAAATAGGCATATATGTTATCTCCTGCGAAGAATTATTCGATCCTCTGTTCAGCCTTTCTTCGTCAATGCCGAACAGAGTCTCAGGGGCTACTATCTATACACACGCATTCCTTTTACATATACAAAAAGCCAAAAAATACATATTACATCACATACCTCAAAGCATGTTACAAGGCTGGTATTGGCTTCGTTCAATCCATTTTTAGCAGACCGAACCTTCTCAATCACCGTACCTATAAGGGTACGATGTTCCTCCACAATGGAAGCGCTTTGAAGCTCTTCCACCAGAATGTCCGGCGCCTCCAGATTGACAGAGGTCACCGGTGGAGGTGGCGCGCCCCCTTCTTTCGAAGGAGGCTGCTCGCCTGATTCCAGAGCCGTATGGATCTCCAGAATGATATTCGGTCGGGGGTCGAATTGGGCATGGCCCCCGTCGCTGATCTCCATGGGGGTCGGTTCCCCCTCTTCTTGGAAACAGAGGTATTACCCTCAGCCACCACCTTCATGGCCTCCCGCACCTCCCCATGACCTGGAGAGGTTCTTCGGGACAACACTTCGGTGTTGTCGTAGCAGTGGGCAGAGAGGCATGCGGAGGCGACTCGCTCTCCATCTTGTTCGGCCCCAGCGAATTCCCAGAGGACGATGATCATTGGGGGAGATCGCGAGCCGGACTGCAACGCGCAAATCAATATGCTAGAACCACAAGGCATAAAACCAAATATACGTATGGTGCCTTTGGATACTTACGATCCGGACAGGGGCTTCGGCCTGGGGTGCCACCCGGGGTGGCGTCGGTGCCCGATTCAGAATCATCCGAAAGGGAGAGTTTCCCCTTCTTGGACGCCTATGCCTCTAGTTCCACGGAAGCCGCCCTTTTCTTCTTTCCCCCTTCAGGGAAGAATTGCTCTCTTCCTCCTCTTCGTCTTCGTCATGAGAGGAGAGAGTTTCGGTGTCTTCGGACACAACGTCCGAAGCGCCTTTACGGCGGAGGCCACTTCTGGCCTCCTTGCTCTTCTTCTTGGCCTTCTTCTCCGGCACCTGATACGGCGCCGGAACCAGCATCCTCAACAACAGAGGAATGTTTGGGTCTTCGGGTAGCGGAGCCGGACATTGGATCCGCTCTGCGTTCTTTGTCCAGACCTGTCGGAAGAATGGAAAGCTCGGTATACTCCTTGGATTTACAAATTGAGGTCATCAGAAAACTTACACGAGTGGCCGGATGAGCACACTCGAGGCCGAGGTCTTTGGTTGTTTTCGGCCACGACTTTTGAGCCTTGGAAAGTAGCTTCCATATGTCTTCGTGCGTCATGCTGAAGAACCGCTGCAGGGTCCGATGACTGGCCGGGTCGAATTACCACATATACAAAGTCCGGTGTTGACAGGGGAGAATCCGGCGAAAAAGAATCACCTGGATCACGCTGGCAAGACTGGTGTTCTTGTTTATCATACCCTTGACGCGCTTCTGCAGTATCGTCAGCTCGTCGGACGACACCCAATCCAGGCCCTTGTTGAGCCATGATGTAAGCCGCATTGGAGGCCCAGACTTGAACTCGGGAGCGGCGGCCCATGTGGCGTCACGGGGTCCCGTGACATAGAACCACCCCTGCTGCGATCCCTTGACGGTCTCCATGACCCCTTAGGCCCGGTGACATTGGGAAGCTTGCTCACCATGGCGCCGCCGCACTCCGCATGTTGACCATTAACCACCTTCGGCTTCACGTTAAAGACCTTGAACCATAGGCCGAAGTGGGGGCATGCGGAGGAATGCCTCGCACACGACGATAAACGCCGAAATGTTGAGGAAGGAATTTGGGGCTAGATCATGGAAATCTAGCTCGTAGTAAAACATGAGACCATGGACGAAACGATGGAGGGTAAACCCTAGTCCACGGAGGAAATGGGGGATGAACACTACCATCTCATTAGGCTCCAGGGTGGGAATGATCTACTTCTTGGCAGGGAGCCAGTGGGCTATGTCCACGGCCAAGTACCCTGCTTCCCGGAGTTCCACGATGTTTTCCTCTGTAACAGAGGAAGCCATCCACTTGCCCTGCGCTCCAGATCCGGACATGGCTAGAGTGTTTGGTGGCGATGGAAAAGAATGAAACTTGGGCACTGGAGCTCGAGGGCAGATGGGCCGAGGAGGAAGAAGGCGTGGGGTAAAAGACGGATCATTATCTTCTTATAAAGGCAGTGGATATCAAGCGTCCCCTCATAAGCCTTAAAACTCGCCTATTCCCAAGGGGACATGTGGACGGCACGGTTGGATTACCCAAACCGGTATTGATGAGAATCCCGTGATAAGGGGACATGATCTCTGCTTTGACAGGACGTGTCAATGGTCGTGCCTCGAAACACGAAGCGGGGGCTGTAAAATGGTTCAGAATAATAACAAGGCCAGGACATAATGCCTCGTCGGAGAAGTTTCCAGTGGACGTGACTTACTTTGTTTTAAGTATTTTTGCCCTTATAGCCTAGGGTTGTAATTATTAAACAAAGCCGAACATATCTATTACTGTAGGACCTTGAGAAGAAGTGTCTAGAGGGGGAGGGATTAGCCACTAAGTGACAAAGTAGCAGTTTTTAAGTTTGCAAAGAGTATATGAGCAGCGGAAAGTAAAGCTTGCAACTTGTAAGAATGTAAAGGGAAGGGTTTTGGAGGATTCAAACGCAATTGGAGACACGGATGTTTTTGGCATGGTTCTGATAGGTGGTGCTATCGTACATCCACGTTGATGGAGACCTCAACCCACGAAGGGTAACGGTTGCGCGAGTCCATGGAGGGCTCCACCCACGAAGGGTCCACGAAGAAGCAACCTTGTCTATCCCACCATGGCCATCACCCATGAAGGACTTGCCTCACTAGCGGTAGATCTTCACGAAGTAGGCGATCTCCTTGCCCTTACAAACTCCTTGGTTCAACTCCACAATCTTGTCGGAGGCTCCCAAGTGACACCTAGCCAATCTAGGAGACACCACTCTCCAAGAAGTAACAAATGGAGCGTTGATGATGAACTCCTTGCTCTTGTGCTTCAAATGATAGTCTCCCCAACACTCAACTCTCTCTCATTGGATATGGATCTGGTGGAAAGAAGATTTGAGTGGAAAGCAACTTAGGGAAGGCTAGAGATCAAGATTCATATGGTAGGAATGGAATATCTTGGCCTCAACACATGAGTAGGTAGTTCTCTCTGAAAAAATGTATGCTGGAAGTGTAGGTTCATTCTGATGGCTCTCTCCATGAATGAAGAGGAGGTGGAGGGGTATATATAGCCTCCACACAAAATCTAACCGTTACACACAACTTGCCAAACTCGGTGGGACCGAATTGGTAAACTCGGTCAGACCGATTTAGCAAACCTAGTGACCATTAGGATTTTCGGTGGGACTGACATGCAACTCGGTGAGACCGATTCGGTTAGGGTTAGGGCATAACGTAATCTCGGTGAGACCGATTACACAAACTCGGTGAGACCGATTTTGGTAATAAGCCTTCCAGAGAGTTGGTCAGGTACATGGCTGAATCTCTGAATGTACTTGCGCAGGGACTCTCCTTCCTTCTGGGCGAGCAGATGAAGGTCGCTCTCTTGGCCATGAGGTTTGTGGCCGCCTGTGAAGGCGCCGACGAACTGATGGCATAGATCTGCCCAGGAGGATATGGAGTTTTCCGACAAGTGCATGAGCCAGGATCTGACATTGGGCTTGAGCACCAGCGGGAAGTAGTTGGCAAGGATCTTGTCGTCCCGTCCCCCGGCAGCTTGCACCGCGATGGTGTAGATGCCGAGGAACTCCGACGGATGCGACCTGCCATCGTACTTTTCCGGTACGTCTGGCTTGAAATTCTTCGTGCTGGGCCATTGGACTTGCCGCAACTCACGAGTGAACGCAGGGCAACCTACCACGTACGGCAAGTCGCCTGGTTCCCCTGGCGCATGCATGTCGACAGAGGGCCCAGCGCGCTGGTCTGATTGACGCCGCGCTTCTCTTCGACGCTCGATGCGGGTACGAGCATCTTCTTGCTGTCGTTCGTGAAGAACTTGGCGCTGATCGCGATGAGCTCATGGATCTGATGACGCGGTGGAGTCGTTGTCGAGGTTGATCTGGCGAGTCGGCGATCTTGGCCTTCATGGTGGAGAGTGCACGGTGGTCGCACCCCCACCGGTCTTGTCGCCATCGGCTCGTGCCTGGCAGTCTTGCCGCGGCTGCGACGTGCTCGGCTGCCGTGGAGTGTCGTCGTTGGCGAAGCCGATGAGACTCTGAATGGTGGCCCTCCATTCGTCGATCTTGTCCGCCGTTGGAGGGTAATCCAGGAGCAATTAAGCTCGTGCCAAAGCTTCTGCTGGAGTGGTGGGTGGCAGTGGCGAACGGTGCGAGGAGCGGGATATGCTCGGACTTCCAACTGGGTTGGAAGGACCAGTATCCCGTCCAGGCGACCGTGTCTTGCTCGTGCCAGCATGTTGGCGTGCATGCTGGTCTTGAGCACCCTGAGAGCCACCAGCTCGATCTTGGTCCAACGAATGTATGGTACCGCGAGTACCATGACGCTGTCGGTCCTGCACCTCCTGAGATGGGCGCGGTGCATGTACGGACGCCGAGGTCTGCGCATCCTTGTCCTTGGACCTGGCAGCACCGTGAGCTCCCTCGTCGATGCCCGTTCCTCCGCCGGCGTCTACCCCACCACCTGTTTGCTCCGGTGGTGGTGGGATCGACGTGGACGGAGCAGCCACCTCCGAAGCCTTCTTCTTCGGTGGCATGTTGATGAAGAAGATGGAGATCTAGCTCGCGTGAACGCCGGATCAGGTTCACACAGCCTCGACACCCCCTACCTGGCGCGCCAAAGATGCCGGGGAGGCTGACCCACAGACACCTATGAGGCCGGCGGACCGAGCCCCTTTCGGTTCGGCGGGGGGCAGAGATCGCACGAAGAGCAGATCGAGGCGAAGCACACGAGCAGTTTACCCAGCTTCGGAGCTCTCCGGAGAGATAATACTCCTACTGCTGCTTGTCTGATTGTATTGAGTTCTTGCTCGGGAGCGCTAAGTGCTACAGTACACACTAGCTGCTAACGAGACCGAGCATGATTGTTTTCTGGTCTCGAACCCCCCTCTACGTTGCGCATGGGCCTCCTTTTATATGCTCAAGGGGTCACCGACAGGTGGCAACACAGACGAGGGCAAAAATGGAAAAGGAGTTGCGGTTGGTACAACTACTTGTACAGTGTATCATACCTAACCCTGACGGCAGGGGACAAAGGCATTAAATGCCCGTCTGCGTCGCCCAAACAGTGCAAAAAGGGACCGTCAGGGGCGCCACCGCTTGCCACGACGGCAATCTTGTCAATGTCGCTTGCCACCTCGCACCGCTGGCTGCACAGCCTCTTGCCACGCGCGCCTGGAACGGTCTCAGGGCGACACGTTGGTGGATGTGCTGGAGCGTAGGTACAGAGTGGTAGCTTGCCGCGGCAAGCGCCTTGCCGCGGTCGTTGTCTTGTCGCGCCCGGAAGCTTGTCGCTCACCGGGCCTTGCCGGGACGCGTGGCGCGTCGCGGCAAGTTCCTTGAAATGCCTTGGTTGGCCTTCCCGGCAAGCTCCTCTTGCCGGGGTCTTGTCTCCTTAGCTTAAACACTTTGTTCTTGAATGGCTCCAAAGGAACCACGGAGGACCTTGGCGGTCACCCGGCAAGCCTTGCCGCGGGGCGCTACGACTGCCCGTGCACAAGTTCGGGATACTAGGGTACCCCTACTCTAGTACACCGACAAGTGGCTATGACATTCAAACTCGGTGGCGCCGGATAGAAAGAATCAGTGGGGCCGAGTTTGACTTTAGGTTTAGGACATATGTGTGGAAATGGGAAAGTAGTTGAGGGTCTTGGAGCATATCACTAAGCACTGTGGAGCAAGAAACTCATTAAGCGACACCTCATCCCTCCTTGATAGTATTGGCTTTTCCTATAGACTCAGTGTGATCTTGGATCACTAAAAAGTAAAATGAAGAGTCTCAAGCTTGAAGCTTGAGCCAATCCTTTGTCCTTAGCATCTTGAAGGAGTTCCCACATCCTTTAGTCCATGCCACTCCATTGTTGAACTTATCTGAAACATACTAGATAAAAGTGTTAGTCCAACAAGAGATATGTTGTCATTAATTACCAAAACCACCTAGGGAGCACTTGTGCTTTCAATCTCCCCCTTTTTGGTAATTGATGACAACATACATCAAAGCTTTAGATAATGATATAGAGAATAGCAAGTAAAGCTTTGGAAAGACATGTAACAAGCATAGGCTCCCCCTACATGTATGCAATCATGTGAACATGAAATATAGAAGCATGTGAGAGCATAACCATGATAGAGCAGGCAATGTGTTACATGTATCTTGGCCATATGCATCAGAGCAAAGAATATTAAGGAAAATACCTTCATGCTCATGAGTCCTTCTTGCAAACAGTATGTACATCAGCAAGAATTCCTCATACACATGATTGTGATGCATATACTTACCTTGAAGTCTTGAGTTGGCTTAGGATGAAACGAACCTGCGTAAACAAGGTTAGATAAGACAGATACATCTACTAGCCAGAGCAAACAAAAGAAACCACAAGAATACCAAGACTGGGATGACATGTAGAGAGTGAGTACTAAGTACCACATTGGATTAGACATGTCCCCAAGATTAAAGATATGCAATGGATTTAAATGATTTCTTTCCCTTGGATGTCTTGCTCCCCCTGAATCTAGCATGGGATACTGGGAGAAGATAGGGAATAGAAAATCAGAGCTAAAAGATATGTATATAAAAAACAGAGCGAATGCAAATAATGCAAATAAGCACATATGGACATGTCTTTCCCCTCAAGAAGACATGTGGCATATCTCCTCTTGAACACCAAGCATCTGGGATCCTTGAGAAATACTTTCTACTTAAGTACTTGCTCCCCCTGGAGATCTCTCTCTCTCCCCCTAAGGATCTCTCCCCCCTGAGGAGGTGATATACTCTTTCTCTGATGTGATCTCTCTCTGAATGATAAGCTTTGATGTGATCTCTCTCTCCCCCTTTGACATCAATTTCCAAGAAGGGTTGTCTGGAATCTGTCGAATGGGTTTGGTCCTTGAGTCACAGCACAAAGCAAAGATAAAAATGTGATGCTTGTAGAGGACAAGATTCATTGAGTGGGGATGGAATAGAAGAAACACAGAATATGTGGAAAACTATTTTTCCTGTTGTGAAATCGGTGGCACCGAGTAGTATGCTTCGGTTGTACCGAAAGGATTCGGTTGGACCGAAAACAACAAATCGGTGAAACCGAGTTCATCGCAGAGAATACACTTGTCACCTCAGCTCACTAGACTAGTAAGATCTCACAAAGATGTGCAAGGAATTTGCTGAAAGATTTGCAAGGAATTGGATGCAGAAAAATGTTGAGCAAACAGGAAGAAATCTAGATGAAGTTTTTTTAAAGGGGAAACAAATAAATGCAAAAACATAGAAAACAACACAAGAGAACTTCATCTAGAGATGGTCGACGACAAAGTCACCTATGTTAGAGTATATTGACTTAGGAGTCAAGTGAGATCACTTGATCATAGGTCATACTCATCGTTTAAGCTCAAAATGGGGTTGCCATTTTTTTCGTTTAAGCATCTTGATGTATTCACATCTTGTCGAGTTGCTTTAGCTCATGACTTGGAGTAAAGCTTCTCTAATATGGAATAACATACCTTGGTTGGTGGTGTTGAACATGTAGTTGAACTTGTGTGGGTTGCTCAAGGTTGATGTAGCTCATCAAGAATTTGGAGCACCACTTGGAATTTGAGTCCATCTGCCTACATGGGTTAGTTCTTGCAAGGAAAAGCACTTGTGTATCCAAAAATGACAATCATGAAGCTCAACATAGAGTTTGTCAAAGGATATGTTTGAATGGTTTCCCGCTTCCTTGTCTTCAACCACCATAGTGTAGAGACTTGGTGATGTAGAGATTGCTCAAGATATGAGTAGGTTACAACCTCATGGAATTTGATTCCACCAAGTACCAACAAGGGTTAGATAACATGCAAGATACAAATATATCCAGGACATAAGATTTTCATCATAAGAGAAATATCAAGGATTAGTCATAAGCTTATGTCTTGCATGCATCCAATGGAGTTTCTACTCCAACTTTGAAGCATCAATGATGTTCAATTCTCCTCTTAACCTGCAAAACACTTTCTCAGCAAGAGGTTTAGTGAATATATCCGCTAATTGCTTTTCGGTGCGAGCATGCTTAAGATCAATGTCACCCTTAGCAACATGATCTCGAATGAAATGATGACGAACTTCAATATGCTTAGTTCGAGAATGTTGCACAGGATTATGACCAATTTTGATAGCACTTTCATTGTCACAAAGCAATGGAACATGTTTCACATATATCCCATAATCTTTAAGAGTTTGGGTCATCCAAAGTAATTGAGCACAACATGAACCAGCGGCAATGTATTCCGCTTCGGCGGTGGATAAGGACACCGAGTTTTGTTTCTTGGAGGACCAAGACTTGAGAGATCTAGCAAGAAATTGACAAGTACTCGAAGTGGACTTTGTATCAACATTGTCTCCGGCATAGTCCGAGTCGGAATAGCCAACAAGATCGAAAGAGGCCCTGTTAGGATACCAAATGCCAAAATTTGGTGTATGGATTAGGTATCTCACTATCCTTTTCACGGCCTTAAGATGACATTCTTTAGGAGCAGCTTGATATCGTGCACACATGCACACACTTAGCATGATATTGGGACGTGAAGCACATAGATATAACAATGAACCAATCATAGAGCGATAAACCTTTTGATCAACCGGTTCACTATCTTTGGTCAAGTCAAGAGTAGGCATGGGTGTAGACATACCTTTGCATTCTTGCATATTGAACTTCTTCAATAAGTCCTTGGTGTACTTTGTTTGAGAGACAAAAGTACCTTCCTTAGTTTGCTTGATTTGCAACCCAAGAAAGAATTTGAGTTCACTCATCATGGACATCTCAAACTTCTTTGACATTAGCTTCCCAAACTTTTCACTAAAATGAGGGTTAGTTGAACCAAATATAATATCATCAACATAGATTTGGCACACAAATAGTTCTCCATTAACCCTTTTAGTAAAAAGAGTAGAATCAGTTTTTCCAATTTCAAAGCCTTTTTCAATAAGGAACTTGGTAAAGCATTTATACCACGCCCTAGGAGCTTGTTTAAGACCATAAAGAGGTTTGTGAAGTTTGTAAACATGATTGGGTTTCTTAGGATTGACAAAGCCGGGAGGTTGCTTAACATAAACTTCCTCCTCTATTTCACCATTTAGAAAAGCATTTTTAATGTCCATTTGGTACAAGGTGAGATCATGATGATTAGCATAGGCAAGTAAGATGCGAATGGACTCAAGTCTAGCAACGGGGGCATAAGTCTCACCATAGTCCATACCTTCAACTTGTGTGTAGCCTTGGGGGACGAGACATGCTTTGTTGTGAACTACTTGTCCATCTTCATCTTGCTTGTTGCGAGACACCCATTTGGTACCGATGATGTTGTGGTTGTTGTCGGGCTTCTCAACCAATGTCCAAACTTGGTTCCTCTCAAAGTTCTATAGCTCTTCATGCATAGCATTTATCCAATCCGGATCTTCCAATGCTTCTTCGACCTTCATAGGTTCAATGCTAGAGATGAAAGAATAGTTTTTACAAAAGTTAGCTAAACAAGTTTTAGAGCGAGTGATTCTCCCGGTTTGAATATCATTGTAGATTTGCTCGACGGGATGATCTTTAGCAATTCTTGCTCGAACTCGTGAAAGCTTTTGCTTGTTTCTTGGTCGAACTTCTTCTTCATCTTGTTCTTCTTCTTGGCCTTCTTCATTGTTGGCGTTGTCATTCTCTTGTCGTGGAGAAGGAGGTTGTTGACGTTCATCTTGATGCACTTCCTCGTTTTCTTCATCTTGGTGTGTCCCACTTGTGGATGCTTCCGTATCAACTCTTGGTTCACCTTGTCGTGAGGTAGAAGCTTCCACTTGGACGGACGAGGTACTCTCCTTCACCTCCGTTGGACGAACCTTGCCAATAGACAAGTCTTGGATTGCTTCGAAGGATCTTTATCTCCTACATCAGTTGGCAATTGCTCTACTTGCGAGCCGTTAGATTCATCAAACTTCACATCTACCATCTCTTCAACCTTTCGAGTGAAATTGTTGTAGACACGGTAAGTGTGAGAGTTTGAGCCATAACCTAGTAGGAAACCTTCATGAGACTTAGGAGCAAATTTTGAACAACAATGCTTATCAAGAATGTAGCACTTTGAGCCGAATACTCGAAAGTATCCAACTTGGGTTTTGTTACCGGTGAGGAGCTCGTATGCCGTCTTGCCGAGTAGCTTGTGAAGGTACAAGCGATTTGTTGCATGACAAGCTGTCTCAACCAATTCTGCCCAAAAGTGCTTTGGTGTCTTGTACTCATCAAGCATCGTTCTCGCCATTTTGATGAGCGTCCGGTTCTTCCTCTCAACAAATCTGTTCTTTTGAGGTGTGTACGTAGCCGAGAACTCGTGTGAAATCCCTTCTTCGTCAAGAAAGGTGTCCACATTTGCGTTCTTGAACTCCGTTCTGTTGTCGCTGCGAACCTTCTTGATCTTCACTTCAAATTGATTTTGGGCCTTCCTAGCGAAGTTTTTGAAGATCTTTTGGACCTGCGATTTATCATCGAGAAAGAACACCCAAGTAAATCTTGAAAAATCATCAACTATAACTAGACCAAAAGAATTTCCACCGAGACTCTTGTAAGAGTTGGGACCAAAGAGATCCATGTGAAGTAGCTCGAGTGGCCTCCTTGTGGTCATGATGTTCTTCACGGGATGCCTTCCTCCAACCTGCTTACCTACCTGACAAGCACTGCAAAGTCTATCCTTATCAAATATGACATCGTTAACTCCAAGAATATGATTTCCTTTAATAAGCTTGTCAAGGTTTCGCATACCAACATGACCTAGTCGTCTATGCAATAACCAACCTTTTGAGGATTTAGCAATGAAGCAAGTTTTAGGTTGAGCCTTTTTAGTGAAATCAACAATGTATAGATCACCTCTACGCACACTGGTAAAGACCATTTTATGATTGTATCGACGAAACACTTGGCAATCTACTTCAGTAATAGGACATTGAAACCGAAATCAGCAAGTCTAGATACTGCAAGTAAGTTGTATCCAAGAGATTCAACGAGCATGACATTTTGTATGGAGCTATCATGTGATATGGCCACCTTATCTAGGCCAACCACCTTACCCTTTGAGTTGTCACCGAAAGTGACATACTTTTGAGGACTATCATTTTCAGCAAGCTCACGAAACATGTCTTTATCTCCGGTCATGTGATCGGTACATCCACTATCAAGAACCCATTCCTTTCCTCCTAACATATATCCCCGAAGATTTGACATAAGACCAAAGTGTCTCATTGCATCATCAAGATCGAAGTCACTATCATCATCCTCATCATAGTATCCATGTTCAACATCGTCATGTGGTGGATCAAATCGTAGAGAGGGTGATTCGTTAGAGTGAGTTTGACAATGATCTTGCTTATGAATTTTTATAGCTTCGGAGATAATATCACTAATAATTCCAACATCTCCTTTGGCACGCATAAGGTTTGTAAGCTCAAATAGATGATCACCAAACATAGGATCACTAGTATTCATCTTACTCAAAGCAATGGACTTATGGAGAATTTCATCAAGATTTTTCAAGGAATAATTTGGAAAGCGTTCCTCAAGAAATTTCCATATAGTGTAGGCACACTTAAGAGTAGGCAAACATCCAATCAAGTTTCTAGGCAATCCTCTAATGATAAGTTCGGCAGTTCTAAGATTCCTAATCATGTCAATTGACTCATCATGGGTAGGATGCATAGGGTCAACATGAGGTGCACAAGGGCTAGCAATGTACTTGTTCAAATGATATTGATTGAAAATTACAAGCATCTCATTTTTCCACTCATGAAAATACTCTCCATCAAGAATAGGCACTCTATGTCTAAGACTCCCCAAAGTAGACTCATCCATCTTCCTCCAGTGGTGATTAAACCAAGGCAATGGAGACCAATGCTCTGATACCACTTGTAGGACCTTGAGAAGAGGTGTCTAGAGGGGGGGATTAGACACTAAGTGACAAAGTAGCAGTTTTTAAGTTCTCTAAGTTTAAGTGGAGTTTAGGCACAAGTTTAACATTCACAACACACAGCAAGCAAGCATGCAAAGAGTATATGAGCAGCAGAAAGTAAAGCATGCAACTTGCAAGAATGTAAAGGGAAGGGTTTTGGAGGATTCAAACGCAATTGGAGACACGGATGTTTTCGGCGTGGTTCTGATAGGTGGTGCTATCGTACATCCACGTTGATGGAGACTTCAACCCACGAAGGGTAACGGTTGCGCGAGTCCACGGAGGGCTACACCCACGAAGGGTCCACGAAGAAGCAACCTTGTCTATCCCACCATGGCCATCGCCCACGAAGGACTTGCCTCACTAGCGGTAGATCTTCAACAAGTAGGCGATCTCCTTGCCCTTACAAACTCCTTGGTTCAACTCCACAATCTTGTCGGAGGCTCCCAAGTGACACCTAGCCAATCTAGGAGACACCACTCTCCAAGAAGTAACAAATGGTGCGTTGATGATGAACTCCTTGCTCTTGTGCTTCAAATGATAGTCTCCCCAACACTCAACTCTCTCTCACAGGATATGGATCTGGTGGAAAGAAGATCTGAGTGGAAAGCAACTTGAGGAAGGCTAGAGATCAAGATTCATATGGTAGGAATGGAATATCTTGGCCTCAACACATGAGTAGGTAGTTCTCTCTCAGAAAATGTATGCTAGAAGTGTAGGTTCAGTCTGATGGCTCTCTCCACAAATGAAGAGGAGGTGGAGGGGTATATATAGCATCCACACAAAATCTAACTGTTACACACAACTTGCCAAACTCGGTGGGACCGAATTGGTAAACTCGGTCAGACCGATTTAGCAAACCTAGTGACCGTTAGGATTTTCGGTGGGACTGACATGCTACTCGGTGAGACCGATTCGGTTAGGGTTAGGGCATAACGTAATCTCGGTGAGACCGATTACACAAACTCGGTGAGACCGATTTTGGTAATAAGCCTTCCAGAGTTTTGGTCAGGTAAACTCGGTGGGACTGATTACACAAACTCGGTGAGATCGATTTTGGTAATAAGTCAACCAGGAAGTTTACATTGTAATCTCGGTAGTACCGATTGCTCAAACTCGGTGAGACCGATTTTGGTAATGGACATACACATAGAGATTACAATCCCATCTCGGTGAGACCGAGATCCCTATCGGTAAAACCGATTTGCCTAGGGTTTGTGGCAGTGGCTATGACATTCAAACTTGGTGGCGCCGGATAGAAATAATCAGTGGGGTCGAGTTTGACTTTAGGTTTGGGACATATGTGTGGAAATGGGAAAGTAGTTGAGGGTCTTGGAGCATATCACTAAGCACTGTGGAGCAAGAAACTCATTAAGCAACACCTCATCCCTCCTTGATAGTATTGCCTTTTCCTATAGACTCAATGTGATCTTGGATCACTAAAAAGTAAAATGAAGAGTCTTGAGCTTGAAGCTTGAGCCAATCCTTTGTCCTTAGCATCTTTAAGGAGTTCCCACATCCTTTAGTCCATGCCACTCCATTGTTGAACTTATCTGAAACATACTAGATAAAAGTGTTAGTCCAACAAGAGATATGTTGTCATTAATTACCAAACCACCTAGGGAGCACTTGTGCTTTCAATTACATGCAGAGAACTGCCTTAAAGTATTTGCAGAAGGAACCCGCCTTGCAATGTCGAAGACAAATATGCGCGCCGGATACATCGTCATTGAAGATCAATTCAAGGGCTACTGAGGGAGTCCTGGATTATGGGTCCTTGGGGAGCCGGCTTATGTTACATGGGCCGGACTAATGGGCCGTGAAGATACAAGACAAAAGTCCCTCCCTCATATCCAGATGGGACTCTCCTTTGCATGGATGGCAAGCTTAGCACTCGAATAATGTATCTTCCTTTCTCTATAAACCGACTCTGTACAACACTAGGCCCCTCCGGTCTCTATATAAACCGGAGGGTGTAGTCCGTAGAGGCAATCATAATTATACAGGCTAGACATCTAGGGTTTAGCCATTACGATGTCGAGGTAGATCAACTCTTGTAACCCCTATACTCATCAAAGTCAATCAAGCAGGAAGTAGGGTATTACCTCCATCAAGAGGGCCCAAACCTGGGTAAACATCGTGTCCCTTGCCTCCGGTTACCTTCGATCCTTAGACGCACAGTTTGGGACCCCCTACCCGACATCTGCCGGTTTTGACACCAACACTCGACACTTTGTTGGATCAAGAGTTCGAGGGACGTCATCGGGATGAACGTGTGCCGAACTCGGAGGTGCCGTACGTTCGGTACTTGATCAGTCAGAGCGAGAAGAAGTTCGACTACATCAACCGTGTTGTCAAACGCTTCTGCTTTCGGTCTACGAGGGTACGTGGACACACTCTCCCCCTCTCGTTGCTATGCATCTCCTAGATAGATCTTGCGTGAGCATAGGATTTTTTTTGAAATTGCATGCTACATTTCCCAACAGTGGCATCCGAGCCAGGTCTATGCGTAGATGATATGCACGAGCAGAACACGAAGAGTTGTGGGCGGTGATCGTCATACTGCTTACCACCAATGTATTCTTTTGATTCGGTGGTATTGTTGGATGAAGCGACCCGGACCAACCTTACATGACCATGTTCATGAGACCACTTCCACCGACAGACATGCAACTAGTTTTGCATAAAGGTGGCTGGCGAGTGTCTGTTTCTCCTACTTTAGTTGAATCGAATTTGACTGCGGCCGGTCCTTGTTAAAGGTTAAAATAACAAACTTCATAAATCACCGTTGTGGTTTTTGTACTGTAGGTAAGAAAGGTTCTTGCTAGAAGCCCGTAGAAGCCACATAAAACTTGCAACAACAAAGTAGACGACGTATAACTTGTTTTTGCAGGGCATGTTGTGATGTGATATGGTTAAGACACTATGTGATATACATTGTTGTATGAGATGATCATGTTTTATAAAAGTTATCGGCAACTGGCAAGAGCCTTATGGTTGTCACTTTATTGTATGAAATGCAAACTCCATGTAATTGCTTTACTTTATCACTATGCGCTAGCGATAGTTGTAGAAGCAATAGTTGGCGAGACGACCACGACGCTACGATGGAGATCAAGGTGTCAAGCTGATGACGATGGGGATCATGATGGTGCTTTGGAGATGGAAATCAAAGGCACAAGATGACGATGGCCATATCATGTCACATATTTTGATTGCATGTGATGTTTATCTTTTATGCATCTTATTTTGCTTAGTATTGTGGTAGCATTATAAGGTGATCCCTTACTAAAATTTCAAGGTATAAGTGCTCTCCCTGAGTATGCACCATTGCGACAGTTCATCGTGCTGAGACACCACGTGATGATCGGATGTGATAGGCTCTACGTTCACATACAACGGGTGCAAGACAGTTTTGCACGTGCGGAATACTTAGGTTAAACTTGATGAGCCTATCATGTACAGACATGGCCTCGGAACACTGGAGACCGAAAGGTCGAACATGGATCATATAGTAGATGTGATCAACATAGAGATGTTCACCATTTATGACTAATCCATCTCACGTGATGATCGGACATGGTTTAGTTGATTTGGATCACGTATCATTTAGATGACTTGAGGGATGTCTATCTAAGTGGGAGTTCTTAAGTAATATGATTAATTGAACTTAATTTATCATGAACTTAGTCCTGATAGTTTTTGCATATCTATGTTGTAGATCAATGGCCCGTGCTACCATTCCTTTGAATTTTAATGTGTTCCTAGAGAAAGCTAAGTTGAAAGATGGTGGTAGCAACTACACGAACTGGGTCCGTAACTTGAGGATTATCCTCATTTCTGCACAGAAGTATTATGTCCTTGATGCACGGCTAGGCGAAAGGCCTGCTGTAGGAGCAGATGCTGATGTTATGAATGTCCGGCAGGCTCGATCTGATGACTACTCGATAATTTAGTGTGCCATGCTTTACGGCTTAGAATCAGGACTTCAAACATGTTTTGAACGTCATGGACCATATGAGATGTTCCAGGAGTTGAAGTTAATATTTCAAGCAAATGCCCGAGTTGAGAGATATGAAGTCTCCAACAAGTTCTATAGCTGCAAGACGGAGGAGAACAGTTCTGTCAGTGAACACATACTCAGAATGTCTGGATATCATAATCACTTGACTCAGCTGGGAGTTAATCTTTCATATGATAGTGTTCTTGACAGAGTTCTCCAATCACTTCCACCAAGCTATAAAGGCTTCGTGATAAACTATAATATGCAAGGGATGGAAAGGACTATTCCCGACTCTTCGCAATGCTCAAAGCTGCGGAGGTAGAAATCAAGAAGGAGCATCAAGTGTTGATGGTTAACAAGACTACTAGTTTCAAGAAAAAGGGCGAGGGAAAGAATGGGAACTTCAAGAAGAATGGCAAGCAAGTTGCCACTCCCGGGAAGAAGCCTAAAACTGGACCCAAGCTTGAAACTAAGTGCTTCTACTGCAAAGGGACTGGTCACTGAAAGCGGAACTGCCCCAAGTATTTGGCGGATAAGAAGGATGGCAAAATGAACAAAGGTATATTTGATATATATGTTATTGATGTGTACCTTACTAATGCTTGTAGTAGTGCATGGGTATTTGATACCGGTTCGGTTGCTCATATTTGTAACTCGAAATAGGGACTACGGGTTAAACGAAGATTGGCTAAGGACGAGGTGACGATGCGCGTCGGGAATGGTTCCAAGGTCGATGTGATCGCCGTCGGCACGCTACCTCTACATCTACCTTCGGGATTAGTTTTAGACCTGAATAATTGTTATTTGCTGCCAACATTGAGCATGAACATTATATCTCGATCTTGTTTAGTGCGAGACGGGTATTCATTTAAATCAGAGAATATTGGTTGTTCTATTATATGAGTAATATATTTTATGGTCATGCACCCTTGAAGAGTGGTCTATTTCTGTTTAATCTCGATTATGTTGATACACATATTCATAATATTGATGCAAAAAGATGCAAAGTTAATAATGATAGTGCAACATATTTGTGGCACTGCAGTTTAGGTCATATTGGTATAAAACGCACGAAGAAACTCCATGCATATGGACTTTTGGAATCACTTGATTATGAATCATTTGATACTTGCGAACCATGCCTCATGGGCAAGATGACTAAAACTCTGTTCTCCGGAACAATGGAGCAAGCCAATGACTTACTGGAAATAATACATACCGATGTATGCGGTCCAATGAGTGTTGAGGCTCGCGGCGGGTATTGTTATTTTTTGACCTTCACAGATGATTTGAGCAGACATGGGTATATCTACTTAAAGAAACACAAGTCTGAAACATTTGGAAAGTTCAAAGAATTTCAGAGTGAAGTGGAGAATCATCGTAACAAGAAAATAAAGTTTCTACAATCTGATCACGGAGGTGAATATTTGAGTTACGAGTTTGGCCTTTATTTAGAACAATCTGGAATAGTTTCACAACTCACGCCACCTGGAACACCACATCGTAATAATGTGTCCGAACATCGTAACCCCACTTTATTAGATATGGTGTGATCTATGATGTCTCTTACCGATTTACCACTATCGTTTTGGGGTTATGCATTAGAGATAGCTGCATTCACGTTAAATAGGGCACTGTCAAAATACGTTGGGACGACATCGTATGAACTATATGGTTTGGGAATAAACCTAAGCTATAGTTTCTTAAAGTTTGGGGATGCGATGCTTATGTAAAAAGCCTTCAGCCTGATAAGCTCGAACCCAAATCGGAGAAGTGCATCTTCATAGGATACCCTAAGGAAACAATTGGGTACACCTTCTACCATAGATCCGAAGGCAAGATCTTTGTTGCCAAGAATGGAACCTTTCTAGAGAAGGAGTTTCTCTCAAAAGAAGTGAGTGGGAGGAAAGTAGAACTTGATGAGGTAATTGTACCTTCTCTCAATTTGGAAAGTATCTCATCCGAGAAATCCATTCCCGTGATGCCTACACCAACTAGAGAGGAAGCTAATGATAATGATCATGAAACTTCAGATCAAGTTACTACTAAACCTCGTAGGTCAACTAGAGCACGGTCCACACCAGAGTGGTATGGTAATTCTATTGTGGAAGTCATGTTACTTGACCATGACAAACCTACGAACTATGAAGAAGCTATGATGAGCCCAGATTCGGATAAATGGCTTGAGGCCATGAAATCTAAGATAGGATCCATTTATGAGAACAAAGTGTGGACTTTGGTGGATCTGCCCGATGATCGGCGACTTAGGGAGTCCTGGACTAGGGGGTGTCCGGATAGCCGAACTATCATCATCGGCCGGACTCCAAGACTATGAAGATACAAGATTGAAGACTTCGTCCCGTGTCCGGATGGGACTTTCATTGGCGTGGAAGGAAAGCTTGGCAATACGGATATGTAGATCTCCTACCATTGTAACCGACTCTGTGTAACCCTAGCCCTCTCTGGTGTCTATATAAACCGGAGGGTTTTAGTCCATAGGACGGACAACCATTACAACAATCATACCATAGGCTAGCTTCTAGGGTTTAGCCTCCTTGATCTCGTGGTAGATCTACTCTTGTACTACCCATATCATCAATATTAATCAAGCAGGAATAGGGTTTTACCTCCATCGAGAGGGCCCGAACCTGGGTAAAAACATCGTGTCCCTTGTCTCCTGTTACCATCCGCCTAGACGCACAGTTCGGGACCCCCTACCCAAGATCCGCCGGTTTTGACACCGACATTGGTGCTTTCATTGAGAGTTCCTCTGTGCCGTCACGATCAGGAAGGATGCCTCTTCCCATCTTTAAAGACGGTATCATTGACAAAGGAGCCTTAGCCGCCGGCCAAACTATCCGACTAGGTGGTTTTCTCATGACCGCCTATTCGGCCACCGCTTCGACGATGACCTCTCGGGTCATCAAAAGCAATCTTCACATCAACTCGGAATTCGCCGAGCAGCTGGATCCAATAGAGCTCTCGTCCATAAACGAGCTCTTGGATCGCATCGCCGCCCTGGGAGTCGCTACAGACTACGATCAGATTGGGCTTAAAACCGATCTGGGAGAGATTAACTCTCCCCAGGTTACCCACCACGTTGAGGTGGTAGAGGAACAACGCGGCGACTCTTCTTCTGTATTGAAAACTAGTTATGTCCGGACTCCCGAGCCCTCCATGCCGGATTCCCACGGAGGGACGGATGTCGATCAAGCACTGAACCTAAAGTCAGGCATCGGACCAGACTCGTTGGACAACGTCCAGCAATCCAAGCTTCCAAAGTCGGAAACTTTTCGGCCCTTGAGCCTCGAGATGGGCAGGGTTCCGGACTCAATTCCACCCATCCACCCAAACATATGCGATCTATCTCAAATCCGGAAAGAGCCCGCCAAAACTGTACATCATTACTGGGCCAGATTCCTCCTAGTTATGGACAGGATAAAAGACTGCCATGAGGAAAACGCAATTTCAATTTTCTGCAATAATTGCACGGACAAGGGAATCTTGAACGCCGTAAGTCGTCGTGAAATTACACGCTTCGCCGACCTGGCGTCCATAGTACGAAAGTACTATGTGATGGAGAATTTCCGGAAAACCAAAACTAAGTTTTGGGACAATCCCGCTCTGAATACAACCCTAGTCCGAAACAAAATGGTGCATCATGCTCAGGCACCAGGTACAAAAACCAAAAAGCAAAAACCCCATAAAGGGCACGGAACCGTACTGGAGGGATGGCTCAGCGGACCCTGTAAAATTCACAGTACAGAAGGCGCCACCCCAACACAAAGCCTTCGAGCATGTTGGATACTGCGGCAGGTGGCCAAAAGTGGCGAAGAGCTTCTAGCCCCGGAGAACCACTCCAACAGTACCAGTACGGTGTCAACAGTCTTCGAGACTTTTGCATCAAATAATATGCGGAAACGAACAATCCGTAGCCTCACCGAAGTCTACCAAGTAGCAACAACAAATCCATGGAGCTACACGGCCATCACCTTCAACGCCAGCGACGAACCTAAATTCCAAACAGCCCGAGCACCAGCCGCATTGGTTTTAGTCCAATAGTGGACGGCTTTCGTCTTACCAAGGTACTCATGGATGGCGGCATGTGGGGACCAAATCTCCGGGTGTTAATCTCCAGAAAATGGCCCTTGTGCTCACCAGCCCCAGGATAACTATTAGCTGATGAGGCACCAACTTGATACAGAAATTCCAAGCAAAATACAAAATATGTAGTACAAGACCATTCTGGCCTGTGAGTACAACAAATGGTTTCTAATGATTGATGGCGGAAGCGGTTTATGGATCATTAGTGTCTATGGGACTCCAATTTCCCACAGGAACAGCTGACTAGGTTAACTCCTATCTTCGCGAGGCTGCTATCACCGTTGCTTAGGTTCCGGGACTATCGCCATGATCGCTCCTCTCCGTGCAAGAAAATCTGGCCAAGACAATAGCCAGGGACAAGCCAGTGAGTACTTTGAATGTACTCGCAAACATTATGAACACAGGTATAATATAACAATGATGTGCTGAAAATATTTTATGCTCATGACGTCAGTCACAAAAGATAAATAAAACTCTGATGCGCGCAAGCATGTTATTTACGCATATGCAATAACATAGTAGTATTAAAATTTTGAAATAAATAACAAGTATGCCACAGTCGGGCGTCTTAGCGACACCACATAAAGGGCTTTAAAAGAAATGCCACAGTCGGGCGTCTTAGCGACACCATATAAAGGGCTTTAAAAGAAATGCCGCAGTCGGGCGTCTTAGCGACACCACATAAAGGGCTTTAAAAGAAATGCCGTAGTCGGGCGTCTTAGCGACATCACATAAAGGGCTTTAAAAGAAATGCCGCAGTCGGGCGTCTTAGCGACACCACATAAAGGGCTTTAAAAGAAATGCCATAGTCGGGCGTCTTAGCGACACCACATAAAGGGCTTAAAAGAAATGCCGCAGTCGGGTGTCTTAGCGACACCACATAAAGGGCTTTAAAAGAAATGCCGTAGTCGGGCGTCTTAGCGACACCACATAAAGGGCTTTAAAAGAAATGCCGCAGTCGGGCGTCTTAGCGACACCACATAAAGGGCTTTAAAAGAAATACCACAGTCGGACGTCTGAGCGACGTCACAGAAAGGGCTTATACCAAATGTAAATAACAAGTATGCCATAGTCGGACGTCTGAGCGACGTCACAGAAAGGGCTTATATCAAATGTAAATAACAAGTATGCCACAGTCGGACGT
>NC_041383.1:213376884-213391146 GCF_002162155.2 Triticum dicoccoides
TCGGGCGTCTTAGCGACACCACATAAAGGGCTTTAAAAGAAATGCCACAGTCGGGCGTCTTAGCGACACCACATAAAGGGCTTTAAAAGAAATGCCACAGTCGGGCGTCTTAGCGACACCACATAAAGGGCTTTAAAAGAAATGCCGCAGTCGGGCGTCTTAGCGACACCACATAAAGGGCTTTAAAAGGAATGCCGCAGTCGGGCGTCTTAGCAACACCACATAAAGGGCTTTAAAAGAAAACACAATAAATATCCAGGAGGTAGAACAATCCCAGGGATATTCGATAATACCAATAATATCATGGGTTAGTCAACATTAATAATAATCATAATTATCACAAGTCACAAGGTATGATTCCAGTTCTGGTTTAACAGTTTCACCTCCGAAGACCGACACTAAGACCGACACTTGACCCATCCCAGACTATAATCCTTAACCATGGACACGGCTATTCGAATAGGTTTAATCTCTGCAGAGGGTGTACTCTTTACCCACGAGTAACGGATTCCTTTAGTACATCGGGACTAATTCCGTCTACGGTCTTTTTATTGAAAACACACCTAACTTGCACACACCAGCTTAACTCACATGTGTCTGGAATCACCCACGACACCTGTCAAGCAAAACTCTAAGTGGGGAGGCTACAACCTCGACGTTACATGGGATCACAAAATTTATACCGCATGCAAAACTGGGGAAGCTACCCCCTTCGGCTACAACCGAAACACCCATGCTCCCGGACCTGGTGGCATGACTACCGGATGCCTCCAGTATCTTCCACCATGGCCTCTCTGTACGGTGTGTGCTAGGAAAGGGGTTGACAACTTACTGAACCGTACCCTACTTATTGTAGAGACGAGTGGTAGTACGAAGCAAGTATGGGGGTTACTGGCACAAGACTCGATCTACGGTCGACTCAGGAGGTAGTAATATTTCCTGCAAGATTAACATAACAATGCATATTCTTCAACCAACAGATAGAAACACCACGTGACATACCCCATCATGCCATACCGGACACGACCATCTCGGCGGAGGACTAGGGACAAGACCGCGTCTACCCAAGACACAGGCCTTCCCGGCATTCCTTCCGGTATGCATGAAAGGCGTATGACGGTGATTACCATCACAAATCATGTCAACTCCATTTGCATGAAATTCGTTAATATGCACTTATGAGTAGGATCACATCCTCACATAAAATGACGTATGCTCGTGTCGGGGTGGTGTTGTCACCGAGTCAACCAACACACACAAAAAAAAATTACACCAGGGGTTCAGAATGCTTGCCTTTAGGTCATGGGAAAGCAGGGTGCATTCCAAAACATCTTGAAATCTTCAAAAATCCTATTAAAAGATTATATTTGAATTAACACACAAAAATCAAAACAGCACAAAAGTTGTTTTGAATTTTTTTCAAATAAATCCTAAAATAAACTAGACAATATTTGGAAGAGGTACGAGAAAGAATTAATTTATTTGGAGATGTATTTAAAAAGATACTGCTGGTCAAAGTTTGGTCAAAAATCTGTTATTTAAATAAAAACAGAAAAGAAAACGTTTCGAAATATACGTACACGTCAAAGGCGTAATCTGGAAATGTGCTTCCACTTATCCAGCATCGACTGCGCCTGAGTCACTGAAAGTGGGCCCGCCTGGCCCACTGGTCAAGTTTGACTAGTCCACTTCCCTCCTCTTCCTCCACCCAGGAGGGAGGGGCGGGACTCCGGCGATGCTCGCCGGTGAACGGCGGCACCGCTCGATAAACAGAGGTCACCCGCGGGCTCAGGGGGTCGAGGCGGTCACTTCGGTAGTTGTTTTGTTCTCTGGGGTGGACGGAGCTGCCGGCGGCAAGCTCCGCGGCGGACGGTGGTCGTCGGGAAAAAGTGTGATTTCGCCCGCGGCGAGTCCCGATGAAGATTGAGTAGGGGGGCGGACTCACGAGAGGGTGAGGGGGTTCCTGGTGGAGAGAGTGGAGAGGGGGAGGCCTTGGTTGCGCCGAACGGAGCCGGGAGGCGGCGGCGGCCGGACTAGCCAGAGTGGGGGAAGACGGACTCTTTCTCTCCAATTGACGGCAACGGGGGCACCAGGAGCATGGTGTGACGCTGCTAGTGTGCTCGGAGGGCTCAAGGGGCTTCCTTATATATGCGAGTCGAGGCGGTTCGGAGGCGGCCACGGATAAGGGCGTCGGCGACCGTCTTCTGTAGTTGCAGGGCAACGTGGCGCGGCTGGGGATGGCGGCAGGAGCTAGCGAACGAGCGGCTACTGCTCCAAGGGCGCGCTGGCGAGCGAAGATGGCTTGGGCGGCGCTGGCTAGCGCAGGAGCTATCGGGCGGTGGTGGCAGCTAGCGGCTGGCTTGCCGGAGACGTGGCGAGAGCTGCGGGCTCGTGGGGTGCAGAAGGGGACACGGCGTGCTAGCTGCGGTCGGTCACGGACCGGAGTGAGTGCGGGGCGGGACGCGGCGACTCGGGCGCACGCGCGTGCCAAACGCACGCTCTGGGCGTGCCCAGAGCACGCACGGACGTGCTCGACGAAATGCTATGGTATGCTAGGGGGTTTCGAACCACAAGAGAGTTAGCAGAGTGGGGTTATAAGATAGGGCAAATCCATGGGACAAGCATGATAGGTCAGGGGCTCAAGTTCACAAAGTAAACTTGAAATCATGCCAAATCTGGCTATGCACTCAGGGTGTTTGAGAAAATGCCAAAGGCACCTAGGAAAATCTTGGGGTGGCCAAATCTCCCAGAGTGGGGCCTCTTTAGAAGAAAGAGGGGATGGTGACGTTAGTTTGCAAAAAGGAGAAACTTGCTAGTGCAAGTTTTGCAAAATTGCACTTCTGGACAGGGAGTAAATGGCCTCATTACATGAACCAAAAGTGTTCCAAAGAGTGCATGCTCTTGGACTTAGAGGTTTTGCAGGGTTGACTACAAGCATGAGAAAGCACAAGGTCAATAGAGCAAGAATGAATGGGGTTGCAGTAGAAAACACAAGTCTGGTCCAAAATGAAAAAGAGGTTGATGCATTTAATTTTTCCAAGGAACAACACTATGTTTTGCATAAAGTTGGATGGCATGCTACCACTGACATCCCAAAATTTTGGTGGAGGCTCTAGGGAAATATTTAATTAGGCTATAGTGCAAAAGTCCCCACTGGACCAGATTTGAAAAACAGGTGCAACACTCAAAATATGCAATGAAATAATTATATTATTGCCCAAAAGTGATTTAGAGACATCAAATGACATCTCCAATTTTTGGTTGGATTTTTAGATAAATATATCAAATGGTTGCAGTTCAAAAAGAGCTCCAAAACTTAAAGAAAGTCATTTAATGATTAAAGCTCAGGGTGAAATAATTTAATAAATAAATCTACTGAATAAGAAAATGTTATACAGAGAGCATAGAAGTCCAATATATTTTGGAAAGCTCCACTTGGGAAAATAAAACTCCTTAACAATAAAAGAACAGTTCTGAAATCAACAGAAAAATCCAGAATGAAAAATTTTAAAACTCCTGGCAAAATTTTAATATATAAAACTTGGTTAAAAATTTTGGGGTGTTACACGGCAGCGGACTAAACCTCATCTGCGAGGAAACCCTTCAAAAAATGGAAATAGACTGGAGCCGCGTTGAGCGAAGAAGCACAACCTTTAGAGGAATAATCCCTAGCCGGGAAGCACGCTGCACAGGAAAAATCACACTTGATGTGGTGTTCGGCTCGCCAGACAATTACAGGTCCAAAGAGGTCACGTTCCAAGTGGCCCCGTTCAGCAGCGGATATCACGCTATATTAGGACGAGAGGCATTCACAATTTTTCAAGCCATACCCCATTACGGGTACATGAAGCTTAAGATGCCCAGGCCCAATGGAATAATCACTCTCGTCAGTGATCTGGACACAGCACTCCGCGCCGAAAACAAGACAGCCGCACTAGCCCTAGAGGCACTATGCGAAGCCTTAGGGGCAGAGGCGCTCACGACACTGCGCTCCATGGTGAACAGGGATGATGTGATACTCGACAAGAGATCCAAGTCCACCTCTTTTAAACCAGCGGACGAAATAGTCAAATTCCAGGTCCATCCAACGGACCCAACAAAGACGGCCTCCATTGGGGCACAGTTAAACCCCGATGTAGATGCCGCACTACGGGAATTCCTTCGGGAGAATTAGGACATCTTTGCCTGGCATCCTTCAGATATGCCAGGAATCCCACGCAAATTGGCAGAACACAGCCTAAACATCCTAAAAGGATTCAAGCCAGTCAAACAGGCTCTTCGGCGATTTTCCGAACCCAAAAGACAGGCAATGGGAGAGGAGCTAGCGAAATTATTGGAAGCCTGATTCATCAGAGACATCAAACATCCGGACTGGCTAGCAAACCTGGTGATGGTACCAAAGAAGGACAAATCCTGGCGCCTATGTGTCGATTTTAAAGACCTCAACAAGGCTTGCCCAAAGGACCCTTTCCCCCTTCCCCGCATCGATCAGATAATCGATGCTACTGCAGGGCACGATTCATTGTGCTTCCTCGATGCATACTCCGGCTACCATCAAATCAAGATGGCGGAGGCGGACCAAGCCGCAGCGGCATTCATTACTCCATATGGACCATTCTGCTTCAACACGATGCCTTTCGGACTCAAAAACACCGGCACAACATATCAGCGCATGATTCAGACATGTCTGGCTACCCAGATCGGCAAAACAGTAGAGGCATATGTAGACGACGTGGTCGTCAAAACCAAACACGTCGAAACTCTAGTAGACGATTTGAGGCTCACATTCGACGACCTCCGAGCATATGATATTAAGCTGAACCCAGAAAATTGTGTTTTCGGCGTACCAGCCGGAAAGCTCCTGGGCTTCATTGTATCCGGTAGAGGAATTGAAGCAAACCCAGCCAAGATCCAAGCTCTGTCACAGCTGGATATTCCAAAAGACCTCAAACAAATACAAAAATTGACTGGATGCCTGGCGGCTCTAAGCCGCTTCATCTCCCGTTTGGGAGAAAAGGCATTACCCCTCTATCGCCTCCTCAGGCGCACCGAACACTTCGAATGGACGGATGCTGCCATTGCCGGACTCGAAGAAATAAAAGCCATATTGGCAACAAATCCGGTCCTGGCCGCGCCTAACCTAGGCGAACCAATCTTGTTATATATCGCGGCAACACATCAAGTAGTAAGCGCAGTGCTCGTCGTCGAACGAGAAACAGAAGGGCATAAATTCCCTCTTCAAAAACCAGTGTACTACGTATCCACTGTCTTAACTCCCTGCAAGTCCCGGTACCCGCATTATCAAAAGATAGCATACGCGGTGTTCATGGCATCCCGGAAGCTGCGACACTACTTTCAAGAGTGTTCGATAACAGTGGCCTCCGAAGTACCCCTCAACGACATTATAAACAACCGCGACGCGATGGGCAGGATTGCGAAATGGGCCATCGAGCTCTTACCATTCGACATAAACTATAAACCACGGCGAGCTATAAAGTCGCAAGTTTTAGCGGACTTCATCGCTGAATGGACCGAAGCCGAACTCCCTAAAGAGTACGGCGCATACTCCAATTGGATTATGCATTTCGACGGCTCCAAAATGTTGGTCGGCTTGGGGGCTGGCGTCGTATTGACGTCCCCAACCGGAGACACAGTCCAATATGTACTTCAAATAATGTACACGGACTCCAACAATGCAGCCGAATACGAGGCCCTCCTACATGGTCTCCGGATGGCAATCTCCATGGGTATTCAATGCCTAGAGGTGCGCGGGGATTCAAACCTTGCAATATCCCAAGTAAATGGAGACTTTGACGCCAAGGATCCAAAAATGGCAGCCTATCATAACGCTGTCCTAAAAATGCCAGCTCGGTTCGAAGGACTCGAATTCCACCATGTAGCCCGGGATAATAACCAAGCAGCCGACGTGTTGGCACGCATCGGCGCAAAACGCGACGCTGTCCCTCCAAACATCTTCCTGGAGCGGCTCTTTAAGCCATCCGTACTATGGAAGAGGAGTCTGGAAATAACAACCCGGAAGCAACCGCACCACCCAACACAGAACAATCTGACATAATCGGCGGCTCAGCCGATGAAACAACACCCTCAGCCCACAAAATAATGGCGGTAATTGCCCCGTGGACAGAACCATTCCTAGCCTACTTAATTAGGCAGGAACTTCCCGAAGACCAAAATAAGGCCCGCTGCATAGTTCGGCGATCTAAAGCCTACAAGGTCCATGAGGGAGAAATTTATAAGAAAAGCACAACCGGAGTCCTTCAAAGGTGCATCTCCGAAGAGGAAGGGCGAAACCTTTTGGCTGAAATTCACGCCGGACTAGGCGGACACCACGCTGCTGCCCGGGCCCTCATAGGCAAGGCCTTCAGTACAGGATTTTATTGGCCGACGGCCCGGGCAGATGCTCAGGACTTAGTCCAACAATGCGTCGGTTGTCAGCTCTTTGCTAATCAGAGCCACATGCCACCCACCTCCCTCAAAACTATACCCATCACCTGGCCGTTCGCGGTCTGGGGGCTTGACATGGTTGGACCCCTTAAAGGGGGAACCCACAAGCAAAAGTACCTATTGGTCATGGTGGACAAATTCACCAAATGGATAGAGGCCAAGCCAGTTAAAACGGCTGAATCCGGACCAGTGATAGACTTCATATCCGGGGTAGTACACCGTTATGGCATCCCCCACAACATCATCACCAATAACGGCACGAACTTCACGGCCGACGAGGTTAAACTCTGGTGCAAAAATATGGGCATTAAGCTCGACTACGCTTCAGTCTATCATCCTCAAACCAACGGTCAAGTTGAATGAGCAAATGGTCTAATAATGAGCGGCATCAAACCCAGACTAGTGTGGTCCCTTACAGAATCTAACACGCACTGGGTAGAGGAGCTCGACTCCATACTCTGGGGGCTGCGGACCACGCCAAACCGTACTACCGGATTCGCACCATTCTTTATGGTATACGGCACAGAGGCGGTTTTGCCCTGCGACATAATTCATGACTCACCTCGAGTGCGCATGTACGAAGAAAGAGAAGCCGAGTTGGATCGACAGGACAGCTTGGACGCATTAGAGGAGGAGCGCGACGTGGCAAAGGCTCGTTCCGCATTTTATCAGCAGCAGGCTCGAAGATATCAAAGCAGAGAAGTACGGGCTAAAACTTACAATGTTGGCGAACTAGTTCTACGCCTGCCGGACAAGAAAAAGGAGAAACTCAAGCCCAAATGGGAAGGTCCCTTCATCATCGACCAAGTCCTGACCAGCGGAGCATACCATCTGCGAAACGCATCGGACAACCGACTCGAGCCAAACCCATGGAACGCAGCCCGCCTCCGAAGATTCTACGCCTAGCGTCGGACTCAGAGTTCGTCTCCTTCCCCCGTCCACATTTTATACTTCAGTTGCCTTTTGTTTCTCTCTTTTATCCCACCTTTTTCATAAAGCCCTTGAGGGCCGATTTGCGCATTGTTCGCACACACTTGATGTGCTACCCGCACTCATTATACCTGGGGGCTTCTTTAACAGAAGCTTACTTATACGGGCTTCATGCCCAACACATGTGTCAAACTTCCGCATGTACATTTTATTCACCATTATATGCATCGATATGACTTAAGTTTTGGCCAAGCTGGGTTGCCTGGCTCCTGTGCTTACCCCTACGTTCCCGATTGTTCAGCTAGGCGGTAAAGGGAGCACCTCTGTGATTGTTACTGCCGGATCAGCCGGATGTGTACCTCAGACTGGGTGAAGCCGAAAGCTAGCGTTCTTAAGGGAATATTCGGTCGGTGACTTGAAATATGATTTTTTACCTATTTATTTATCTGCCGCCAGATGTTTTCCTGCTCTTTTCGCAGTCCGGACATGCACTTTAGGGCATGCCTCCCAGGGAAAGGAACCCCTAATGGAACTATTCTCCCTGGAAGATGTTTCTTACTAACCATGTAATATAACATAACTAGTTGGGCACTTGTCTGATAAAGCACTAATGACCCCTACGCCTGGTCTCCATGCATGCCCCGGTTTTTTCATAACCGAGAAGGTATTCGGACACACTCCGGACTCTAGGGTCCCGAGGTTGAAGCGAAAAGGTCGGAAAAGACAAACGATCTACAATCCGGCTAGAAGGCATTTTACATGTCATTTTAAATACATCGTCAAATCGACTAACTGTACTCCTCCTCAATCCCGTCTAGCAGGCTGTCTAATTTACAGTCCCATTGGGAATACTTAGCGGCCAACTCTACTTGGCCGTACACTAAGCTCACAGGGATCTCCTTCCCATCGGGCCCCACAGGTCCGACCTTGGCCACGTGGTTTGGATCCGCCTTCTTGTACCGCGTCTTCACCATGGCCCAGGCCTCCCTGGCACCTTGATGGCAGGCCGATATCTTCCATAAATGGAAGCGCTGCCGTGCTCCCTGAAGCTTCTCCGCAAGCGCTCCAAGGCCCTCGGGTAGGGAGGCGGACGGCCATAATGCCTGGACGACGCCACTCATTGCCTGCCGAACACATTCGAGCAGTTGCACCAGCTCGGGAAGTTGGTCACCCGTTGAACCGGGCATTTCCTCCGCAGGATGACCTGTGAGCACACCTACAAACATATTTCTGTCAATTGACTTCCTCGCCGAACTCTTCTTTTCAAAAGAGTTTGCTCAAGCACTTACTATATATGCCGCGACGAAGCCGCTGATTCTCCTTCACGGAGCCAGACAGCTCGGCCCGAACACCTTTTAGCTCTTCTCCAAGCTGGGTGTGGGCATCCTGGAGTTTCTTCCTCTCCTGTTGCACCTTCATAAGCACCCTCTCGCCAGCCTTCAGCTGGTGCAGTAGATGTTGCTTGTCCGGATCAAGTCCGGCAACATCTGCAATATCATTGTTAGACTTATACGCATGCCGCACACTGCTTATCCTTTTGAAATATGTGTTACCGGAGGGGGTCTTGGTGTCTCCTCCTGCGGCGGCTAGTGCGGCCTCAAGTTGGGCCTTGCACCCTTGTAGCTCCTGAGACAATTGGGCATTCTTCTCCGTAAGATCCTGCATATCAAATGATCCTTAAATCAGTTCTTTTAACTACTTTAAGTCTCGGGGGCTACTGGCATATACAACTATTAAAATCCCTTACCCGTATGTCTTTTACATACTGCTATGTGGCTCTGGTTAAACCATCTTGAGGGGCACGGAGGTGCGCATCTCCTGCGTTAAAGGCATTCAACGCCTCTGGGGAGAAACACGCGTCACGCAGAACTGCCCGGCGGTGCCTATGATTCATGGCGCTCTCCACCTCAGACCTGGTGGCGGACAGCCTGTCGGCATCCTCCGTTGGAGGAGTACCCGGCTCGCGCCTTGCGCTCGCCTCCCCCTCCGGACCAGGTGTTGGAGCCTGGTTGGCGGAGGCTTGGTTGGCAACCTCTCCGGGCACAGTCCGGCGAGCGCTCTTTCTCCCGGAAAGGTCATGAGCATTAATACACCTCCTAGGAATCTTTTCCCTAAATAACGGTCGCGAGCTATACCGTTGCGGTGACGTTTCAATTCGCACCGCACCCCTCTTCCGCCTGCTGGGCCGGACTGACCCTTGTTGATCAGCCCCCGCGGGTTTGGCTTCCCGCCTTGAAGGCACCTCCTGCAGGACACCATTGTATACGATGGTCAGAAATACGCAAGGACGAAGTAATGGTGCCAGGGCTCCGACCATAATTACCTGGCCGGAGATAAGCCGGGGTAGTCAGCCGTAATGGCGACTAGAGCATTCTCCATGCTGAGTTGGTAGAACACCCCATCAATTAGCTCCACCTTTATGTCCGGGTCCTCTTCGGAGGCCAGGTCAAGGGATCTTCCCGGGTCCTCGGGTTGTGGAGCCGGACTGTGTATGCCCTCCACATCCCGACGCAGTTCCTGCGTCAAAATCATAAAGTAAGGTACTTAACTTTGAAAGCACGCGTCGGATGAATAAACGTCCGCTTACCCAGCTCCGAGGGTTATTCATGGAGAACCCGTTCAATGGGCTTGTTTGGAGGAAGTCCTCCTTCTCCCCCTTGTACAGGCCGGACAGGATCTTCACCAGATCCGCGGCCAATCCCGGCCCCTTGCGGCCGTAACAGGTGGCGTCATTCTCCCCGTTGAAATCCCACATGGGGTGGCCCCTATATTGGAGCGGCTGCACCCCTCGCATGATGCACGTGTCCGTGACTCTGATCATGGTCAATCCGGAATGGGCCAGCAACCTAATCCGGCCCATCAGATAATGGACGCTCCTGTCTTCCTCCTGTTGAGGGCTCCGCGGGCGCCAACTTAGGCGTTTCTTCAGAGGAGCCTTGCTGAACTCCAGGAGGCCGATCCGAACTGGGTCCGGCAGTGGAGCATCTTCTACATAAAACCATTCCGAGGGCCAGTCTTCGGACGCCTTCTTTGGGGTTCCGAATAGATATCCGGTCCCGGCGATGCGCCATATTTCGGCTCCGCCCACTTGATACATTGACCCCTCGTGAGAACAGGGTACGAGGCAAAACAGTCTCTTCCACAGCGCAAAATGAGGCTCGATGCCCAGGAAAAGCTCGCAAAGAGCTACGAAACCCGTGATGTGCAGAATAGAGGCGGGCGTGAGGTGATGAAGCTGGAGTCCGTAGAACTCCAGGAGCCCCCGGAGAAACGGATGTATGGGAAATCCGAGCCCCTTATTAGATAAGGGACGAAGCACACCCGCTCCCCATTGGAGGGACTAGGGGGGGCCTCCGCTTGCTTTCCACCTTTGTAGGTGGCCAGCCCAGCTCGAACCGGGACCATAAAGGCCGGAGGAAGGTATCCCTCCGCTTGGAGCATCACCAGCTCGTTGTGCGGAACTAAACATCTCCTCCAATCTCCTGGCGGAGGGCTGGGAGCACGAGAGGAGGAGCCGCATTGACGGCCCATGATAGAATGGATTTTTGGTCAGAAGCGCTCCGATGAGTACTCGCGGAAGGAAGATGGTGTGATTTGGATCTGGATTCTTGCCTCTCTTATAGGCAGATTATTTGCGCAGCTAGGGGGTAAAATATAAAAATACCCTGGCCTTTTGCATTCGTGCGACAGGTGGAAGAGGGCCATTATTGGGCATGGAAGCCAAGGAGCGCAACATTTGTAAGGAAGCCGGACACTATTCGGCAAGCACATGGAATTTGGAGGAGAACCCGCCTTGCAACACCGAAGACAATATACGCGCTGGACTCGTCGTCATTGAAGCCTGGTTCGGGGGCTACTGAGGGAGTCCTGGACTAGGGGGTGTCCGGATTGCCAGACTATCATCATCGACCGGACTCCAAGACTATGAAGATACAAGATTGAAGACTTCGTCCCGTGTCCGGATGGGACTTTCCTTGGCATGGAAGGCAAGCTTGGCAATACGGATATGTAGATCTCCTACCATTGTAACCGACTCTGTGTAACCCTAGCCCTCTCCGGTGTCTATATAAACCGAAGGGTTTTAGTCCATAGGAAGGACAACCATTACAACAATCATACCATAGGCTAGCTTCTAGGGCTTAGCCTCCTTGATCTCGTGGTAGATCTACTCTTGTACTACCCATATCATCAATATTAATCAAGCAGGAGTAGGGTTTTACCTCCATCGAGAGGGCCCGAACCTGGTTAAAAACATCGTGTCCCTTGTCTCCTGTTACCATCCGCCTAGACGCACAGTTCGGGACCCCCTACCCGAGATCCGCCAGTTTTGACACCGACAACGACCATAGAAAATAAATGGATCTTCAAGAAAAAGACTGACGTTGATGGTCATGTTACTGTCTATAAAGCTTAACTTGTCGCAAAAGGTTTTCCACAAGTTCAAGGAGTTGACTACGATGAGACTTTCTCACCCGTAGCGATGCTTAAGTCTGTTCGAATCATGTTAGCAATTGCCGTATTTTATGGTATGAAATCTGGCAAACGGTCGTCAAAACTGCATTCCTTAATGGATTTCTTAAAGAAGAGTTGTATATGATGCAACCAGAAGGTTTTCTCGATCCTAAAGGTGCTAACAAAGTGTGCAAGCTCCAGCGATCCATTTATGGACTGGTGCAAGCATCTCAGAGTTGGAATATATTCTTTGATGAGGTGATCAAAGCATATGGTTTTAGACAAACTTTTGGAGAAGCCTTTACTTACAAGAAAGTAAGTGGGAGCTCTGTAGCATTTCAAATATTATATGTGGATGCCATATTGTTGATTGGAAATGATATAGAATTTCTGGATAGCATAAAAGGATACTTGAATAAAAAAATTTCAATGAAAGACCTTGGTGAAGCTGCTTATATATTGGGCATCAAGATCTATAGAGATAGATCAAGACGCTTAATAGGACTTTCACAAAGCACATACCTTGATAAAGTTTTGAAGAAGTTCAAAATAGATCAGTTAAAGAAAGGGTTCTTGCCTGTGTTACAAGGTGTGAAGTTGAGTCAGACTCAATGCCCGACCATTGCAGAAGATGGAGAGAAAGTGAAAGTCATTCCCTATGCCTCAGCCATAGGGTCTATCATGTATGCTATGCTGTGTACCAGACCTGATGTGTGCCTTTCTATAAGTTTAGCAGGGAGGTACCAAATTAATCCAAGAGTGGATCACTGGACAGGGGTCAAGAACATCCTATAGTACCTGAAAAGGACTAAGGATATGTTTCTCGTTTATGGAGGTGACAAAGAGCTCGTCGTAAATGGTTACGTCGATGCTAGCTTTGACACTGATCAGGATGACTCTAAGCCACAAACCGGATACATATTTATATTGAATGGTGGAGCTGTCAGTTGGTGCAGTTCCAAGAAAAGCGTCGTTGCGGGATCTACGTGTGAAGCAGAGTACATAGCTGCTTTAGAAGCAACAAATGAAGGAGTCTGGATGAAGAAGTTCATATCCGATCTAGGTGTAATACCTAGTGCATCGGGTCCAATGAAAATCTTTCGTGACAATATTCGAGCAATTCCCTTAGGAAAGGAATCCAAATTTCACAAAAAGACCAAACACGTGAAGAGATACTTCAACTCCATCTGTGATCTAGTCAAGGAGGGAGACATAGAGATTTGCAAAATACATACGGATCTGAATGTGGTAGACCCATTGACAAGCCTCTTCCACGAGCAAAACATGATCATCACCAAGACTCCATGGGTGTCAGAATCATTACTATGTAATCTAGATTATTGATTCTAGCGCAAGCGGGAGACTGAAGGAAATATGCCCTAGAGGCAATAATAAAGTTGTCTTTTATATTTCCTTATTCATGATAAATGTTTATTATTCATGCTAGAATTATATTAACCGGAAACTTGATACATGTGTGGATACATAGACAAAACACCGTGTCCCTAGTAAGCCTCTACTATACTAGCTCGTTAATCAAAGATGGTTAAGTTTCCTAACCTAGACATATGTTGTCATTTGATGAACGGGATCACATCATTAGTAGAATGATGTGATGGACAAGACCCATTCATTAGCTTAGCATTATGATCGTTCAGTTTTATTGCTATTGCTTTCTTCATGTGAAATACGTATTCCTCCGACTATGAGATTATGCAACTCTGGATACCATAGGAATGCCTTGTGTGCTATAGAACGTCACAACATAACTGGGTGTAAAGATGCTCTACAGGTATCTCCGAAGGTGTTTGTTGGGCTGGCATAGACCGAGGTTAGGATTTATCACTCCGAGTATCAGAGAGGTATTTGTGGGCCCTCTCGGTAATGCACATCATAAGAAGCCTTGCAAGCAAAGTGATTAATCAGTTAGTTACAAGATGATGCATCACGGAACGAGTAAAGAGAGTTGCCGGTAACGAGATTGAACTAGGTAGGAAGATACCGACGATCGAATCTCAGGCAAGTAACATACCGATGACATAGGGAATAACATATGTTGTCATAACGGTTCGATCGATAATGATCTTTGTAGAATATGTGGGAGCCAATATGAGCATCCATGTTCTGCTATTGGTTATTGACCGGAGAGGTGTCTCGGTCATGTCTACATAGTTCTCGAACCTGTAGGGTCCGCGCGCTTAACATTCGATGACAATTTTGTATTATATGAGTTATGTGATTTGGTGACCAAATGTTGTTAGCAGTCCCAGATGAGATCACGAACATGACGAGGAGTCTCGAAATGGTCGAGAGGTAAAGATTGATATATAGGATAATGGTATTCGGACACGGGAAGTGTTCTGGAGGGTACGGGGTACGTATTGGGTCACCGGAAGGGGTTCCGGGCACCCCCCC
>NC_041383.1:213391458-213404036 GCF_002162155.2 Triticum dicoccoides
AGCAAAGATATGGGTCTAATGGTCCAAGAGGGGAAACGCAGCAGCCAGCAGGGCCTACTGCACCCCCCCCCCATATGGGCTGAACCTGAGGGGAAGGAAAGAGAGGAAGAGAGAAAGGAATGGGAGGGATTCAGTATCCCCCTTCCTTCCCTCCTCCTTCCTCCTTCCTTTCCCCTCCGGTGAATAAGGAAGGGGGAAGGCCAAATTGGGGGAGGCGCCCAAGTACGATTCCCCCTACTTGCGGCACCCCAAGGCTGCTCCCCTCCCCCTTCCACCTATATATACATGGGGAGGGGGCGCCTAGAACACACACAAACAATTGTTAGCCGTGTGCGGCGCCCCCCTCCACAGTTTACGCCTCTGGTCATATCTTCGTAGTGCTTAGGCAAAGCCCTGCGCGGATAACTTCACCATCACCGTCACCATGCCGTCGTTCTAATGGAACTCATCTACTTACTCGACACTTTGCTTGATCAAGAGTCTGAGGGACGTCATCGAGCTAAACATGTGCAGAACTCGGAGGTGTCATACGTTCGTACTTGATTGGTCGGAACGAGAAGAAGTTTGACTACATCAACCGCATTACAAATGCTTCCACTTTCGGTCTACGAGGGTACGTGGACACACTCTCCCCCTCTCGTTGCTATGCATCTCCTAGATAGATCTTGCGTGAGCGAAGGAAATTTTTTGAAATTGCATGCTACGTTTCCCAACATATCATGACGAGCTTCTTTGAAGCAAAAATTGATTTTTTTTCTAAGAAAAAAACAGAGCAGGTCTCTTTTGGTGATGTCTTCAAAGCCGACATTTTTATACTCTATTATCATATACATAAATCATCATGCATTGTATCATACATCATACATTGAATCATCATACCATGCATCATATGTGCATGGATATACTGGTTTATGTTGCAGGCACAGGTTTTCAAACCGGGTTATATTATTCAAATCTTTAATAGCCAACATGACTGGATTTTCATTATGGTTATCATAACCAGCATTGGATGATTAAGGTCTTTAAGGCCCCTTCAGAGTAATGGCTATTATTCTGTCATAAAAAAAATACCAGCTCACAGCAGGGAGCATGGTTCAATATTGGTATGCAAAGGATTCAGCAATATCGTCCAAACGATGGATATGATTCATTCTACAATGGAAGGAGTAGTCCCAAGTCGCTGTAGGCATACGTCCCGACACTTGGGGGCTACATTATTCAAAACAAGATTACATCAAGTATGCAAGTCCCATGTCACTGCAAGCATGTACCATGGCACTTGGGGGCTAATGCAAGTTGATTTTCCAATCATCACATTGACAACAGACCCGGTTATCTCAAGAAGATGAGTCGGACTTTCATCATTTTCAAAGTCCAAGCCCAGTATTGTATTACTGAGACGGCCCTTGGGGGCTACACATTGCTCCTCAAGTTTTATATACTCAAATCTGCGAAAGTCCCTGCTCATTATTGCATAATGACCTGGCCCTTGGGGGCTACACTGGCTGAAGTTCTATAGAAATAAGACAGTTATAGGTCCCAGGTTGCTGCAGGGCAAGACAACCCGGTACTTGGGGGCTACATATGTGAAATACAAAACATTGGACTTATGACTGGTGACTCAGATGAACAACCCAGATTTTCCAGAGTTGTAATATTTATATTGAAGCAAGTCTTAAGCTATCACTATGTTCACCTCTTAAGACTTGGGGGCTACAGGTAATATGGATATAAGGAAGGAATGCCTTCAAATTCTCAGTTATGAGTGAACCAGGTCTCATATTTTTTGATGGAGAAGTTTGCAAAGATTGTCTCCTCTAGGTTATTCAGATAAGTTAACTTAACATCATACGGATTTTTTATCGAAGTCAGAAGTATTGAAAGTTGGCACAACATTAGACGGATTTTCTTTTTATCAAGCCAAGGCATTTGAAGATAAGCTCAAAAATATCATAAGGGTTATTTTTTCTACAAGGAGCTAGTGTCAGTTTATTGATATGATAGATATTCAGACTTTTCAGGAGCTGGTCAACTGGTCTTTTTGAGTAAGCCGGTCCCTTTACATATTCTTATTTCAAGAGCTTAGCATGAATGCATGACAAGCCTGTATTCAAGCTAATATGGGGGCTAATGTCGGGGGAATTACCCGCGGTTTAACCTGGCTCATGACGTTAAGTCATCTCTGGACTTAACCCGGCAGATCCTGACCCAACAGACAGACTGTAACCCAGCACACAGTTGTAACTCGGGAGACAGTTGTAACCAGGCAGACAGTTATAACCCGGCAGACAGATCCTAACCTGGCAAGTACTTAGCCATGAAAATGAGCCGCTTGGAGATAAGAAGCCCAGGTGTTAAGAAGCGCACGAAGAGAAGCCCAGGGTTAAAGAAGCACGCGAGAAGAAGTCAGAAATAGGCTAAGTCCTAATCCTACTAGGACTCTATATGTAAACCCGCCCCTTCAACTTATATAAGGAGGGGCAGGGCGCCCTAAGTGGGTCAGGTCACAATAGACAAGTTTTAGGGCTTAGACAGACAATTCTTAGTCAAGATCAATGTAGATTCTCTCGAGATAGAGGTAGCGAAACACCGCCCTTGTAACCAAGATCATCATCATTATCAATATCAATCAAGCAGGATGTAGGCTTTTACCTCCACCATGAGGGGTCGAACCTAGGTAAAATCTCACGTCTCTCGTCCCGCTCAACCCCTTTCAAGGTACCACTTAGATGTGTTGGCCTCACAACTAAGTCCTCACACTAGGACATCTGCCGTGACAAAACCACGACAACGGGACTTTGATTTTCCAAATATGTATTGATTTTGGAATCGGACCAGAATCAATTAGGTCATGTAGGATCAAAAGTATGTCTAGAGGGGGTGATTAGACTACTTGACCAAATAAAAATCTTTCCTTTTCCAAATTTTAGTTGTGTGCATATTTTAGCAATTATGCAAGTCAAGCAATCAACCTACACATGCAATTCTAAGAGTATAACAGCGAAAAGTAATAAATTGCATGTGAAGGTAAAGGGAAGGGTTTGGAGAAGGCAAATGAAATGGAGACACGGGTATTTTTGGCGTGGCTCCAATCGGTGGTGCTATGGTATGTCCACGTTGATGGAGACCTCAACCCATGAAGGGTAACAGCTATGCGAGTCCATGAAGGGCTCCACCCACGAAGGGTCCACGAAGAAGCAACTTGGTCTATCCCACCATGGCCATCACCCACGAAGGACTTGCCTCACTCAGGTAGATCTTCATGAAGTAGGCGATCTCCTTGCCCTTACAAACTTCTAGGTTCAACTTCACATCACGACAGAGGCTCCCAAGCGACACCTAACCAATCTAGGAGACACCACTCTCCAAAAGGTAATAGACGGTGTGTTGATGATGTACTCCTTGCTCTTGTGCTTCAAATGATAGTCTCCCCAACACTCAACTCTCTCTCACAGATTTGTCTATGGTGGAAGAAGGATTTGAGTCGAAAGAAACTTCGGGAAGGCTAGAAATCAAGGTTCAAATGATAGGAATGGAATCTCTTGATCTCAACACATGAGTAGGTGGTTCTCTCTCAGAAAATGAATGGTGGAAGTGTAGGCACGTTATGATGGCTCTCCTCATTGAGAAGAAGGGGGTGGAGGGGTATATATATATAGCCTCCGCACAATATCTAACCATTACACACTTTTGACCCATCTTGGTGGCACTGAATAGAAAACTCGGTGGAACCGATATGTTCAAAAGTATGAACGTTAGGAATCTCGGTGGGACCGACGGGAATAAATCGGCTGGACCGATGTGCTAGGTCTTAGAGCAAACTTCATCTCGGTGAGACCGAAGTGAATGCAATGAGCAATAGAGAATCAGTCAAGCCGACTCGGTGGGACCAATTGCAACATCTCAGTGGGATTGAAGTGAATGCAACAAGTCACAGAGCGTTGGCAATGCCATCTCGGTGAGACCGAGATCCGTATCAGTGAGACCAAATCATTAGGTTTTGGCAGTGGCTATGTCAAGATGAAATCGGTGGCTCCGGTTGGCAAATATCAGTGGGCCCAAGTTGGGAATTAGGGTTTGGACATATTTGGACGAAGAAAGTGGCTGAGGGTTTTGGAGCAATATCACTAAGCACTTTGAGCAAGTTGACCATTAAGCAACACCTCATCCCCTTTTAATAGTATTGGCTTTCCTATGGACTCGATGTGATCTTGGATCACTAAAACAAAAATGTAGAGTCTCGAGATTTTGCCAATCCTTGTCCTTAGCATTTTGAGGGGTCCACATCTCTAGTTCATGCCATGCCAATCACTGAACATCCTAAAACATTTATCTTGAACGGATATTAGTTCAATGAGATATATATTGTTATGAATTACCAAAACCACCCGAGGATTAGTTGCACTTTCAATCTCCCCCTTTTGGTAATTCATGACAACATATAGATCAAAGCTTTGACAAATTATTAAATGAATGAAATACATCAACACTTTGAGAAGTATGTGATAAGCAAGATCTCCCCCTAAATTTGTGCATTATTAGAAAATTTGCATTTGAATGCAAATGCACAATCGATTAGGATTGTGGGTCACTCTTCCATGTCATATACATCTTCGTGGAGCGCACAAAATGATATGAGTGAAACAACATGCACGCATCACCAGACATAAGTGAATGATCATACATAAATAGTGATAGAAATAAGCATTAAGCACACATGAAGCATAGTATGATCAATCACACACCAAAAACGTAGTATCTCACAAGCATACTATCAAGTAGCACAAATCAAACGAAAAAAGTAGCAAGAACTCAAGAAAAACCAAAGAGCAAAAGCGAGACACTCTCTCTCGAAGCCTAATGATCTGTAAAATTTCTCCCCCTTTGGAAACAAGTACCAAAACGCTCAAAAAGGTATAGAGCTATGCATCTCTCTAGGCACGATCCTCTGGAGCTCTTGAAGGTGACTTCTGGCTGGTGGCTACAGTGTGCGTAGATGGCGTTGAGATAAGTGCATCTGCAAATGCTTCTGATGATGTGTGCTAGACTGGTGGAGTAGAAACTGGAGGTGGTACTGTGGTAGTAGCGGCAGGTGCAGAGTGAGTGGCCTCGTGTCTGCAACTAACATGGCTGACAATCTGGGTGCCCTGGGTATGCCTGAAATCTTTGAGTATTAGATCGCTCATTTCCACTGTCCTCTGCAGCAATCCTGCTTGCCTCGACATCACCTCTAAGTTTCTCCACGATAGTCTAAACCTCTGTGATCTTCACATCAAGATCATGAACCTTTGCGTCAACAATCCGCTCTAAGCTCTCCTGGTTCTTGGAGATGTTGGCCAAACTCCTGTCAATCCTCGGGGTTGCCTCCAGCATATATGTCATCTGGTCATTCTTTGACTTAAGGTTGGCTATCTGAGCATTGGGTGTTGTGGCCTCTTGAGTTGCTCTTGCTGCTGTTGCTGCCTGGATCTTCTCTTGAGCCTCAATAGATGTGGGGTGTGAGGGATCCATCACCACCACATTATCCTCAATCTCGGGCTGAAAAAGGAGATGCTCACGATCAAAGCAGATAAGTGCTCGTTCCAACTTTGGAGTTGATGAGCATCTGAATATGTGTAGCATATCCACAAGATCTCTTCTGATTAGCAGCTGTCCTCTTGACCGTCTCAACAATCAAACTCATGACTTTGAACTTCTGAGGGGTGTCAAACAAATGGAGCAAATTGATGGAGTGGCCACATATCATCTTGTCACCTCTGGACTTGGGCAAAAGAGTGTGCCTCAATATTGCATTTGTGATGGCCAAACCAGCTAGCAAGTGGTTTACCGAACCAAGCTTATGACTTTGAACGTCCTTGGGAGGGATTTCCTTGTACATATTTGCCATCGAATTGTGGTCCATCCTGGGCTTCCCATACACATCAATGTCGTTTTCTTCTTCCTCAGGGGCACCAAGGAGTGCAACCCACTCAGAGATCATTGACTGGTACTTGGAACCCTCAGTCATCCATCCAATCCTCCCACTTGGATAGAAATGTGATGCAGTTAAATTGCATGATCATCTCATCATTCCACTTGGTGAGTTTCTGACCAACAAAGACATCCACTCCTGCAAGTCTAAAACTCTCATGAACATGGGGGAAATAATCTTCATTTGCATCAATGTATTTCCAATCCACCCACTTCATGCCACTGACGATGGGCTTCTTATCAAGCAAAATAGTTTCATAGAAATCTTGTTGTTCTCTTGTGTGAAAGCGATAATCACAAGCAGTCCTCCTTCTGACAGAATAAGGATCAATCTTCCTCCACTCAAGCAGACCCTTTTCCTTCCCGAGCATCGTGTTTTTAGCTACAGGATGATCATTGTCATGATCTGGGATCTTGGGCTTGAGCTAAGCACTAGTGGCTCATCATCAACCTCAACTTCAGGCACTGGGCCTTGTTCTTCTCTGCAGCAGAGATACTTCTTGTAGGCCTCTTTGGAGCAGCAACTTTGGGCTTGGACTTGGGCTTAGAGGGGGCAGCTGTCTTCAGAGCATCTGACATCAGTTTCTATGTCTTGCTGGAGGTGCTTCAGCTTCTAGTTCTTCCTCTTCCTCCTCATCAATCATCATGGAGGGTCTTCCAATAACACGAGCAATTGTATTCCTCATCCTTTTCTTCTTCTTACTGGCATCTGCATCACTTGGCTCCTCAAGTGTAAAACTCATAGTTTCTTTGGGAGCTATGGCTTTGTCTACCTTTGACAGAGGAACGTTCCTTACAGTAGTCTTGTCCTTGGCACTTGGCCTTGGGCTAGCAGAAGTACCATATTCCTTCCTCAGAACTGCCTTCTTCTTTGATGTGGCCTCACTAGCCACAAAGTCTTCATCCTCATCATTTGAGGTTCTCTTCTTCTTAGTTCTTGTGGTAGCCTTTGGCGGATCTAGAGAGCTCCTAATGTCCTCATAGTATCTCTCACTGGGACTAGAACCCTCACTGAGATCAACATTCTGCTCTAACTAATTCTGACTGTCACTTGCACTTGACATCTTGCACACAGACCCTGTGAATAGATTGGTATGGGCAGAGTAGATGGGTTATCACAAAAAGCAGATAGTTTTTCAAAAATATGAGTTCAAACTTTAGTTCTAGGTTTTCACAGAATGCATTTCGGAGCTACCGAGTTGGTCATTTTGGTGACACCGAAGCACTCACGGAACCAAAACACTCCATTTTGGTTGGACCGAGATGTAGTTCGGTGGCTCTGAGTTGCTAGGCTTTCACTTAAACTTTACTTTTGGTCTCACTGATTAGTACATTTCGGTGGAACCGAGTTGTACTTGTGCAATGGCTAGGGCCAAACCGGTGGGACCGAAAATTCCTATTCGGTCGGTCCGAGATGCGTTCGGTGGAAACCTAAACCAAATTTTTTGCTTGAATCTATTCTAAGGAACTAATCTAGTGGATAGAGGCATTGCAATCATGGCAAGATACATGGAAAAATTGTTGTGCATAGGATAGGATAAAAGAAGCACGAGGAGATCGAATCTCACCGTAACGCGGTGGAGATCCTCTACGGCAGCAAAGGCGGAGCAGATTCCGTTGATGACACTGGAGTCCTGCAGCGAAGGCGCACATGAGACGACGGTGATGATCCAGAGACCAAGGGGCGGCAACAATGGGGCACGGGCTAGTGACGTTTGAAGTAGTTTTCAACCGTACGGTCCGCTGGATATATATACCCGTGTGCTGTTAGTGGCACTGAGTGGAACACTGCATGCAGATACAGGAAATAGGTGGGACCAAGTTGGTCTAATTGGTAGCACCGAGATGAAAATCTAGATCAGTTTTTATGATTTTGGTTCGACCGAGTTTGAGTGTGTTGGTTTGACCGAAATGCATTAAGAAGGTTTTGGATGTCAGTCCTTGTAGGATCGGTGGCTCCGAGTGCTCCTCACCCGGAGGGTCCAAAAAATACTTGTTCAATTTTTTTGATATAGCATGAAAAGAATTTGAGACAAGAAGAGCATAGATATCTAGAGGAGGTTCTTAGGCATTCTTGTACATCCACTTGGCTAACAAAAACCAAGATATGCAACCAACATTCTCACACAATAAGATAGCAAATGAAATATGTGTCAAAGCATGCACAACCAATTCTAGCATCTATCAAGCAATTGGCGATGACTAGGTCATCTATATATGAGTATATTGACTTAGGAGTCAAATGGGAACATTTGATCATAGGTCATACTCACTATTTAAGCACAAGTGGGGGGTTGCCACTTTACATAAAGCATTAATGTGTTCACACCGTTAGAGTTGCTTTAGCTCAGTTTTTAGAGCAAATACCTCCCCTAGATGTGGTATCCCCCCAAAGAGGGATGAACTAACCTTGGGTTTTGTCGATGATGACTTCATGTAGATAGTGAAGACGTGGATGCTCATTGTTGATGTAGATCATTTGGAGCAATCCTTTGGAGTGTTGCACTTTCAATACCTACATGAGTTAGTCCCACAAGGAACATACAAGGATTTCCATAGACATAGAGTGAATTGCACATATGATGATGTTCATGAAAGCATTAGGTTACCTTTTCCCATGTCTTACCAACAAGAGGGTTTGTGACTCCATGAACTAGTGCAAGATATGGAAGTTGATTGCGCAAGTCCTTGCCAAAGTGAATACGAGTGAAGTATGTTGGCGGAGTCACCCTCAAGAGCACTCTAGTTTTCTTTTTGTGACCCACATCAACTTGATGGGAATCCTTGGAGTTGTACTTGAACTTTATAAAGTAAAGGTTGACGTAGTCTCGGGAGCCCACTTGACCATGGCCTTAGGAGCTTCTACAAATGAGTCAATCTCTTCTTGAAGCTTATCGTTGCCTTTTAGCCTGTGGTCTTGTGGTGGAAGATCATCTTGAGCTTGTGTTCCCTCAAAAGAAGTGGGGTCATACTTCTCTTGTTGAGGAACAAACTTCGTCTTGGGGTATTGATCTTCTTCCCATTCAACTCCATTGACATTGAACTTCCGTTCAAAACCAACACCTTGATTCTTCTTGTGTCTTCCTTGCTTGCGTAAAATTTCCTCAAATTGCTTACTCTCGGCAAGACTCTTGTAAACGCCTTTCTCTATATTTCCCTTCAATAAGCTATTTTCTTGCTCAAGTGTAACTTGGCTAAGAGAATCATTAGTGGAATCAAGAGATTACTAGAAGCAACAATATTGGATTTAGCATGGTTATTGTTACTACTAGAAGAAGAATATTTCTTGCTCTTGTTACTAGATTTTACTTGTGGCATATAAGTAGACAAGAGGAGACCTTTGGCAATGTAAGAATATCTCTTATTTCAAAGATCATCATTGATAGCTTTTAGGAACTCATGCCATTGCCCTAAATTTAGCTTCTCGAAGCGTAGCTTCTCATGAGTCCTTAGGAACTCTCTATGATCCTCTTGAGTTTTTTGATGAGCTAAATTAAGAGTGTTTAGTTCTTTAGTTAGATGCTCAATCTCCTTCTTATCATTGTCATTCGTTTCATCTTGATTAGCATGATTACTAGCAAGTTCATTATAGTTCACATCACTAGCTTTATCAACAAGTAAATCATCATTACCTAGCAAATCAACTTCATCACTGTCAAAATCAAGATACTCGGGGTGTGATACCTTGGGGACTTTAGCCATGAAGCATCTTCCTATTCCATAATTTGGTGAATCAAATATGTCATGGGAGTTGGATGACACTAGTGGAAGACCGGCAACACCTTCATCTTGAGTATATTTGGAGTCAGAGTGATAGCTTCTCTCGGAGTAGTTGTCGGAGTCGAAATCGGATACCCATTCACCAACCTGAGCTTGATGTCTTCATCTTGTGTAGCTCTTTGATGACTTGTCCTTCCTTTCCGTATCCTTGCTTCTTCGAGAGGGTCTTCATTCATAACGATCATCTCTACTCCTTCTCTCTCTCGGAGGTGATTCATCTCTTCTACTACTCCTTTTTGGTGAGTCTTCTCTTTTCTTGTAGGGAGTCATACACTTAGTGTCCAGGTCTCCACAATTGTAGCAATTTTGATCATGACTAGAAGATATTTTGTCATTGTAGGACCTTGACTTGGAGCTTCTCTCTTTGCTTCTACTCTTGTAGAATTTGTTGAAGTTCTTCACCATTAAGCTCAATTCTCATTGGATACTAGCTTGTCACTTGATGTCGTAGGAGCATCACTTGAAGCTTTGAATGCACCACTTGACTTGTTGTGGAGCTCTTCCTTATCTTTGAGTGTCATCTCATGAGCAACAATTCTACCAATGACTTCTGTGGGCTTGAGATCTTTGTAATTTGGCATCATTTGGATCAATGTGCACACGGTATCATATTTTCCATCCAAGGCTCTAAGGATCTTCTTGATGATGAATTTGTCGGTCATCTCTTCACTTCCTAAGCCGCCAATCTCATTTGTGAGGAGAGAAAGCCTAGAGTACATTTCAGCGACTCCCATCATTCATCTTGAACTTGTCAAGTTGACTTTGAAGCACATCCAACTTGGATTCCTTAACGGACTCGATACCTTCGTACATATCAACCAAAGTATCCCAAATTTCCTTTGCATAATCAAGGCGGCTGATTTTGTTGAATTCTTCGGGGCACAATCCATTGAAAAGAATGTCACAAGCTTGAGCATTTTATTGCAACATCTTGAATTCTTCCGCGGTCGCTTCACGATCCGGTTCTCTACCATCCTCACAGAATTCACCTTGCAAGCCAACACGAACAACAACCAAAATGGTAGGGTTATAACCAAGAATATGCATTTTCATCTTATGCTTCCAACTAGCAAAATTTGTACCATCAAAATAAGGACCTCTACAGTGATAGTTACCCTTGCTAGACGCCATACTCTCCTAGGTTGTGAAACCAAGGCTATGATCACCAAAGCTATGGAAATCAAGGCTTATGGAGACCAAAGCTCTGATACCACTTGTAGGATCAAAAGTATGTCTAGAGGGGGTGATTAGACTACTTTACCAAATAAAAATCTTTCCTTTTCCCAATTTTAGTTGCGAACAGGTTTTAGCAATTATGACAAGTCAAGCAATCAACCTACACATGCAATTCTAAGAGTATAGCATCGGAAAGTAAAACATTGCATATGAAGGTAAAGAGAAGGGTTTGGAGAAGGCAAACGCATTGGAGACACAGAGACTTTGGTGTGGTTCCGATACGTGGTGCTATAGTACGTCCACGTTGATGGAGACTTCAACCCATGAAGGGTAAAGGCTGTGCGAGTCCACGGAGGGCTCCACCCACGAAGGGTCCACGAAGAAGAAACCTTGACTATCCCACCATGGCCATCACCCACAAAGGACTTGCCTCACTCGAGTAGATCTTCATGAAGTAGGCGATCTCCTTGCCCTTACAAACTTCTTGGTTTGTACTCCACATCACGACGAAGGCTCCCAAGCGACACCTAACCAATCTAGGAGACACCACTCTCCAAAAGGTAATAGATGGTGTGTTGATGATGAACTCCTTGCTCTTGTTCTTCAAATGATAGTCTCCCCAACACTCAAAGCTCTCTCTCTCACAGATTTGGCTATGGTGGAAAAAGGATTTGAGTGGAAAGCAACTTGGGGAAGGCTAGAAATCAAGGTTCAAATGGTAGGTAGGGAATCTCTTGATCTCAACACATGAGTAGGTGGTTCTCTCTCAGAAAATGAATGGTGGAAGTGTAGGCACGTTCTGATGGCTCTCCTCATTGAGAAGAAGGGGGTGGAGGTGTATATATAGCCTCCACACAAAATCTAACCATTACACACTTTTGACCCATCTCGGTGGCACGGAATAGAAAACTCAGTCGCACCAATCTGTACAAAAATATGAATGTTAGGAATCTCAGTGGGGCCGACGGGAACAACTCGGTGGGATCAGTGTAACGCCCCGAGATTGATGCACCAAATGTATTCCAGTTGTTCTCCATCGTTACCATGTCTTTCGCTTGCATGTTGCACTTTGCCATGTCATCATCTGCATTTCATCTGCATGTTTTTCATAATTAGCATCCGTCCGGGTACTTCCAGTTCTCTCTGTTGTCCGTTCTGAGCCCAGACATACTCGCGCGCGCCAGTCGCACCTTCCAGATCTTGTTTTGTGAGCTGCAGAAAAATGTTTTCGGAATGGGCCGAGAGTTGATGAGTGGTCTTCGTACATCACCGGTAGACCGCCTGTCAAATTTCGTTCCATTTGGAGGTCGTGTCATGCCCCAATGGTTAACCGTGTTAACCGCCGGACCCCTTTCTCTTTCCAGCCCAGCACCCCTCCACACAGACAACCTAGCCCATCTAAACCCCCTCCATGCCCTTTGTCGTTGGATCATGATCGTGTGGGCGAAAACCGCACCTCAATAGCCCTCTCCTAGCTCCCAGAATCTATATAAAGGCCTCCCCCCCCTCAAATCACGGGTAAAACCACCACTAACCCTAGATCCAACTCCTCCGCGCGTCGGACACGTCCGCCGGCGCCGGACGCATCCAGTCGCCGCCCCAAGCCACGTGGCCCCGCCGGCCTTCCTCCGCCGTGATCGCTGCGGGCCTGT
>NC_041383.1:213404262-213445222 GCF_002162155.2 Triticum dicoccoides
GCCGCCGCCGCGTCCTCGCCGTTGCCCCGCGCCCCTCCGCCGCCGTCCCGCTCATCACTGGCCGGATCCGGCCCGGCACCGCCTCTCCGTCGACCTCCCCGCACTCCAGCGGCTTCCTCGCCCTCGTCTCCACCGAGCCGTCGCCGCCTCGGTTTGTGTGCCCCGAAACCCTAGATCTGAGGTGGCCATTTTCCTTCCAAGTCCCTGGCATTTTTGCATCATGTTGCATACTTTAACCTGTCATAACTCTGTGCTCGTTGCTCCAATTTGCTTGTATGATACATTAAAATGTTCATCTCTTGATGTTCTACATGCTAGTGAAATTTGTATTCATGTTACTGTTCATATTGATGCCTTAATCTTCGTTGTAAAACTGCTAAGTGACATAAACTGCTGAAAACTGTTGCTTATTAACATCTTTTAGGCATCTTGTGAGTGGTGTAACTTCGTCTCTGTTGATCCTATGGTGATGATATTGATATTCAAATGTTCTGCTATTCATGCTCTACATGTTGGTGTCATTTGCTTGCTTGTTTGAGTTCATCTAGATATAATAATCTCTGTTGCAAAAGTGCTTGCTGATGTTAAATGCTGAAAACTATTATAACTTGCTTATTTGTCATTTTTTATAACTTTTTGTGTGATTTTCTTTTGAGCATCATGTCAACATGTTTTTAGGAGCATAATCATGCCATCTTTGCCGTGGTCCAGTCCATTTATTTTAATATTCCCTGTGGTGACTGCATCAAGCTTGTGAAGTGGGCTACTTGCTGTTATTGTTCTGTCAAGTCTGAATCTGTCATATCATGATGCCATGTTTGCTTGATGCTGCCAATTAATCCATGCATAATTTGGAGATGCCATGTTTGCATTGATCATATTGGTTTAATCTTGATGCCTATGAACCTGAACCTTAATGATATTTGAAGTATGGCATCTATGCATGAAGTGCATATCAAGTTTGTGCCCTTAGGTTTCCTCTAGCATGTTGTTTTGATGATTGCAAAGTGACTACTTGTTGTTTTGGGCAGGTTGTTGTTATAACTTGTTTGGAGTGTATGTGTTGCACCATTACTCCCTTTTGAGCATGTTCTATATGAAACTTGCTTAGGATTGCATGTAGTTTCATATTATCTTGTTGCATCCTTGTTTTGAGTGAGTTTGCTTGAGGTTTGAATGCATTTTACATTAATGTCATGTTTAACTTGTTTTGCTCATATCTTCTAGGTCGTAGCTCCGAACTAAATGAGCTTTATATGTAACTTGACTAGCATTTCGTGTAGATCATCTTGGTGCATCTTAACTTGCTGTTTAACAACTTGAACATAATGTATTATTCAGATATGGATCAATTTCAAAATTTTCATATGGGGACTTACCAGATTTGTTATATGTTGTTCCGGCCTCATTTAAACTTGCTTTGATGTGATGTTCTTGTTTCCATCATCTCTTGCCATGAGTAGCATCATGTAGCCTTTGTCATGCATCATACTTAGTTGAGCATCATGTCATGTTTATGTGTTGTGTGTTTACCATGATGTTTGCTTCTTTCCGGTTGTGCTTCTTCTTGATAGTTCCTGTTTCGTTGCGATCATGAGGATTCGTTCGTCTATGCTTGGTTCGTCTACGCTCATTCGTCTTCTTCATGGACTCGATCTTCTTCCTAGTGGGATTTCAGGCAAGATGACCGTTACCCTGGATCTCACTACTATCATTGCTATGCTCGTTGTCTCGATGCTATCGCTATGTCGCGCTTCCTACCACTTGTTTATCGAGCCTCCCAAATTGCCATGATGGCCTCTAACCTTTTTCACCCATCCCAGCAAACCGTTGTTTGGCTATGTTATCGCTTTGCTAAGCCCTTCTTATGGCGTTGCTAGTTGCAAGTGCAGTTGCAGGTTGTTCCATGTTGGGACATGGATATTTTGGGATATCACAATATCTCTTATTTAATTAATGCATCTATATACTTGGTAAAGGGTGGAAGGCTCGGCCTTTTGCCTGGTGTTTAGTTCCACTCTTGCCTCCCTAGTTTCCATCATACCGGTGTTATGTTCCTTGATTTTGCGTCCCTAACACGATGAGCGTTTATGGGCCCTCTTGACAGTTCGCTTTGAATAAAACTCTTCTAGCAAGGCCCAACATTGGTTTTACCATTTGCCTAATAACAACTAAAACTAAAGTAGGGGATTTTCTCTAGACCCCTAGTATTCTTAATCAACCCCCCGGGCCAGTGCTCCTCTGAGTGTTGGTCCAAAATGGGTAGACTGCAGGGCACCACGGGGCAACTCGAGGACTGGTTTTACTCGTAGGCTGACCTACCCGGTGTGCCCTGAGAACGAGATACGCGCGGCTCCTATCGGGATTTGTCGGCACATTTGGGCGGTCTTGCTGGTTTTGTTTTACCATTGTCGAAATGTCTTGTGCACCGGGACCCCGAGCCTGATCGGATGTCCCGCGATGGAGGATTGTCTCCGCTGATCGTGAGCTTGTAATGGGCTAAATTGGGACACCCCTGCAGGGTTTGATCTTTCAGAAGTCGTGCCCGTGGTTATGTGGAAGACGTGAGTTTTTAATATCCGGTTGTAGAGAACTTGACACCAGATATGAATTAAAATCCCAACCGTGTGTGTAACCGTGACGGTCTCTTTTCGGGTATGTTCGAGAAGAGAACGCAGTGGGGTTATGTTTGAACGCAAGTAGTTCAGGATCACTTCTTGATCATTACTAGTTTGCGACCGTTTGCATAGCTCCTCATCTTACTCTTGTACTCGTAAGTTAGCCACCATACAATGCTTAGTCGCTTGCTGCAACCTCACCACTTATCCATTCCATTCCCATCAAGCTTTGTTACTCTTGATACCCATGGTAATGGGATTGCTGAGTCCTCGTGGCTCACAGATTACTACAACAACAGTTGCAGGTACAGGTATGCTATGATCATGACGTGAGAGTGATGAATGCTTGTCTTGGGGTTCTTCTTCTGCTTCTTCTTTGTTCAGGGGTTAGGTTCCTGGTTGGTAGCCTGGGCTAGCAGGGTGGATGTCGTTTGAGTTTCTGTTTGTGTTTCATCCATAGTCAGATGTTGCTCTTATGTATGATGTTGTTGTCTTCATGTGGCATTGTATGCCTTTTGTATGTATCCCCATCTATTATGTAATGGTACAATGTAATGATATCCACCTTGCAAGAGCGTCTCCAATATGCGGCTCTATCCTTGGTGGGACCTTCGAGTTCCTCTCGGATAGGATCGCATATTGGGCGTGACAATCGGTGTGCTAGGTCTTAGGGAAAACTTCATATTGGTGAGATCGAAGTGAATGCAATGAGCAACAGAGAATCAGTCAAGCCAACTTGGTGGGACCGATTGCAACATCTCAGTGGGACCGAAGTGAAGGCAAAAGTCACATAGCGCTGGCAAGGCCATCTCGGTGAGACCGAGATCCGTATCGGTGAGACAGAATCATTAGGGTTTTGGCAGTGGCTATGTCAAGATGAACTCAGTAGCTCCGGATCGAAAATATCAGTGGGGCCGAGTTGGGAATTTGGGTTTGGGCATATTTGGATAGAGAAAGTGGCTGAGGGTTTTGGAGCAATATCTAAGCACTCTGAGCAAGTTGACCATTAAGCAACACCTCATCCCATTTTAATAGTATTGGCTTTCGTATGGACTCAATGTGGCCTTGGATCTCTTAAACAAAAATGTAGAGTCATGAGCTTTTGACAATCCTTGTCCTTATCATTTTGAGGGGTCCACATCTCTAGTTCATGCCATGCCAATCATTGAACATCCTGAAATATTTATCTTTGAATGGATATTAGTTCAATGAAATATATGTTGTTATGAATTACCAAAACCACCCGGGGATTAGTTGCACTTTCAGGTCCAAATACATAGATTCACCGAGAAAATGACATTCATAGTTAATTTCCAGTGAATACTATCAGCCTCCTCAGAGAGGTTCACATCCATCAACGTTCTGACCAGATGTAGCCACGCTTCCCATCGGTTTCCTACCAAGATCTTCAGAATTGAATATTTGGAGGGTTGGACTGTAACATGTAGCAACATAAGCCTCCTTACGATGTACAATGTTATAGAGAGATGGATGTTGTGTGGCTAAAGGCGTTTCCCCTAACCACATGTCCTCCCAGAATCTCGTCGAATTACCGTTTCCAATGATGAATTTAGTTCTATGGAAGAAAGCTCCTTTTGTTCTCGTCAAGCCCTTACAAAAAGGTGAATCATTGGGTCTAACGGTAACCTGGGCCAGGGTCTTAGATTGTAAGTACTTATGACGTAAAATTTGTACCCACGTGCCTTCGGTCTCCACAGAAAGTCTGTACAGCCATTTTCTAAGCAGACATCTATTCTATTCTCAATCCCAAGACCACCCTGGTCCTTCGGCCTACAAATGATGTCCCATTTAGTAAGCATGTACTTCCTCTTTATTTCATGACTCTGCCAAGAAGGATCTTAATCCATAAAAGTCCCATCTTTTTCGTACCTCCACAAGTACCTCAAAGAAGGACAAGTGCAACATCGACATACTCATGAGCACTGAGTTTATTAGTATTAGCCGACCTCCGTATGACAAAAGTTTGCCGTTCCAGCAGCTTAGTTTCTTGTAAAATCGATCTTCAATACACTTCCAGTACTTGTTAGATAGCTTGCGATGAGGAATTGGTATGCCCAGATAGCTAAACGGTAGGGTACCCAGTTCACCTCCGGACAGTAGTCGGCGAGAAGAAAAACAGGGAAAGGGAGAGGACGTCCGCGGCGGCGGCGGAGGAGTTAGTGGCGGAAGGAGATCCCATGATGCTGTTAAACGAAGGGGCCTGATACCATCTGAAAATAGAGAGAAAGAAAATAGAATCGGCACAACCGAATACAGCGGCTTCGGGGGTATATTTTATACAGGTGCGCTAGGGCACAATGGCATAGCCAGATTGCATGTATGTTACAACGAGGAGATCATAGTTGTTACTATCCGAGAGCGGACGTTTGGCTCCCAGGAGCCATGGAGGCCTTTTTTGAAAACAAATCAAAATTCAAAATTTTCAATTTTAAAAAAGTCTGAAAAAATTGTGCAAGTAAACAAGTATGTTATGTCTATGAGTGTAAAAGTTCAGAATGAAAAACGTTGAAATGTGACCTGTACGAAAAAGACAAATTCATGAGCTCGGAGGATGAATAGTATCATCGTGTTAAAAAGGCCCAGATTTGTCTTTTTTGCACAGCCCTCATTTCAACTTGTTTTGCCCTGAAAATTTACACGCATGTGCGTTATGCCTTCATGTATATGTGTGTGTTTTTTTCAGATTTTTTTGAAATGTAGAAAATATGAAATTCGACAAAATTCAAAATTTTCAAAACCGAGCTCCATGGAGCTCGGCCTCCAAAGACAATATCCGTTACTATCCTAACAACTTTACCTCAACTACTTTGATGTTTAACACAGAGAACTAGCCAACCATGAAGAATTTGCCTCAAAAGGAGCTAATTACCATGGAGAACCAGTTGCAAATTGTTCTCGAGTAAAGGGAGGAGACACTCTGGGCACGACACAAAGCAAAGTGACTCGATTGGTTCAGTATATCGAAGTTCCCCCATTCACATGCATTCCAACGTTCAAAGATTCAGCGAAACAAAATTCAAACCATTTTTGAATTTGATAATGTAGTACTAAGTAGGCTCCAGGCGACGGGCAGTTGATGCAAACCCAGATGAAGAAGATAACAAAGTTGGTTCAATTGCAAAACAAGAACAACCAGTTGCCAATTAACAAAGTTGGTTCTGATGAAGAAGATAACAAAGCAGTTGCCAGTTAACCATGGACAACCAGTTGCAAAACAGAGTCACTCAGTTGTTTCAGAATATCAAAGTTCCCTCAGTCACATGCATTCCAATGTTCAAAGCTTCAGATAAACAAAATTCAAACCCTTTCGAAGTGCATACTACTACTCCAGGGATACTCGAGGTCGAATCCTGATTAATCATTAATGCAGCAGATGCAAACAGACAGTCTAAAACCCAGGTGAGGAGGACAACAGAAAAAGAAGCTAAGATAGACATGTCCAAAGTACAACGATGCTGGAAGATTAAGCTAACATAGAACACCATACGGCAGGGCCTTCCAAAATCCAAACTTCTAACTTAGTGATTGAAATGGCGCATCTCCAAGCTCCAAAATGATCCATCTTCGGTCCTCCAGCAGGCACATCCACACGGGCGCAGCGAACCTAAGCAGCAGCATCGACATTCGGGAGGCTGACGAAAACAAGGAGAGCAAGTTAATTACAGGGCAAACTTCAGAAGTGAAGAACAGAGACAGACCAGCACACCACAGAGACTCACTTGGACAAGGCGAAGTACAGATTGATGGCAAGAAGCGCGAAGCACCTAACGGTGGCCCACGCGTACGAGCGCCGGGAAGCCTCCGTCGGCGCCATAACGGCCATCCACGCCAGGAAACAGCCCGTTGTGGTGCTCACGAACATGCAGAACACCAGGAACATGTCGCGGCGGAAGAAGGCGCGGAGGCAGGCACGGTCGTCCGGCGTCGTCAAGACGGCCGCCGCCGTGAGCAGCAGCAGCATGACCAGCACCGGTACCACTATCTTGACGATATTGGTCTGCAGTAATGCAAGGCGTTCAGAGTCAGATGGGGAGATGGAGCGAACGCAGGAACACGAGATCGATGATGAATACGAATTCAGGAGTTTTAAACCTTGTTCTGGTTCCCTCTCGCGGCTCCTCCGACATCACCCAGCAGATTGCGGCCTTCAAAGTTCAGATAAGAAACAAGAAGATCAAATCTTGGTGGCATGACTAGAAGATAGCAGAGCGATATCATAAAGGCGAAACTTTGTGACTTGCCACTACCCGAACAAGAAGGCAAAGAAAATCAGCGGGAATGCGGCCAGTTGAGCCTTTGCCATGGAAAATCAGCGGGAAAGCGGCCAGTTTTACACTGATCCGAATGCAGAGGAAACAACGGAGAAACAGAAACAAAGGAAGAACATTCATCCGGAGATCTCAAACACAAATTTCCAGCACAATAGAAAGCGGAACAAACTACCAACAGGAAAAACCAACGACGATTAATCAAGATGGGTGGATCATAGATGCTTGCGTACCATCCATCTCTCTAGCACCACTCTTTTCCCTAACGACAGAGAGTTTTGGAGATATTGGCGGGGCTCTGGATGAAACAGCGATGGAGCTTTCTGAAACAAAATTGCCATGGGGTTGGGGTCTACTTTATACGCACGCAGCATACGGGTGAGGAGGAGGAGGTGGTACACGGTCGTGGCTTGGTCTCCACATCGGTCAAGGTGGTACATCGACTGATGGACGGGTAGTAGCAGACACAGCTTTTTCAGAATTCAGTTTTCTTTATTTCAGAGCTCAATCGCCACCTTTCTCTTTTCCCGTTTCTTGCATTCAGAAACTTACCACTCACGCGTAATTCAATTACTGGTTTCTTATCGGGACAGTAAAATCGACTGCTTGTTTTTACCTTCGTTTGCTTTTCCAAAACGCGCATGACGATCCGCACTTCCCCACAAGCGAAGCGACGAATGGTAGTAGTCCAGATCAAACTGACAACACCGGTTCACTTTAACGTCCACGAAACTGACACACTGATTTGAAATAGTTTGAATTGGTATCGCTGCCCTTGGCGCGAAACCAGTTTTTTCATTCTTTTTCCAGTTTTGCGGTTTCTTTTGGTCTTTTTTCATTTTTTCCGTTTTTCTGTTAGTTTTCCTTTTTTTTAGGGTAAAACTGTCGCTGCTTTATTACTTAAAAGAGTGCCGGAATCTCATCCGAAATAACATGCAAAATACAGTCTGGTGGAGCTAAGGGCCACACATGATTCAGTTCATCCCCCATACCCACCTTTGCTAACTTATCAGCAGCGGCGTTGGCACAACGGCTTACCCAAGAAACTTTAAACTCTTCGAAGCCCTTCAGCTTTGTCTTAACATCTTCAACAATTGGTCCCGCGGTAGAGAGGTTTTTCTCCCGATTGTTAAGCATGGACACCACCCTTGCCGAGTCACACTCGAGATGAAGCTTTCCCACCCCAACGTCTCTAGCTAGCTCGATCGCCTTCCTGCACGCCAAAAGCTCGACCCTCTCCGGATCAGTCGCTGTGGCCACCACCTGACACGCTGCCGCTCGAAACGCACCCGTGTCGTCACGTAGCACCACTCCAACGCCTCCTTTTTCCAAATGTTTCGACATTGACCCGTCTATGTTGGCTTTGATCCAGCCCGGGTCTGGTGGTTCCCACTTGGCCCTTTCTTTTGGAAGCTTCATCATCATTCCCTTCTTGTGGATCTCCTCCCATTCCTTGACATATGCAGCCACTCTATGTGATATTTCATGTGCCTCAGAAATTTTCTTTCCCTCCCTTGCATCATTGCGTGCTAGCCACAGCCCATACACAGCTTGTACCATGATCGACTTCTCAATATCCGGTGCGTGTGCAAACCACTCCAGTAGCCAGATCGCCAGCTTGCTCTGGGAGTCAATATTTCATGGTGGTTCTGCCACCGAAACTCCCAACTCCGAGCACAGCTACTTCCAAAAACACACCGAGTGTGGGCAGGCCCAAAAATGGTGATGGCCCGTTTCTTCTCGTCCACATGCAACGCAGAACACGCCTGCTTTGATCTGTCGCCGTAGCAGTTCAGCACCCGTCGCTAGTCCATTTTTCATCAATCTCCACATATGAATTTTTGCTTTCCCTGGAGCAGACGTATCCCACAAGGACAACCAATCCTGATGAGTGAGAGTCGTGGACGAAGGTCCCGGTTGGCATCGCCGAGCAGCATTCAGGGCCATCCTCAGGTGGTACGCTGACTTCACCGTGAAGATGCCATTTTTAGTATGATTCCATGCGATGTAATCCTGACGGCCCGGCCCTCCAATAGTTACCCGCTTGATATCACTTGCATCATCGTCGGAGAACATAGCCTGTAGCTTCGCATCATCCCATGAATCACCCGTTTGGTTCAGCAAGTCCTTCACCTTCTGCACCCCCGGGAGGTAGACTGCGCCTAGTGGCAACAGGCTCCCTTGCCTCGGGATCCAGGGGTCATGGTGGATCTTAACGGATGCGCCATCTCCAATACACCATATGGTGCCTTCCCTTAGCAAGTCTCTTCCATGCAAAATACTCCTAAACATGTAAGAACCACCCGATGGGCACGTAGCACTCATGATGGAGCTATCACTAAAGTACCTTGCTCGGAGAACTCTCGCACATAGAGACATTGGCGTCTGCAAAATCCTTCACGCCTGTTTTGCCAACAGAGCTTGGTTAAAAGCCTCCGGATCTCGGAAGCCCATACCTCCTGTCCGTTTGGACTGACACATTTTATCCCAAGCAATCCAGTGCACCTTCTTCTCACCATTCGTTGCACCCCACCAGAATTTTGAAGAGATAGATTTCAGGTTCCCACACATCTTCTTCGAGAGGTGAAAACAACTCATAGTGAGCGTAGGTGTAGCCTGCAAAACAGATTTAACAAGTACTTCCCTGGCCTTCTTTGACAAACCTTGTCCCTTCCAACCTGTTACCTTTCCTTTAGAGCATTCTGTCACATACTTGAACGTTCCATCGTTGGATCTCCCCACCACCTTAGGTAGACCTAAATATCTCTCGCTCAGGGCCTCCTGTTCAATGCCTATCGCCTGCTTAATAGCATCTTTTTGTGGCTGTCCACAACCTTTTCCGAAGAATATGGAGGATTTTTGGAGGTTTATTTTCTGTCCGGACGCCTCCTCATATCTAGCCAATATGTTCTTCAGCACATTAACATTCTCCGGAGTGCCCTGCAAGAATACAATACTATCATCTGCAAATAAAAGGTGCGTGACTTGGGGGCCAGTGCTCCCAAAGCCGACCCCTTTAATGTTGCCCTCTGTTTGTGCCCTCCTCAACATAGCTGAGAATCCTTCAACACAGAAAAGAAACAAGTACGGGGAGAGTGGATCCCCCTGTCTGAGCCCCCTTGATGGCATAAATCCCCTAGAGAGCCCTCCATTAAGCTTCACAGTAAACCGTGCGGATGTCACACATCTCATCACCATCTGGATCCATCCATCTGCAAAGCCATACTTGGCCATCATTTGTTCAAGAAACATCCATTCGACCCGATCATAGCCTTTTTCATATCCAGCTTTACTGCACACAAAGGTTTTTTCCGTTTCCGCGTTCTTATTGCATGCACACACTCATACGCAACGATCACATTGTCCGTGATAATCCTCCCAGGGACAAAAGCGCTTTGTTCCTTTGAGATGAGGACCGGTAGGAGGCCCTTCATCCTATTTGCTAGCACTTTTGTAGCAAGCTTATAGAGAACGTTAAACAAACTGATGGGACGGAATTGAGAGAGTAACTCTGGTGAGTTTACTTTCGGTATCATAACTATTATGGTCGCATTGAAAGCTTCCGGGGCTGCAACCCCCCTGAGAAAATCTTGCACTGCACGACACACATCTCTTTTCACCAGCGGCCAGTGCCGCTGATAGAAAAGCGCGGGTAGACCGTCCGGTCCAGGGGCCTTCGTTGGTCCCATTTGAAACAGTGCAGCTTCCACCTGCTCATCCGTCACTCTCGCCGTAAGCTTGCTGTTCATCTCCTCCGTCACCGCAGGCTGAATATTTTCCAGAAACTCACTTACTCCGGTCGACCCCTCTGAGGTGAACAGGGACTCGTAGAACGCTCCCGCCATCTCTCTCATCTCATCATCAACCATGCACCTCGAGCCATCATCTTTCCTTAAGGCGCGAACCGTGTTTTTCTCTTTCTGTGCGAGGCTCGATTCTGGAAATATTTTGTGTTCTGATCGCCCTCCCTTAACCAGTCAACCCGTGACTGTTGTCTGTAGTAAATCTCATCCCGTGCAAAAATTTATTTTAGCTGGCTTTCAAGATCGCGCACCTCCAGTGAGGAGCCCAACCCCAACGCCCTCTCCTTTGCGTCCTGAAGCTGAGCTTTTAACTTTACTATTTGTTTTTGAATCAACCCAAAAACAGCCCTGCTCCATCTTTGCATGTCCCCAGATACTTGATGGATTTTGTCCCAAACCGCTGCTATCCCAGAGATCCCGTTGGCTGCGGCCCACACATCTGTAACCATACGCTCACAATCATCATGCTTTGTCCATGCTTCCTCGAACCTGAAGGACCACACCCCCTTTTGTCGTTGAGTTGGAGCCGTCTCCAACACATGCACAAGAAGGGCAAGATGATCGGATTCCTCCGTGATGAGGTTCTCCACATTAGTCTCCGGAAACATCTCCAAGAAAGAATCAGTGCAAGTTGCACGATCAAGTCTGACCTGCACGTTAGCATCGCCATCTCGTCTATTGTCCCATGTATATCTGTATCCAGAGAATCCCAGGTCGGCCAATCCACACTCTTTGAGACATTCTCTAAAAGCTTCCATTTGCGAGAAACTCCTCAAGTTGCCCCCCTGTTGGTCAGATTGAAACAACGCCTCATTGAAGTCACCTACACAGAGCCAAGGGAGATTGTCTTGTCTGCGTAAGAAACGTAATGCATCCCATGATCTCTTCCTTTTCTCCGTGTCAGGTTCCCCGTAGAATCCAGTGATCCTAACGGTTTTACCATCCAGAACCACCTCTGCATCCAAAAAATATTGGCACCAAGGCCTAATCGTTACCTGCACATGGTCCCTCCACCACATAGCGAGACCTCCACTTCTGCCCACCGAACCAACTGCTACACCACTCCAGAACCCCTTACTCCACTACAGCTTCTCCATAGCCGTTGCACTTTTCTTCGTTTCACTCAAAAAGACCACCGCTGGATTGTGGGACCTAATCAGGTCACGAAGTTCGCCAACTGTCGAGTCCAACCCCAAGCCTCGACAGTTCCAGGCAAGGACATTCATTGCTCCCGGCGGACCCGAGATTCGGGATCCGCCGATTTGCTCTTGACGTTGTCAGAGATGCGGTCAAACACCAAGGACGTTTTCTGCCTCGTATCGCGAATGAACACATCGTGTTTCCTCTCCTTCCCGGGTCACCCTTCACCACCCAAACCTGTCTTGGCCTCCTCTTTCTGCCTTCCCCTTCATGCTCCAGATGGAAATCCTCTCGCTGCCTCTCCTCAAACTCCCTCCTCAGCTTCCTGATATAGCGTCCACGTGATCTTCCGTACATCCCATGCATACCGGGTTGACCCAGTGGCCAAACCCGATCCGCCTGCATGGAACGCTGCACGTACTCCGGCAATATGTCCTTTCCCTTCCTCTCTCTTTCTGTACTCCCAATTTCCTTGTCTTGCCTTTGAGATTGTTGATCCATGAGCTTCGTTCGTAGATCATTCTCACGCCTGGATTCCAGCTCGTCCCTGAGATCCCCATCTCGCATCCTTCCATAGCTATTCCCATCCCTTCGAGGGCTCGCAGCCTCCTCCCCCTGCCGGCCCTGCCTAGCGCCAGTGTGATTTTCGGCAGACCGGGAAAACTCTGAGCCCAGACTCCTCTTGGTTGGAAGATCTCTCACCCTTGGTTGATTCTCTCCTCCATCAGAAGCTTCCCCCACACGCGAGCTGCCTCTGTTATTACCACTGCTAGCCGCTGCACTCGCTCCACCCTCCTTGCTTGTCCCATTTCTACCAGATTCAGACCGTAGCCAACTACCCCATTGCGCTACAGGTTCCACCAGGGGTTCGCAAACATCATTCACATGCACCAATCTTCCACAGTCAAAACAAAAATGAGGGATCTTCTCATATGAAAACTCAAACCAGGTTCTCTCCATATCATCAGCCTTTTTCTTCAGAAAGAAACCCCTAACCAGCGGGTCAAAAACAGATATCTTTGTTCGTACCCGTAGTTGATTCCCTCGCGCCACTCCTTCCCTGTCCACATCAACCCTAATTGTTTCACCCAACCAATTGCCCAGCGCCCTCCCAAATACCTCTGTCCTCTTATCCGGAGGTAGATCAGACACCTTAACCCAGACATCTATTTTGTCAAAGATCATCTCCGAGGGTCGTTTGTCTCCTTCCTAATCCTTCATAACCAGAACTGCAAAGTCATATTGCCATGGCCCATTGTTAAGAACATGTCTCCAATCACCCTCACTCCCGAACTGAACAGAGATTATTTTCGGGCCTATCTCTCTGATCTTCGCTTCCCGATGCAACCCCTAGGCCCCGGGCATTGTTTTCTCTAAAACCGACATCTTCAGCGATCGTGGCGAGTACACCTTACCCACTGCCGCCCACCTGTTCCGTTTTTGATCATTTGGGATTGGATCCTCGAACACCAGTCCCGCCTCTTCCTTCTCCATTAGTGCCATCCCGCCCAATCTTGCCGACAGGCTCGCCGATGGATCTGGCGTCTTGCACTCCAGCGGTGACGCGGATTCCCCCTGATCAGCAGATCCGGCCTCCTTCCTCGCCGGCGTAGTTGCCGTCGACCTCTCAGGGGCCGTCGTGGATTTCCTTGGGGTAGCCGTCACAGTCCTCCCATCTGCACCTCCCGCCATCAGCTCCGCTGCAGGGCAGGGTTGCAGATCCACCAGCCCGTGCCTAGGAGAGCGTCGTCGCTACCCTAGAACACCACCGGAATCGCACCACCCCCGTATACAAAACCCTAACCCTAGCACAGCCGCATGGTCGCCTTGCGGTCGCCTGCTGTCGCCTTAGAGCGTCGTTACGTGGTGGACCCTTTCATTCTAAGTGCTTCATTGTGTTAGTTTTCCTTTTTTTCGTTTCGTTTTTTAGATTTTCATTTCGTCTTTTTGTTTTTCATTTTGTTTCCCTTTTTTGTTTTTGTTTTTCATTTATTTTCTTTATCATTTAAAAAAATGTGTTTTTTATGTTTGTAAATTTTATAAAATGCTCATGTTTTTAGAAAACAAATTTTAAAAAAGATAAATTTTAAAATATTTGGTCATAAAATAAAAAATTGTCAAAAAATTACAAAAAAAATAGTCGGGTTGTCAAGAAATTCTTCATGGTTTTTAAAAAGATTCAGGATTTCAATTTTTCATTTTTAAAATTGTTTTTTCAAAAAAATCAAAAATGTTTGGAAATAAAAAAACACGTTTACAAATCTTGTTCTTGTTCAAAAAAAATGTTCACAGTTTTTCAAAAGATGCTCAAGATACCAAATTTTGTTCTTGTTTTCAAAAACTATTTTGGAATTTCAAATTTTGTTTGCATTTTTTCTAAAAAAGTGTTCATGTTTTCCAAAACATGTTCGAAGTTAATCAAAAAACGAAATGCTAGCTGACCACTAGACCTCTAGTAGCAAAGAAACTAAAAGACCCAATCACAAAAAAAATATGTATGATGTATTGGCAAAGCCAGAAAGAAGGAAATCAAAAGTAGATAGGGAATCCCACTGTAGATGTGGTTTTATACCTTGAGGGAGAAATTCAAGTTCATGTTCCTTTTATATCTCATTTGATAAATATCTCCAATCACCATATAACATTCAGTGTTCGGGAGTCACCCGAAAAGATGAATGACCAATGAGCACAAGACAATGGGGGTGGTAATGGAGAGTCCTCCCTTCTTCTTTGCTTTCTTGCGTGGAAAAGTTTCCACTACATAATAAGAAACTAGAATTAGATCTTGGAAATGATCTCGTCGACCATGAGTTCTTAAAACGTTCACGCTGTAACCAATCAACAACAACCTTCAGCCATGGTGGCTAGTAGCACGCATAGTTCAGTCGGAGCTCGCGGGTTCGATTCCTGGCGATAGTGCTACTTTTCAGGCTGCGTTCGGCGCTTGCTAGTGGGCCGGCCTAGTCGCTATCCCCTATGTGATCCACGCGCTATGACACAATGGGCCTCAAATAGGAGCTCCCGGGTAGAAGGCATGGGCATCGGTATCGGGGTGCAAAACATGGGTTGAGCCTACCCGGTGTGTAGAAGGCACGAGCATCGATGTCGGGGTGCAAAACATGGGCTGAGCCTACCCGGTGGATGCTAGTTGTTGGCAAGGCACCAACAAGGTCGTGCCTTTCACGATCCAGGGCCTCAGAATACCTGGTGGCCCAGTTGTTGATCCATCATATAAGATTTCATTTTTGTTGATATTAATAAAAACTAAGATTCCCCTTTGATGTCTTTATTCAAAAAAAAGATGCTCAAAAGAAGAAGAAAAATGTCTCGAAGAAAGAAAAATGTCCAGGCACACGGGTTACTTTATCCATATGATTAGGGTTTAGCCTACTCCACCGACACCTCCTGCCGGTGTTGAGTTTTTCCTACCTTTTGCTCACCGCGGTCGGTATTCGCCATGCGGATTCTTGAGGTGACTACAAGGATTGTAGGCCTGTCCACCTAACCTTGGTCTCCGCGAAGAGAACTCAAGGTGACCGCACATGCGTTTTTTTACCTTCGAAGCTTCTCAAGTACGTCATCTTGGTGGCTCCAAGTTCAAGCTCATGAGGGACGGACAGAGGAAAGGAGAATCCATCCGAGGGGGTTTGGGGGATGCTATGAGGAAGATGAGGCAACAAGGACATGAACTTGATGATGTGTATGCAGGGCTTGAGGAGATCAATGAGTTCAGATCGGTCCATTGCTTATGGTTTCTAAGGTACACACCACCAAGAACTTCAATAGTGTGGCATTCATGGAAACAATGAAATTCATCTAGAACCTAGTGCATGAGCCAGAGATCAGAGAGATGGAAGACAATTTTTTTGTGGTCCAGATGTTTTGTAATGGTAATTGGAAGAGGGTGATGTTTGAGGGGCCATGGATCTTCCATGATCTCATACTGCTGCTTGAAGATGTTGATGGCAAAAAGACGTTGGAATCAGTAAAGTTTGCTAGGGTCTTGGTGTGGGGATAGATTCACCATCTAGATTTACATAGGAAATGCCTGACATGGACCAATTAGCTCAGAGAATTAGGACAGTGTGGGGCATGGAGCTAAACATTACAAGGTTCTATGGGGGCAAGTAGGTGCGTTTAAGGGCGGAGATTGGAATGAGAAAGTCCTTGATACGATGGACTCCACTTAATGTGGTCTGAGAAAGACTGCTCCTGTATGTGAAGTATGAAAAAAGGTTACTTCTATGAGGTTAGTGGTTTGTTGGGGAATGATATGGAGGAATGTGGGGATGACATTCACCTACCCGACAATGTACAATGCGAAAAATGGCTGGTGGCAAAGAGGAGGGAGACCCATGTATCCCAGGGTGGTGCTCGCGATGGAACGAACTTCTCACGGGGTCATGATACGTCTCAAACGTATCTATACTTTTTTTATTGTTTCATGCTATTATATTATCACTTTATATAGTTTCTATAGCAACTTGTATTGTTTTTCTGGACTAACCTATTAATTTAATGCCCAGTGCCATTAATTTTTTTTCTCCATGTTTTTTGGTTTCGCAAGAAATCAATATCTAGGAAGATCAAAATATGATGACAATTTTTTTTGGACGTGAAGGACCCTAGAAGCTTCGAAGATGGACGGGAAGACCCACCATGGGCCTACATGGCCAGGTGGCCTGCCCGAGACCTAGGCCGCGTCACCAGGGCATGTGGGCCCATGGGAACCACCTTACCTCGATTCCACCGCCATAAATCCATAAATACCAAAACACTTCACCATATTTTTTAAAACAATTTTATCAATGTTGTAAGTTCCTATTTCGGGAAGATCCAATCTCGAGGCCAATTCTGGAGCTCCGTCGGAGGGGGAATCCATCGCTAGAGTCTTCTTCATCAACCTTGCTTCCTCCATGATGATGTATGAGTAGTTGCATTAGGACCTTAGGGTCCGTAGTAATAGCTAGATGGTTCTCTCTCTCACTCTCTCTCTCTCTCTATCTATCTATCTATCTATCTATCTATCTATCTCTCTCTCTCTCTCTCTCTCTCTCTCTCTCTCTCTCTTGGATCTTCTATACCATGTTCCCGTGAGTTGTCTCACATGATCGTGATCAGTTCGATGTAATCGGTGGTGTGTTTATTTGGATATGATGAATTGTCACTTTATGATTAGATTTTTCATTAAAATCAATTGAATATTTCTAGGTTTTCTTGTTGTATAATTAAATAGCTTTGCATGCTCTCCCATCTATCTATCTTCTTTGGCCAAGTTGGTGAGTTTTTCTTCAGAGGGAGTGGTGCTTTGTAATGGGTTCAATCTTGCGGTGCTCTAACCTAGTGACAATAAGGACTAAGACATGAATTGTATTGTTTCCACTAAGGATAAAATGATGGGGTTTTTTCATATTAATTAACATCTTCTTATCTACATTATGTCATGTTGCTTATTGTGATTATCCGTTTCTTGCAAACTTAATACCTGAGATGCACGCTGGATCGCGTTTTGGAGTGGTGTATTAGTAGTACATGTAGCTGGATTAATATTCTAATTATCACAGACATAATGCCTATATGAGATTATGCCATGAACTATCATAGTCATAAATATAAATATTGCCATTTAATCACTGCCCAGCTATTGTAATTTGTTTACCATGCCAGTTTCCTATTTTCAAGAGAGATGCCACTAGTGAATCTATGGCCTCTAGGTCTATTCTCCATTACTGGATTCTTCTACACCATTGCTAATTTTATTTTTCCGCATTACTTTGCTATCAGCTATCCCTATCACTTGCAGTTTAATATTGTAACTAGCAAGACAAGGAGATTGACAACCCTCTTGTCGTGTTGGCGATGAGTGTGTGTGTTTTGTGTGTAGGTGCTACTTACTATGTTAGCTTGGGAGACTCGTACTAGATTGATAACATTGGTTTTCAAATTGAGTGAAATACTTGCTACTGTTTTGCTTCACCCTTACACTTGGGGGAATCCCAACAACCCATGCGGGAGAAAGCATGTCGCTTCTGAGGTAGAGGAGGTGGTCATGGTGGGATCCCGAGGAAAAGGATCTCTAGAGACGCGGGTTTGGGGGCGGAAGAAGATAACAATGATATAACTCAGAGCCCCATGAAATAGTAGGAATTGAATGACGGAGATGGCATAGAACTTGGTGGGAGTAAATGTCAGGCTATCAAAAATCTTGTCACAGACATGGGTAAGGAGGGAGATCCCAAACAGAGGGCAAAGGATTCATCCTAGGACGCTAGTCTCAACATAGAAGGGAAGATAGAACATGGCTCTGGTGGCACAGTCCTGCACCTCGTCCAGCCTATATTACTCCTAAAGAATGCAAGAAGGGAAGGAAGGGTAACTCGCCGTGTAACTCTTCACGTCTGAAGCAAAACCAGTGGCCTCCCTCGAGGAGGACCGTTGGGCGAATGAGTGTCCTATGTTGGAACTATCGTGGAGCGAACAAACCTGCGATAGTTCGAGAGCTTCGCAATCTCATGAAGCAGTTTGCCCCAACCGTACTATGCTTCGATGAAACTCAAATCTCCAAAGAATGTGTCGAAATTTTTGCAGGTACCCTAGGCTTTGATAATAGCTATGATGTTGCTAGTTTAGGGCATATCGGTGGTCTAGGTATGTTTTAGAATGATAGAATAAATGTTGACATTTTTAGCTACTCTGAATATCATAACGATGCCACTGTATCTTCACCAGGCATAGTTGATTGGAGACTCATGTGCATATATGGTGAAGCTCAAACAACCGAACGATACATGACTTGGGAACTTTTGAAATCTATGGTGACAAGTTCACTTCCGTGACTCTGTGTGGGAGATTACAATGGAGTTATTCACACTCATGAACATTATGATCTGGGTATAAGAAGTCATTGTAATAGATGGATTCAGAGAAGTTGTCGATGTGTGCAACTTGCTGAATTTGGTTTGCGTGGAAGACCATAGACTTCTGAGAAAAGGTTGTGGGCAGAGTCTATTACTGTGTCTCACTGGATCGAGCTACTTCGTTTTCCTCGGGTGCTTTTTTTCATGAGACAACAACATCTTCGAACAAAACCCCGATTTGAATCTAGTTTATAGCTCATGATCTCATTAGAAAAAGGAATCAGGTCTTCGGGGATGAAATCCATAGGAAAAATATAAGAGGTTTCGGGTAGTTTTCAGAGCAAGTGGAATGGTTTGCAAGGAGCCCATGCAACCACTACGATCAGCGGGAAACTGTGGTGAGTTGTCCACGTCTTTGGTCTAGTAGAACAGACAAAACATTGGTAACATGATGATATGTATCCAACATATCTATAATTTATGAAGTATTCATGCCATGTTTACAATAATTTTATATGGTTTTGGTATGATTTACATGGAATTAACCCGGACTGACGTTATTTTCAGCAGAACTATTGTGGTGTTGTTTTTTGTGCAGGAATAAAAGCTCTCGGAATTGGACGAAACTTTTTGATGATTTTTTTTGAAGAAAAGAAAAATCCCGGAGAAAGAACCGCTGGAGGGGGGGCCCTGCTGCCCACAAGGCACCAGGGCACGCCACCCCCTCTAGTGCGCCCTGGTGGGTAGTGGCCCCCCTGGGGCCCATCTTCGCGTGAAATCGATGCCAAAAAAATCCTATAAATACAGAAACCCCAGAAATAACCCTAGATTGGAAGTTTCGGCGTCGTAAGGCTCCGTTGCCACGAAAAACCAATCGGGAGGCCGTTCTGGCACCCTGCCAGAGGGGGAAATTATCACCGGAGGCCATCTTCGTCATCCCGGCGCCCACCATGATGACGAGGGAGTAGTCCACCCTTGGGGCTGAGGGTTTGTACTAGTAGCTATGTGTTTGATCTCTCACTCGCTCTCTCGGGTTCTTGATTTGGCACGAGATTGATGTATCGCGAGCTTTGTTAATATAGTTGGATCATATGGTGTTTCTCCCTCTCTATCTTGTTGTGATGAATTAGTTTTCCCTTTGAGATTTCGTTATTATCGGATTGAATGTTTTTATGGATTTGAGAGCACTTGATGTATGTCTTGGCACTCAACTCGCGGATTCCAGAAGTGACATTGGGGTAATCTATGCATAGGGGTTGATGCACGTTTTCGTCCTACTTTCTTCGGTAGAAACTTGGGGCACACTTTGAGGTTCTTTGTGTTGGATTGAGTATTATGAATGTGAAATTGTTCGATCGTATTGTGTAATTAATTCATGGATACTTAGGGTGACATTGGAGTATCTAGGTGACATTAGAGTTGGTTGATGTGTACCATATGATGTTATTTTAGTACGAACTCTAGGGCTATTTGTGACACTTATAAGAATAGCTCAATAGATCGATCGGAAAAGATGACTTTGAGGTGGCTTCGTACCCTACAAGCAATTTCTTCTTATGTTCTCTGCTAGATAAGAACTTTGGAGTGATTCTTCGTTGCACGTTGAGGGATTGTTATATGATCCAATTATATTAGCATTGTTGAGAGATTGCACTAGCGAAAGTATGAACCCTAGGCCTTATTTTCAAGCATTGCAATGCCATTTGTGCTCACTTTTGTTACTTGTTACCTTACTGTTTTTTATTATTACTATTAAAAAAATCAATATCTACTATCATTACTACACTTCTATCACTATCTCTTCGTCGAACTAGTGCACCTATACAATTTACCATTGTATTTGGTGTGCTGGGGACACAGGAGATTTTTGTTATTTGGTTACAGGGTTGTTTGAAAGAGACCATCTTCATCCTACGCCTCCCACGGATTGATAAACCTTAGGTTATCCACTTGAGGGGAAATTGCTACTATCCTACAAAATTCTGCACTTGGAGGCCCAACACGAGTCTACAAAAATAAAGTTACGTAGTAGACATCACATGGCCAAGGAGTTAATAAAGATACTAAGAGAGAATTGGAAATCTTGCAGAATGACCCACCCAGGTCTAGACTGTCACATGCGGAGAAAAATTTATTGATCAGCTAGTCGGCTTATATCATATAGAGGAGAACTTGTATTGCCATAGGTCCCGTGTTGATTGGTTAAAGGCCGGTAACTGAAACACGAAACTTTTACAATAGAGGGCTAGTATGAGAAGAAGGAAAAGTAAAACCAAAGCTTTGACTAGATAGGATGGTTTGCTTACACATGATCCATCTAAGATGGAAGGGCTGGCGATGGCGTTCTACAAGACAATTTTTAGCACAGAAGATACGAACTAGATGTTGGATGTTTGTGAGTCAGTACCAGTGAAGGTCAATTCGGTGATGAATGCAAAACTTGTGGCTCCATATAGCGAGTAGGAAGTTAAAATAGCATAATTTCAAATGTTCCTGACCAAAGCCCCGCGCCTGACGGTTATCCAGCTCATTTCTCTCGGCATCATTTGAACATTTCTAGGGATGAAGCTATAGAGATTATTTTCCAAATTTTGTGTGGTGAAGAAAGTCCAAAGATAATAAATGAAAGAATATTTGTTTCAATTCTTAAGGTAAAACACCCCCACCATCCTCTCTCAGTTCAGGCCCATCACTCTCTGCAATGTTCTACACAAAATAGATTCTAGGGTCTTATCCAAGCGTTTGAAGCAAGTTTTGCTAGAAATTATATTGGAGGAGTAGTCAGCCTTTATTTGTCCTTGAACGGCTCATAATTGATAACATCGTATCCTCTTACGAATGCCTCCACTTCATGAAGAGAAATAAAGCAAATAAAAATAGATTATGTGCACTGAAGCTAGACATGATGAAGGCATATAACCATGTAGAGTGGGAATACCTAGAATACATAATGTCCAAGTTGGGGTTCGCACCGGCTTAGGTCTCTCTGATTATCGGTTTTGTTAGTTCAGTCAATTTTTTCTGATGTTCAATGGGAGCAAACTGGAAGAGTTCAAACCATCTAGAGGACTAAGACAGGGGACCTATCTCTCCATACATGTTCTTGTTAGCAGCAAAGGGCCTTTCATGCGTTTTAAAAAGTAAGAAAGAGTCATTGCCTCTCGGTGGGATCAAGGTTGATGAATGGGCCCATCGGTAAGCCACCTACTTTTTTGCAGATGATAGCTTGTTGTTTGTCAAGGCCAGTGTTTGATGGAGCAATGGAGTTGTCTACATTGTTCGATTGTTCAAAGATAGGTTCAGGGACTATTGATGGCGTCCCAACCTAGGGGTCAGTCACCATATTGGTTCCCGGCCTAGTGGGCCGGGCTAAGGACCCCTATGTTGGTTCTGTACTGGGCTATGTTGGGCGGCCCATGACATGTTGTACAAAACTCCCAAAGACTTGCAATACAACCGAAGATACCGGAGTCGTGGAGGCCTCTACCTCCACTGACGTAACCAACTAGGATCTGCAACCCTAGGTCCCGATATGCTATATAAGTCGGGGCTCGGGCTAGTCGGTAGATCATACACAATCCCTTAGTACTTTACCTGTACTTTGTACACCCCTATCACAATGTACATGAGCAGGCGTACGATATCACCTTGATCGCGAGGGCCCGAACCTGGATAAAGACTCGCCTCCTATTACTATCCAACCTATTCACCTCTCTAGGATACCCTGCGAGGGATCTCCCAGAATCGTCCCTGACAGGGACTATGTGCGTCTGCAACCGCTAGGATCACGACCAGTGGAGGAGACAACATCCTATTACTCATGACTGGATGGTGCTTCTCGAGTATCGGGTCTCGAGCTCCGGTATGAAAACCCTAGGCCTGACCCTAACTGGTTAAACCTAGTAATGGCAGTGTTCTTTGTGTCATTACCTTGATGAAGGCATAATGTCATTTTCTTCCCGGGGGCATCTTTTTTGCAGATCCTTTATCGGAGTCCTAATGTTGTCAAGAGATGTTGATGACCATGATCATTTTTGTATATCACCAATCGTTATCCTTATTACTTTGGGACTTTTTTTGTTTTTTCTTCATCCTCCATTGCATAGCTTTGGTGTTCTATGACTTTGCTATTTGTCGCCGTGATTTGTGTGGGTGCGTGCGCATTGGTTGTGTGCATCCCAACCATGCAGAGGCGGGGGTGTGTAGTCATTGTGATTGTACACCTCAATGCTACATTATGAAGCTATAAAAGTGCGCTTTGTTTAAAAAAGGCTGTTAGAGATTTCGGTGAGAGTGTGGACCAGTTGGCTTGGGCTTCGGGACGAGACGAGACTTTCTAGGAATATTTTTGAAGCAAATATGCCCGAGCAAAAGTTGATGTAAACCTTGCAACTCTCTTGGGGTGCTACCTCATGTGTCAACAAGGCGAATCGTGCTATGTCGGGGTGATTTGGAGCCTGAAACCCCTCCTTCCACCGACCCGCCGAAGCTAGTGTCGCTTGGTTGATCAATAGAGACTTCACCATAGGGGGGTGGCCTAATTGCAGCTTGGTGCCTCTTTGCAATCAAGTTCAAGAAACATTGGCCCACCTTCTTTTCCAATGCCATTACGCGATTTTGGTTTGGAATGTGGTAAAGGCGTGGATTGGCCTTGATGACATCATGATGAGTGATTGGTCGAGCATGGTCACTGTGAAAGATTGGTGGGCCGGCATCACCCTCAGGAGATCTCCAAATGGAAAAGCAATGACCTCCCTCCTGATGCTTATATCCTCGGAAGTGTGGAAGGAGCGAAACACGAGGGTTATTTGGAACACAGCTACCCCAACTATGACCATTGTTGACAAAATCAAAGAGGAGGCAAAATTGTGGGTGGATGCAGGTGATGTATTGCCTCATGAGTAATTCTTTTGTTTCGCCACTTTGTGGCTTTTGTCTTGAACCTCTTTGTTCCTTAATTAATAATGACAAATCTTATGTCTGGTTTGAAAAAAGGAAGAAAGCTTGTGTAGCCACACGATCAGTTTAGTACTTGTTGGACTAAAGTGTACATGCGCAACAACATTGACTCACATTGCAATTCCCTCTTTCTATAGGTAGTTTTGTCTAAGGGAAACGTTTACTGCCGGCAGACCGGCTGAGTTTTTGGCCAGCTGCACGCGCAGCATTCGATCCATTGTATCGCACGTACCTCTTTGCTTCTTTCTTTTTCTCTACCTTATATTTTTCCCCACCTCTCGTTCCTTATCCATAAGCAGCACTCGTTTTCTTCTCCATCGTTCTCATGTTGCGCTGCTTTGCCGCTGCTCTCTCTCCTCAATCTCCATGATCCCGGTGCTGCTGCTGCTGCAGATCAACCGCTGCAGTCTGCTGCTAGGGCGAGCAACTGCGGGCGGAGAAAACATCCATAACCAGCACCACCTCCTTCATCCTGCTCTCAACAACCCCCATATCTGAGCACACACGAGCTGCAAAAAGCCCGGAACGCATGCCGCAACGGTGATCGACGAGTGCAGCAACCAATGACGAGCGGTGGCCCGTCATTGACCCTGTGCTGCAACCACTGACAAAATAGCTTCAACCTATAGATTGAAAAGCTTCAACCGGCTATAGAGAAAGCTTCAAACGGTGCTGCCAGTCGGGGGAAAGCTACAACCGTTGACATAGAATGCTCCAACCTAGATGAAAAAAGTTTCAACCAAACGATAGAGAAAGCTTTAACCAGGTGAGCTGTTCAAACAAAAAAGTTGCAACCATTGACAAAAAAGCTTCAACATTAGATGGAAAAAGTTCCAGCCGGCGAGAGAGAAAGCTTCAACCAAAGATGCTGCTCAACCAGAAAAATTGCAACCCTTAACGGAGAAAGCTTCAATCGTACATTGGAAAAGCTTCACCCGGCAACCGACGACAGAAAAAGTTGCGACAAACGACCGGGCTTGGGCGAGATGAAGATGCTACACGTGTTTTTTTGCTGGAATCGGTGACCGTGGTGACCCGCTAGAATGTTGCAACCGCTCTCGCTAGATGTTGGAACCGGCATAATTTTTTGCTACTACGCGCGGTGACTGCGGTGACCTTGCCTGCCAGATGTTGCAACCGCTCTCGCTAGATGCTGGAACCGTGCCGAGCGTTGCTGCAACCATGGTGACCACGACCCGCCATATATTGGACCATAGACAATGGCGACGACAGCGAAGCTCAACGGCGAGGTGACGGGGCGAGCCAGGCAGGGAGGACGCCTGCTTGGGAGTGGGGATGGCGAGCGGGAGGACGCCTGGTGGGGAGTGGGGATGGCGAGCGGCTACACTGGAAACGGGCGAGCTGCAACCACGCGACCCGTGCTGGAAAACGGCGACACGCGGCGATGCGAGCCGTGAGGGTCTCGCCGGAGACGCGCGGCGCTGCGAGCCGCGAGGGTCTCGCCGGAGACGTGCGGTGCTGCGAGCGCCGGCAGCGGCAAGCGCGGAGTCCACCATGGACAAGAGTTGAATAGCTGCGGCCGCCTCGGAATCTCGCCGTTGACTTTTCCTATGTGTTCGTCGTGGGATGTGTTTACTTTCGCAAGAAGAGCAGGGCAAATCCAATGGTTATGACCACTCCAATCGAACGATGCAGGAGAGACCGGCCGAAAGCTAGCCCCGGCGCGCCGGCGCCTAGCACTGGCCTTTGTCTAATTATGTTCTCGGTGAAAATTTGAGTTTGTACCTCCTGGTCTCTGAATGACTGTCCTCGGTTTTTCTATATTTTTTTAAGCAGAGGGAAGTATTCTAAGACCATGTACAATGCAAGTATTTGGGGAGATACTCAGTAAAATAAACCTTTTTTTTGTTAAGCATGATGCTTATTTCAATCACAGAACCCTCTACAAAATATGACAGTGTTGAAGAAAAATATGTTCATTTTTCTATGCAATAGTATGTACGTGTAGTACCTGCGGGATGGGTCAGTATTATTATTTTTTGTCCAGTGGTAGGCTCTCGCCAAAAAAAAAAAGCATCCAGCTGTAGGCCTTTGCGTTCCCCTGGAGGTTTCCCGCCATGGGCAAAGATACTCTCTTTCGTTCTATCGTCTGCTCAATTTTCAAACTAATTCAAATCAGTGCGTCGCTTCGTTGTAGTACGTTAAAGTGAACCGATGGTTCCATTTGGACTACTACCATTCATCCATGCGAGGCTTAGAAAGGCAAAATCAGCCGTCGATTTTACCGTCCGGTAAGAAAGCAGAGAAAGGGAACGAGAAAGCTAGCCATTTGGAGCTAGTCAGTCCAAGAAACGTGAAAAGAAAAGAAAAAAGGGGGCAACTGCAAGTACGATCCCTGAAACTGAAAACTGAGAAAGCACTGTCTTCTGCTGCTGCCCCCGGACTGAAAATATTGTACCAGCCTTACCGATGCGGAGACCAAGCCACGACCGTGTACCTCCTCCTCATCCTCACCTGTACGCTGCATATAACCAGACGCCAACCCCATGGCGGTTCTTCCATAGAGCTTCATCAGTATCTATCTCCGAAACTCACCGTGGTCAGGGAAAAGACTAGTGCTAGCGAGATGCCTGGTATGCATCCCCCAGGCTTTGTTCGGTTGCAAAAGATTTAATCCTCTAGTGGATTTGATCCACCTAGGGATTGGGTGACCCCCACCCTGTCACCCAAACCCTGCCGTGATTAATCCCCGGAATTTCCTCTCAACCCTTCCCTTCATTGCTGTTCGGTTAGTCTCCTCAATCACCGGCGGAAAAGGTGATGTGAATCCCTAGAAATCAAAAGGGGAGAAGATCTTGCCGGTGTGAAACCTTGGGGAGGGACACCGAAGTAGCCTGCCGTGGCCGCCGAGCTCGCACTGGGAGATCTACTGCTAAGACGCAGCAGCCGGCCTTCACTGGAGATGAGAGATCGTCCGCTCCGGCCCCTAGCCGTCGCACAGTCCTTCCCTGCCGGCGTCGGCGCCGCCGGGCTGCCACCCCCGCCGCTCTCGCCCTCTCCTCCTTTTTCTTTCGAGAAGACGAGACGAGGTTTTCTTCCACGCGGCGGGAGACGTGGGTCAAAACCCGGTGAAATCCCTGCGGTTTGGGGTGGGATTGGATGGGATATAAACCCGGTCGGGTTTAGCCGAACAAGCATGTAAGCTACGCGGGGATTCAGCCCCGGCGAGGGTAAAAACCACGGGGTTCGCGCCAAAACCCTTCCCATCCCGGCGGGGGTGGGATTAAACGAACAAGGCCTTAATTAGTTGCTTTCCTGTTTGTTGGTAGTTTGTTGTGCGTATTATTTTGGTGAAATTTTGTGCCTGAGATTTTTTATTTCCGGATCCAGTTCGTGCATTTCTGTATTTCTTTCTCTCCGTCTTCCTCTTGGCGGAGCAACATTGTCTTTTCTTTTTTGAGATGTTTTGGCTCTGGATAGCGTTTCAATTAGTTTTCCTGACGTTATTTGTTCAACTAGTCACTAATGGCACGTCTCACCTTGATTCTTTTCCTTTTCGAAAAATGTCTCACCTTGGTGATCTTGCTCTGCTTTCTCCTTATCATTTTACTAAGATTTGATCTTCTTGTTTCTTTGCTCTGCTATTTGCTGCCAAGATTTAACCCACCTGTTGCGTTGTCTGAACTTTGAAGGCCGCAACTTGGGCGCTGCTGGAGCAAAGAAGGAGGAGGGGGAGCATGCCAGGGTAAGCAAAACGCCCAATCCAATTCCATCCTTGGTCTCATCTGTAAGCTCCTTCTTGCGTTCGATTCGATCTCTCTCAGTCTTCATACGTGTTTTTCTTTGTTTCCGTGCAGCCGCCCAAGATCGACGTGCAGACGCTCTACGTGCTGTACATGGTGCTTTTCATGATGATCTGGATGTCCTTGTTTCGGTTTCGGTATCCGCAGCACGCCGAGTTCCTCCGCTACACCCCGGCCATGGAAGCCCTGGCCGCCTGCTTCTTCTTCACGTTCGTCACCGTCATGCTGCAGGCGCTGCTCGCCAACGCGCTGTCGGAGAAGCCCGCCCCGTCGCCGCTTCCGCCTCCGGTGAACCAGTGGATCATGGCCCTCTCCGTGTGGCTGTTCGGGGTCCTCTACTACCTGGTCTACGCCTCCATGAGCGACGGGTATGCGGCGGAGCCGAGTAACTCGGGCCTGATCATCGCCGCGGTCGCCAGTGTTGTGAGCCTCGCCATGACCGTCTACAACATTCGGCAGGTAATTCAGTTCTTGTGCTGTTTTCGTTTGATCTCCTACAACCTGTTCATAGCCGAGTTTGGGCATTGTTGTTTGATGGAAGGCTTTAACCTGTTTATCGTCTGTTTTGCCAGCGCCCCGTCTTTGCTTAGCTGCGGATGATTTTGTATCTTGGAACCTCAAGAGTGGCGACCTGAAGAAGGGCCAGGCTTGCCCTTGCTTATGGCAGTTTACTACTTATGTTGCTATTTTCTGTCTATGGTGGATGTGTTATGAGTATGTTGTTGGTTACCAAGGTTCTCTATCTACTATCTGAACTCAGCAAGGATTTAGCTTCATTTGGGGGATAGGATTAATCTATGTCAGTACCTGGGATGTTTCGTGATAAACTATTTCTGTAGGGAATGTTTCATTAAAGAACTTGTTGGTGGGGATTTGATTTCTTTCCTTGCGTGTTTGCGTTGCAAGCCCAGGTGGTCACTGGTGGATCCTTGGTTCTTGTTAATGGGGGATGTGATCTTCTCCTTTCAGTAACTCTCTGTGATCCTGATCCGTTCTTCAATATTTAATCAAAGAAATTTCAGACTGGCTGCTATAGTGTTCTTGATGCTTGGTTAAAAATAGTATTAGATTCAGTTAAGTTGATCATCGATTTATTTCTGGGTTAGTATCTGTTCTTATCAGATTCCCATGTTAGAGAAAAATCTGTTCTATGAATTTAAATGCTACCATGAAATAATCTAGATGCAGAGAGGAAAGAAGAATTCAGATCTTGATGAAAAGAATGGGGAATCAGAAGTACAAAAGTGTGTGTCATACTGTAATCTATACCAGTGTGTGAGACAACAGTTAGGAGCTCTCCATTTTATCATGCTAAAACAGTAACAGTTACAAAACCATTCATTGTGGGATCATGAAAGATGATCAGGGGGTAGTAATCAGATTGGAGTTTTGACCAAAACAGAGGAAGAAATGTCATGGTTAGTGTATACATGTAGCAGCAGACTAGATACTCTCAGGGAAGGATATATATGCATCATGAATCAGGTTCATGTCATTTAATCAGCATATCAAATTTATTGATGTTTGCCTTTTTTTTCGAAAAAGGGGGGCTCCCCGGCCTCTGCATCAAGAGTGATGCATACGGCCATCTTATTAACCAAGAACCAAATTGTGCCAACAAAAATTCCAAAGTCTCAAACTTAAAGAAAGAAAAAGCAGCTCACACAGAGCGCAAAAGGCTAGATACAGCAAGTAGCCAAGAAAAGATGCCACAACCGGCTGGCTAAAACAGGTAGGTAAACTAATTGCCTATCCTATTACATGACCGCCATCCAAACCGTTGAAGATATCCCAAGCTACCATCTCCCAACGGATAGACACAGTAACCAAATGCTCCCTGGCCTCCATCGGAGTGAGTAGCGACCACGAACGGATCACTGCCGTAGCTCGGAAAATAACCTGCAAAAAATGAATCCGTGATGTTCTGTTAAAAACCAAATCATTTCTGCAAAGCCAGATGGTCCACAGCAAAGTGCAGACTCCAATCCGAATATGTCTTGCTAAGGTAGACTCAATCCCATTAAGCCAAGTCCCAAATAAAGCATTAACAGTAGTCGGTGGAGTAATGTTAAAAGCAATTTGGACCATCTGCCAAAGGACCTTGGCCAACGGGCAATCAAAAAAGAGATGCTTAATCGTCTCATCCCGATCACAGAAACTACACCTAGTAGGTGTTGTCCAATTACGCTTTATTAAGTTGTCCTTTGTTAGAATAACTTGTTTATGGACAAACCACATAAACACTTCTATTTTCAAAGGCACTTTGACATCCCAGATATTCTTGGAAGTTGGAATGGAGTTCGAATTAATAACATCAATATACATTGACTTAATTGTCAATACTCCAGACCTAGTCAATTTCCAGCGTAATTCATCAGGTTGGTCAGAAAGTTGAACCTCCATTAGTCTCCTAACTAAATGGAGCCAAACTTCCCAACGATTGCCCGCTAGCGACCTTCTAAACTGAATATTAAGGGGGATAGATTGAAATACCGTTGCAACGAACACCTCACGTCGTTGAGCAATACGATATAAAGACGAATATTGAATGGCCAAGGGTGAGTCGCCAAGCCAAGTATCCTCCCAGAAACGTGTAGTAGCACCATTTCCAATAACAACTCTTGTCCTATTAAACAGTAATTGTTTAACTTTCATGAGTCCTTTCCAGAAAGGCGAGTCGGTCGGCCTAACTGTTACCTGGGACAGTGTTCTAGTCTGGAGGTACTTGCTGCGAAGGATCTGCGCCCACATGGCTTCAGTCCCGGAAGCGAGCTTCCACAACCACTTACTAAGAAGGCATATGTTCTTAACTTCAAGATTCTCAATACCAAGCCCTCCTTGGTCTTTGGGTCGACAGATAATATCCCATTTAGCAAGCCGGTATTTTCTTTTAAGTTCATCACCCTGCCAAAAGAAGCGTGCTCGATAGAAGTCCAGTCTTTTCCTAACACCAACTGGGACCTCAAAGAACGATAAGAGGAACATAGTCATACTCGTGAGCACCGAATTTATCAAGATTAACCGGCCTCCGTATGACATGAGCTTACCCTTCTAGCAACTCAGTTTCTTCTCAAATCGGTCCTCGATACACTTCCACTCTCTGTTTGTCAGCCTACGATGGTGTATCGGAATACCAAGGTAGGAGAAGGGCAAACTCCCCAACTCGCACCCAAACAATTGCCTATAAGACTCCTGTTCGTCTTTGGCTCTACCAAAGCAGAACAACTCGCTCTTATGAAAGTTAATCTTTAACCCGGACAATTGTTCAAAGAGGCATAACAACAGCTTCATATTTCTCGCCTTGGCCAAGTCGTGCTCCATAAAGATGATTGTATCATCAGTGTATTAAAGGATGGATACACCTCCATCAACAAGATGAGGTACCAATCCACCCACTTGACCATTCTCCTTAGCCCTTCCTATCAAAATTGCTAACATATCCACCACAATGTTAAACAGGATAGGGGACATCGGATCTCCTTGTCTGAGGCCTTTATGAGTCTGGAAATAATAACCTATATCGTCATTCACTTTAATTCCCACACTCCCTTTTTGCGTAAATGATTCGACCTGCTGGCGCGAGGCATCATCAAAACCTTTCATACGCAATGCCTGTTGGAGGAATGGCCACTTGACCTTATCGTACGCCTTTTCGAAATCCACCTTAAAAATTACTCCATCTAATTTTTTGGAATGAATTTCATGGAGCGTTTCATGAAGGACAACCACCCCTTCAAGGATGTTTCTGTCTAGCATGAAAGCAGTTTGGGATTGTTGCACCATAGAATGCGCAATCTGTGAGAGCCTATTAGTCCCGACCTTGGTGAAGATTTTGAAACTAACAGTGAGAAGGCAAATCGGCCTAAACTGCTCAATTCTCACAGCCTCCGTTTTCTTAGGGAGCAATGTGATAGTTCCAAAATTCAAGTGAAATAATTAAAGCTGTCCAGAGAAAAGATCCTGAAACATAGGTAACAAATCCCCCTTAATAATGTGCCAGCACTTTTTATAGAACTCGGCCGGGAACACATCCGGTCTGGGAGCCTTATTGTTTTTCATTTGTGCAATAGCATCAAACACCTCCTTCTCCGAAAATGGGGCGAGCAAGATATCATTATCGGCAGCAGACAATTGAGGTACATCCTCAGTCCTAGACTCATCGAGGGTCACACAATTAATCTCCGGAGGTCCAAATAACTGCCTATAATACTCGGTAATATATGTTTTGAGATTATCCTGCCCAACAATAGTACCCTCATCTTGTTCAAGTTGGAAGATACGCTTCTTTCTGTGCTTACCATTGGCAATCAGGTGAAAGAATTGAGTATTGGCGTCCCCTTGGACCACTTTGCGAACCTTAGCTCGCAACGCCCACTTCAACTCTTCTTCGCGGAGAAGTTCTTTCAACCTCTTCTCCGCCTCAGTTTTAACCTGGAGCTCAGCAGGCAGCAGAATCACGGATTCAGCTTTTATGTCCAGGGCCTGTATAAGAGAAAGGAGCCTATCCTTCTCAATCTTATACACCCCACTGAGGTGCTTAGCCCAACCCCGTAAGAAACTTCTCAAATGCCTAATTTTATTCTGCCAATGCTCGACAGCCGTCCTACCTCCTACACCCTTAGCCCATTCCCTGGCAATGAGGTCTAAGAACCCCTCACGTTCGAACCAGGCCATCTCGAATGAGAAGGTGTTTTTGTTTCCCACATGGTTCGGCTCCCCGGAGTCCACGAATAGTGGTGTGTGATCGGATATTCCCTGCGAGAGAGCTTGTACCGTAACAAGAGGGAACTTCTGTTCCCACTCCACGATCGCGAGAACTCGATCAAGCTTTTCATATGTCGGGTTTGGCAAAGCATTAGCCCAGGTAAACTTTCTACCTGAAAGCTCTATCTCCCTCAGATCCAAGCTCTCAATAATGGTATTGAACATAAACGACCATTTGCCGTCAAAGTTATCATTATTCTTCTCCTCTCTCCTCCGAATGATATTGAAATCACCCCCGACCAACATCGGAAGCTGCTCGGACCCACAAATTCGAACAAGGTCCGCCAGAAACTCCGGTTTAAGCTCCGGCTGTGCGGCACCGTACACCGCCACCAAAGCCCAGTTGAAACCATCAACTTTAGACCAAACCCGAAACTTAACCGCAAAGTCGCCCATCACTACACTCCGGACCTCAAGGGAATCGCATCTCACTCCCAGCAAGATACCTCCCGATCGTCCTCGCGGAGGTAGGCAATGCCAGTCGAAATCAACACCACCCGCAAGAGAGGAAAGAAACCGAGTAGCAAAATTATCTCTACCAGTTTCAGAGAGAGCAATGAAATCTAATCGATGCTCCAGAGACGCCTCAGCGAGAAACCTTCTTTTAGCCAAGTCCTTCAGACCCTGAATGAATATATATTTTTGTATGTTTGTTTAACTAAAAGGGTGCATGATAGGCAAGAGACGACAATGCTATCTCAGGATCAAAGAGCACACGCTTAAGTTCAGGAAAAAGAACTAGAGACCAGTAAGCTGCGCTTATGCATGAGAACAGCGGCTCAAGCATTTACTCCCTCCGTTCCTAAATATAAGTCTTTCTAGAGATTCCAATAGGGACTACATACGGATGTATATAGAAATATTTTAGAGTGTAAATTCACTCATTTTGCTCAGTATTTAGGCCCTTTTGGAATCTTTAGAAAGACTTATATTTAGGAACGGATAAAGTAGTAAGCTTTGTTGAATTGTTGCAAAACTATACTAAGGAATTAGCAGACTATAAATGTCCACGCCCGTAACATAAATAAATCAGTTATATTTATGTCTCAACTTATAACTAAAAAGATCTCAAAGATTAATAAGTTTGTTACTCTCTTAGGATGAACTACGATTAAACAAAATCATTCACAGTCAAAGGAATCTCTGGGATGCTTAGTCATCTACTAATTTTGTCTCATATATTTTGCGATATTCAAATATGCTTAATCATAATGTTGAATAATAAATAACTACGTACATGCTTTCCCACCAGGCACTAAGAGCATCTCCAGCCGCGCCGCCAGAACGGCCTTCCCAAACAATTTTTTCGCGCCGGCGCCGAAAAAACGGCCCAGTCGCGCTCCCAGGACGCTGAATTCCGCCGGCTCGGCCCGTTTTTGCGCCCGGCGATCGCAGGCCAAACCCGGCACACTGGGGGCGCTCGGAGGCACCAGCGCAAGAGAAAAGTGAAGGAAATATGCCCTAGAGGCAATAATAAAGTTATTATTTATTTCCTCATATCATGATAAATGTTTATTATTCATGCTAGAATTGTATTAACCGGAAACATGATACATGTGTGAATACATAGACAAACATATAGTCACTAGTATGCCTCTACTTGACTAGCTCATTAATCAAAGATGGTTAGTTTCCTAACCATTGACATGTGTTGTCATTTGATTAATGGGATCACATCATTAGGAGAATGAGGTGATTGACATGACCCATCCCGTTAGCTTAGCACTTGATCGTTTAGTATTCTGCTATTGCTTCCTTCATGACTTATACATGTTCCTGTAACTATGAGAATTGTGTAACTCCCGTTTACCGGAGGAACACTTTGGGTACTACCAAACGTCACAACGTAACTGGGTGATTATAAAGGAGTACTACAGGTGTCTCCGAAGGTACATGTTGAGTTAGCATAATTCGAGATTAGGTTTTGTCACTCCGATTGTCGGAGAGGTATCTCTGGGCCCTCTCGGCAATACTCATCACCTAAGCCTTGCAAGCATGTAACTAATGAGTTAGTTATAAGATGAAGTATTACAGAACGAGTAAAGAGACTTGTCGATAACGAGATTGAACTAGGTATTGGATACCAACGATCGAATCTCGGACAAGTAACATACCGATGACAAAGGGAACAACGTATGTTGTTATGCGGTTTGACCGATAAAGATCTTCGTAGAATATGTGGGAACCAATATGGGCATCCAGGTCCCGCTATTGGTTATTGACCAGAGATGTGTCTCAGTCATGTCTACATCGTTCTCGAACCGTAGGGTCCGCACGCTTAAGGTTTCGATGACAGTTATATTATGAGTTTATGTATTTTGATGTACCGAAGGTTGTTCGGAGTCCCGGATATGATTACGAACATGACGAGGAGTCTCGAAATGGTCGAGACATAAAGATTGATATATTGGACGGATATATTTGGACACCGGAAAGGTTCCGGAGAAGTTTGGAGCCCCGGGAGGTTACCGGAACCCCCCGGGAGGTATATGGGCCTTATTGGGCCCATGTAGGAGGAAGAGATAAGGAGCAAGGGAGGGGGCGCGCCCCCCCAAGCCCAATCCGAATTGGGGAGGGGGGCCGGCCCCCCTTTCCTTTCTCCTTCCCCCTCTTCCTATTACTACTACTAGTACTACTTCCTAATACTAGTACTCTTTCCTTCCCCATCCAAATAAGATAAGGAAAAGAGAGGGAAACCTACTTGGAGTAGGTTTCCCCCTCCTCATGGCGCGCCCCCCCTAGGGCCGGCCACCTCCTCCCTCCCTCCTTTATATACGGGGGTAGGGGGGCACCCTAGAACACACAAGTTGATCATTGATCGTTCCTTAGCCGTGTGCGGTGCCCCCCTCCACGATATTACACCTCGGTCATATTGTAGCGGTGCTTAGGCGAAGCCCTGCAACAGGAGAACATCAAGATCGTCACCACGCCGTCGTGCTGACGGAACTCCCCCTCGGCGCCTCTGCTGGATCGGAGATCGAGGGTGCGTCATCAAGCTGTACGCGTGTCAAGAACTCGGAGGTGCCAGAGTAACGGTACTTGGATCGGTTGAACCGGAGGACGTACGACTACTTCCTCTACGTTGCGTCAACGCTTCCGCTTCGGTCTACAAGGGTACATAGACAACACTCTCCCCTCGTTGCTATATCATCACCATGATCTTGCGTGTGCGTAGGAAATTTTTTGAAATTACTACGTTCCCCAACAGTGGCATCCGAGCCTAGGTTTTATGCGTTGATGTTATATGCACGAGTAGAACACAAGTGAGTTGTGGACGATATAAGTCATACTGCCTACCAGCATGTCATACTTTGGTTCAGCGGTATTGTGAGATGAAGCGGCCCGGACCGACATTACGCGTACGCTTACGCGAGACTGGTTTCACCGTTACGAGCACTCGTGCTTAAAGGTGGCTGGCGGGTGTCTGTCTCTCTCACTTTAGTTGAACCGAGTGTGGCTACGCCCGGTCCTTGTGAAGGTTAAAACGGAGTCTATTTGACAAACTATCGTTGTGGTTTTGATGCGTAGGTGAGATTGGTTCTTGCTTAAGCCCGTAGCAGCCACGTAAAATTTGCAACAACAAAGTAGAGGACGTCTAACTTGTTTTTGCAGGGCATGTTGTGATGTGATATGGCCAAGACATGATGCTATTGTATGAGATGATCATGTTTTGTAACCGAAGTTATCGGCAACTGGTAGGAGCCATATGGTTGTCGCTTTATTGTATGAAATGCAAACGCCCTGTAATTGCTTTACTTTATCACTAAGCGGTAGCGATAGTCGTAGAAGCAATAGATGGCGTAACGACAACGATGCTACGATGGAGATCAAGGTGTCGCACCGGTGACGATGGTGATCACGACGGTGCTTCGAAGATGGAGATCACAAGCACAAGATGATGATGGCCATATCATATCACTTATATTGATTGCATGTGATGTTTATCCTTTATGCATCTTATCTTGCTTTGATTGACGGTAGCATTTTAAGATGATCTCTCACTAATTATCAAGAAGTGTTCTCCCTGAGTATGCACCGTTGCGAAAGTTCTTCGTGCTGAGACACCACGTGATGATCGGGTGTGATAGGCTCTACGTTCAAATACAACGGGTGCAAAACAGTTGCACACGCGGAATACTCAGGTTATACTTGACGAGCCTAGCATATACAGATATGGCCTCGGAACACGGGGACCGAAAGGTCGAGCATGAATCATATAGTAGATATGATCAACATAGAGATGTTCACCATTGAAACTACTCCATCTCACGTGATGATCGGACATGGTTTAGTTGATTTGGATCACGTAATCACTTAGATGACTAGAGAGATGTCTGTCTAAGTGGGAGTTCTTTAGTAATATGATTAATTGAACTTAAATTTATCATGAACTTAGTACCTGATAGTATTTTGCTTGTCTATGTTTGTTTGTAGATAGATGGCTCGTGCTGTTGTTCCATTGAATTTTAATGCGTTCCTTGAGAAAACAAAATTGAAAGATGATGGTAGCAATTACACGGACTGGGTCCGTAACCTGAGGATTATCCTCATTGCTGCACAGAAGAGTTACGTCCTGGAAGCACCGCTGGGTGCCAGGCCTGCTGCTGATGCAACTGACGATGTTAAGAACGTCTGGCAGAGCAAAGCTGATGACTACTCTATAGTTCAGTGTGCCATGCTTTACGGCTTAGAACCGGGTCTTCAACGACGTTTTGAACGTCATGGGGCATATGAGATGTTCCAGGAGTTGAAGTTAATATTTCAAGCAAATGCCCGGATTGAGAGATATGAAGTCTCCAATAAGTTCTACAGCTGCAAGATGGAGGAGAATAGTTCTGTCAGTGAGCATATACTCAAAATGTCTGGGTATAATAATCACTTGATTCAACTGGGAGTTAATCTTCCGGATGATAGCGTCATTGACAGAATTCTCCAATCACTGCCACCAAGCTACAAGAGCTTTGTGATGAACTATAATATGCAAGGCATGAACAAGACTATTCCCGAGCTCTTCGCGATGCTGAAAGCCGCGGAGGTAGAAATCAAAAAGGAGCATCAAGTGTTGATGGTCAACAAGACCACTGGTTTCAAGAAAAGGGGCAAAGGGAAGAAGAAGGGGAACTTCAAAAGGAATGGCAAACAAGTTGCTGCTCAAGTGAAGAAACCCAAGTCTGGACCTAAGCCTGAAACTGAGTGCTTCTACTGCAAGCAGACTGGACACTGGAAGCGGAACTGCCCCAAGTATTTGGCGGATAAGAAGGATGGCAAAGTGAACAAAGGTATATGTGATATACATGTTATTGATGTGTACCTTACTAATGCTCGCAGTAGCACCTGGGTATTTGATACTGGTCCTGTTGCTAACATTTGCAACTCGAAACAGGGACTACGGATTAAGCGAAGATTAGCTAAGGACGAGGTGACGATGCGCGTGGGAAATGGTTCCAAAGTCGATGTGATCGCGGTCGGCACGCTACCTCTACATCTACCATCGGGATTAGTTTTAGACCTAAATAATTGTTATTTGGTGCCTGCGTTGAGCATGAACATTATATCTGGATCTTGTTTGATGCAAGACGGTTATTCATTTAAATCAGAGAATAATGGTTGTTCTATTTATATGAGTAATATCTTTTATGGTCATGCACCCTTGAAGAGTGGTCTATTTTTATTAAATCTCGATAGTAGTGATACACATATTCATAATGTTGAAGCCAAAAGATGCAGAGTTGATAATGATAGTGCAACATATTTGTGGCACTGCCGTTTAGGTCATATCGGTGTAAAACGCATGAAGAAACTCCATACTGATGGACTTCTGGAATCACTTGATTATGAATCACTTGGTACTTGCGAACCGTGCCTCATGGGCAAGATGACCAAAAACACCGTTCTCCAGATCTATGGAGAGAGCAACAGGTTTGTTGGAAATCATACATACAGATGTATGTGGTCCGATGAATGTTGAGGCTCGTGGCGGATATCGTTATTTCCTCGACTTCACAGATGATTTGAGCAGATATGGGTATATCTACTTGATGAAGCACAAGTCTGATACATTTGAAAAGCTCAAAGAATTTCAGAGTGAAGTAGAAAATCATCGTAACAAGAAAATAAAGTTTCTACGATCTGATCGTGGAGGAGAATATTTGAGTTACGAGTTTGGTTTACATTTGAAACAATGTGGAATAGTTTCGCAACTCACGCCACCTGGAACACCACAGCGAAATGGTGTGTCCGAACGTCGTAATCGTACTTTACTTGATATGGTGCGATCTATGATGTCTCTTACCGATTTACCGCTATCGTTTTGGGGTTATGCTTTAGAGACGGCCGCATTCACGTTAAATAGGGCACCATCAAAATCCGTTGAGACGACGCCTTATGAACTGTGGTTTGGCAAGAAACCAAAGTTGTCGTTTCTCAAAGTTTGGGGTTGCGATGCTTATGTGAAGAAACTTCAACCAGATAAGCTCGAACCCAAATCGGAGAAATGGGTCTTCATAGGATACCCAAAGGAGACAATTGGGTACACCTTCTATCACAGATCTGAAGGCAAGATTTTCGTTGCTAAAATCGGATCCTTCTAGAGAAGGAGTTTCTCTCGAAAGAAGTGAGTGGGAGGAAAATAGAACTTGATGAGATAACTATATCTACTCCCTTATTGGAAAGTAGTTCATCACAAGAACCGGTTCCTGTGATAACTACACCAATTAGTGAGGAAGCTAATGATATTGATCATGAAACTTCAGATCAAGTTTCTACTGAACCTCGTAGGTCTACCAGAGTAAGATCCACACCAGAGTGGTACGGAAATCCTATTCTGGAAGTCATGTTACTAGACCATTATGAACCTACGAACTATGAGGAAGCGATGATGAGCCCAGATTCCGCAAAATGGCTAGAGGCCATGAAATCTGAGATAGGATCCATGTATGAAAACAAAGTATGGACTTTGGATGACTTGCCCGATAATCGGCAAGCCATTGAGAATAAATGGATCTTTAAGAAGAAGACTGACGCTGATGGTAATGTTACTGTCTACAAAGCTCGACTTGTTGCAAAAGGTTTTCGACAAGTTCAAAGGGGTTGACTACGATGAGACTTTCTCACCCGTAGCGATGCTTAAGTCTGTCCGAATCATGTTGGCTATTGCTGCATTTCATGATTATGAAATTTGGCAAATGGATGTCAAGACTGCATTCTTGAATGGATTTCTAGAAGAAGAGTTGTATATGATGCAACCTGAAGGTTTTGTTGATCCAAAAGGTGCTGACAAAGTGTGCAAGCTCCAACGTTCCATTTATGGACTGGTGCAAGCATCTCGGAGTTGGAATAAACTTTTTGATAGTGTGATCAAAGCATATGGTTTTATACAGACTTTTGGAGAAGCCTGTATTTACAAGAAAGTGAGTGGGAGCTCTGTAGCATTTCTAGTTTTATGTGTTGATGACATATTATTAATTGGAAATGATATAGAATTTCTGGATAGCATAAAGGGATACTTGAATAAAAGTTTTTCTATGAAAGACCTCGGTGAAGCTGCTTACATATTGGGCATCAAGATCTATAGAGATAGATCAAGACGCTTAATAGGACTTTCACAAAGTACATACCTTGACAAAATTTTGAAAAAGTTCAAAATGGATCAGGCAAAGAAAGGATTCTTGCCTGTGCTACAAGGTGTGAAGTTGAGTCAAACTCAATGCCCGACCACAGCAGAAGATAGAGAGAAAATGAAAGATGTTCCCTATGCTTCAGCCATAGGCTCTATCATGTATGCAATGCTGTGTACCAGACCTGATGTATGCTTAGCAATAAGCTTGGCAGGTAGGTACCAAAGTAATCCAGGAGTGGATCACTGGACAGCGGTCAAGAACATCCTGAAATACCTGAAAAGGACTAAGGATATGTTTCTCGTATATGGAGGTGACAAAGAGCTAGTCGTAAATGGTTACGTCGATGCAAGCTTTGACACTGATCCGGACGATTCTAAATCGCAGACCGGATACGTGTTTTTTAAACGGTGGAGCTGTAAGTTGGTGCAGTTCTAAACAAAGCATCGTGGCAGGATCTACATGTGAAGCGGAGTACATAGCTGCTTCTGAAGCAGCAAATGAAGGAGTCTGGATGAAGGAGTTCATTTCCGATCTAGGTGTTATACCTAGTGCATCGGGACCAATGAAGATCTTCTGTGACAATACTGGTGCAATTGCTTTGGCAAAGGAATCCAGATTTCACAAGAGGACCAAGCACATCAAGAGACGCTTCAATTCCATTCGGGACCAAGTCCAAGTGGGAGACATAGAGATTTGCAAGATACATACGATCTGAATGTTGCACACCCGTTGACTAAGCCTCTCTCACGAGCAAAACATGATCAGCACCAAGACTCCATGGGTGTTAGAATCATTACTATGTAATCTAGATTATTGACTCTAGTGCAAGTGGGAGACTGAAGGAAATATGCCCTAGAGGCAATAATAAAGTTATTATTTATTTCCTCATATCATGATAAATGTTTATTATTCATGCTAGAATTGTATTAACCGGAAACATGATACATGTGTGAATACATAGACAAACATATAGTCACTAGTATGCCTCTACTTGACTAGCTCATTAATCAAAGATGGTTATGTTTCCTAACCATTGACATGTGTTGTCATTTGATTAATGGGATCACATCATTAGGAGAATGAGGTGATTGACATGACCCATCCCGTTAGCTTAGCACTTGATCGTTTAGTATTCTGCTATTGCTTC
>NC_041383.1:213446836-213471238 GCF_002162155.2 Triticum dicoccoides
GTCACCCTGCGCCACCCGGCCAATCCCGGCGCCGTCCACCGCCAACCGCATCTAGGTAGACCATCTTCCCCCGGGAAAAGGAAGGGGTTTCGCCGAGGCTGCCTCTTCGCCGCCGTCCGGCTGTCAAAGATGGGTAAAGCGTCTCAACCCTCCTAGGAGAGCCCGCATGGTCTTATATTGATTGTACGAGAGAAAACCCTCTCATAGGTGTTTACAGAATCGTTGATAACAGAAGAAAATATAGGAAGTTAAAAGAGAGAGAAAACCTCCAACTAACTCTATCTACTCTAGAGATATGACTTGGCCTACAAGAGAGAATATTAGAGGGAGAGAGAGGCGTGACAACATGTCACGTCGCAATGTAAAATATATTTAACACCCTCCCTTAATCTAAACTGCGCAAGTTAAGTTTACGTCTAAATTCTTCAAACGGTCTTGTGGCCAAAGCTTTTGTGAACCCATCAGCAACTTGATCCTTCAAATGAACAAACCGAATTTCCAATTCTTTGCTCGCAACCCTTTCTCTAACAAAGTGATAATCAATCTCAATATGTTTAGTCCTTGCATGAAAGACAGGATTAGAAGACAAATAAGTGGCACCAAGATTATCACACCAAAGGCAGGGAGTGGGTGAGTGATATATCCCAAGCTCTCGAAGCATGGATTTAACCCACATGATCTCTGTTGTGGCATTTGACAATGCCTTGTATTCTGCCTCACTACTGGATCTTCAAACTGTAGCATGTTTCTTTGCACACCATGAGATCAAATTAGGTCCAAAGAAAACTGCAAAACCACCTGTTGATCTCCTGTCATCTAAGCAACCTGCCCAGTTAGAATCAGAAAAAGCACTGACAAGTGTGGATGATGACTTGCTGAAAGTTAGGCCAACACTCAAGGTGTATTTCACATATCTCAGTATGCGTTTGGCAGCAATCCAATGATCTGTAGTTGGTGTATGAAGAAACTGACAAACCTTATTAACAGCAAAGGAAATGTCAGGCCTGGTCAGTGTCAAATACTGAAGTGCAGCTACCAAGCTTCTGTACTTGGTGCCATCCTCTTGACTCAAGGGCTGTCCTTCTGCAAGAGAAAGTTTTTCTGAACTGGACAATGGTGTGGGTGATGGTTTACAACCCTGCAAGCCAACTCTATTCAAAAGATCAGTTGCATGTTTTTCTTGAGAAAGATGAAGACCACCTTCGTTGTTTATCTTAACCTCAATACCTAGGAAGAAATGCAAGTCACCTAGATCCTTAAGAGCAAATTATGAATTCAAATCTTTCAACAAGGCAGAAACTGCTTCATTTGATGACCTTGTGACAATGATATCATCAACATAAATAAGCACAAATATAGATGTTTTGAACTTATTGTATATGAACAATGACGTATCAGACTTGGAGGGAACAAAACTCAGTGTTTGTAACTTAGAACTCAAGCACGAGTACCACGCTCTAGGTGCTTGCTTCAATCCATAAAGAGACTTATCCAGCCTGCAAACATGAAAAGGTTTGTTTTTGTCCTCAAGCCCAGGAGGTTGTTTCATATATACTTCCTCTTCCAGAACACCATGAAGGAATGCATTTTGTACATCTAGCTACTTGAGACTCCATCCTCTAGATACGGAAATAGACAGAACAAAACGTATGCTAGCAGCTTTGACAACAGGGCTGAAATTATCTTCATAATCAATGCCATACCTCTGTTTGAATCCTTTTGCAACGAGTCTAGCCTTGTAACGATCGATGGTGCCATCTGCCTTTTTCTTTATCCGGAACACCCATTTGTAATCAATTAAATTTTTACCTCGCTGTGAAGGAACAAGATGCCATGTTTTATTTTTCTGAAGAGCTTGAAACTCTTCCTCCATAGCTTTCCTCCACTTGATATGCGTGCTTGCTTCCTGAAACATGTTGGGTTCTCCGGTAGAACAGGTCAGACCATATTTAACATTATAATTAACAGGTTGAATTACCCCGGCACGAAGCCTTGTAACTCGTGGCGTAACATGAGATGCGGGTACTATAGCAGGAGAACCAGGAGACCCAGGCACGTCCGCAGAAGATCCCACGAGCTGCTCCTGGACAGAGAATCCAAAGGATCCCGAGGCTGATGCAGACCCTGCTGGTGACGTCGGATCTTCTGCGGCCAGATCGGGAGACGAGGTAGCTGTGGGTGGCGTAGAGAATCCAGCCGGACACGCCTGATCGGGATAGGCCCCTGTCGTCTGTCGTCTGGTGTAGACCCGCAGGGTCGGGCCAAACCGCGTGGTCGGCTGGGCTCGTGAAGGCGACCCCCAGGTGGAGACGTGTCAAGCGAAGAGCGGCCGCCCGCGTCGCCTGGTGAGGATTCGGTGGCACAGCGTGCCAGGCGCGGCTGCGATCCCGAAGTAGATGGCGGATGCGCTGTCGCCACCGATCCTGAGGGGGATTCGGCTGTAGCTCTGTCCCCAAGCGGTGGACACATGAAATAACGACTGTTTGAGCCATTTTCTTCATTGTTTTGCATCAAATTTTGTTGTAGAGTGTCACCACTGGATCCTACATCATCAGAAGCCTCAAAAACACGGTCAGGAGAGTTAGCCACATGGTCATTACAATTGTCATCCCCATGAGATATGCCAGATAGATGTGGTGGAAGGAGAAGGATTTCTTGGCGAAGAAGAGCACCGACATTAGGGTGGAGATCTGTGAAAGGAAAAACAGTCTCATCGAAAACAACATCACGAGAGATATATACTCGACCGGTAGGAATATCAAGGCATTTGACACCTTTGTGTTGGGCACTATACCCCAAGAAAACACATTGTCTTGAGCGAAAACTAAGTTAGCGAGTATTATAAGGACGAAAATTAGGCTAGCAAGCACAGCCAAAAACACGAAGTGAATGATAGTTCGGTCGAGTATGAAGAAGGCGTTGCATGGGTGTTTCATTGTTAATGACACGACTAGGAAGCATATTAATAAGATGGACTGCCGTAAGGAATGCCTCGTCCCAAAATTTAAGAGGCATGGAGGCACCTGCAAGAAGGGCAAGCCCTACTTCAACAATGTGCCTATGCTTGCGTTCGGAAGAGCCGTTTTGTTGGTGCGTGTGAGGGCATGAAACATGATGAGAAACACCCAACTTTTGAAAGAAGGAGTTTAGCTTCTCATACTCGCCACCCCAATCATATTGGACAGCGAGAATTTTGGTGTCAAATTGTCGTTCAACAAGTGCTTGAAAGTTATGAAAAACTTGGAAAACGTCGGAACATTTCTTAAGAAGATAAATCCAAGTGAATTTACTGTAGTCATCTATGAAACTAACATAATAAGTATGTCTACCAACAGAAGATGGGGCTGGACCCCAGACATCAGAAAAAAAAAGTTGTAAAGGTTTGGTAGAAATACTAGTAGAAACTGGATATGGTAACTGATGGGCTTTCACCTTTTGACAAGAATCAAAAATAGTTTCAAGACTACGCTCACCAACACATGGGAGCTGATTATTTCTAAGCACTTGTTGAACAATAACAAAAGAGGGGTGTCCTAATAACGCCACAAACTTGTTTATTGAATCTTCTAAATTGGGGAATCAAAGGGTAAAGCCCATGCACGCATCTACCGCGGTAGAGAATGTTCCTCGTGGCCTGATCACGAATCAAAAAGAAATATGGGTGAAACTCAAGAAAAACTTTGTTGTCTATGGCAATGCGGTGAACGGAAAGGAGATTTTTTTCAGTTTGTGGAACATGCAAAATATTTTTGAGATGAATATTGTGATGAGGGGTAGTGACAATTGCATGACCAACATGATCTATCATCATACCTTCACCGTTTGCATTGTGAACTTGGTCTTGGCCATGGTACTTCTCGTGCATGGTGACCTTCTCTAGCTCATTGGTGATATGATTCGTGGTGCCGGAGTCAACGTACCAATTTGTGTCCACTCCGTATGAGGTGTCTGCAGCTGCTGCAACTTTCTTGCGTTGGGAATTGTTCTCGGCATAGCGCCAGTCACAATCCTTGGCAATGTGATTATTCTTTTTACAAATTTGACATTTATTTTCATACTCATCGTAACCTTGCAACGGGCGTCCCCTGTTGTTGTTGTAGAAGGGGCGCCGATTGGTGTTGCTGGAGTTGTAGTTGTTGCTGTTGCGTTGGTAGTGGCCGCCACCACCGTCGCCGCCGCCGCCGGTGTTGCCATTGTTGCTGTAGTGGTTGTTGCGTTGGTAGTGGCCGCCACCACGCCCTGATCATTCCTTTGCTTCCATAAGTGCCAGCACACAAGCATCACCATATTATCAAAAGCATTGCGGTTTTCCTTGTCAAGTCGTTTTGGGTTAATGCCCACCATAACTCCAAATTGTCATTCACCACCGGTGTTAGGGCAGGATCAGTCCTCATGCTAGATAGGATCTTATGCCACACTTGACGCGAGTAGACGCACTGGACCAGTAGATGATCAACGTTATCCTCCTCCTGGCCACATAGGTAACATGGCGAGGGGTTATCCTGCAACCCATGTTGAAGCCTCTGATCAGATGTCCATATTATATGTTGAATAGCGAGCCACATGAAGATCTTGCAAGTGAGGGGTGCCCAGTGATAACCCACAAGTATAGGGGATCGCAATAGCTTTCGAGGGTAGAGTATTCAACCCAAAAAATTTTGATTCGACACAAGGGGAGCCAAAGAATATTCTTGAGTATTAGCAGTTGAGTTGTCAATTCAACCACACCTGGATAACTTAGTATCTGCAGCAAAGTATTTAGTAGCACAAGTGGTATGATAATAAAGGTAACGGTAGCAACAGTAAAGATAAATGTTTTTGGGTTTTTGTAATAGTTGTAACAGTAGCAACGGAAAAGTAAATAAGCAAAGAACAATATGTGAAGATCTCGTAGGCAATGGATCAGTGATGGATAATTATGTCGAATGTGATTCCTCATGCAATAGTTATAACATAGGGTGATATAGAACTAGCTCCAATTCATCAATGTAATGTAGGCATGTATTCCGTAAATAGTCATACGTGCTTATGGAAAAGAACTTGTATGACGTCTTTTGTCCTACCCTCCTGTTGAAGCGGGGTCCTTGAGGAAACTAAGGGATATTAAGGCCTCCTTTTAATAGAGAACCGGACCAAAGCATTAACACATAGTGAATACGTGAACTCCTCAAACTACGGACATCACCGAGAAGTATCCCGATTATTGTCACTTCGGGGTTGTCGGATCATAACACATAATAGGTGACTATAGACTTGCAAGATAGGATCACGAACACACATATATTCATGAAAACATAATAGGTTTAGATCTGAAATCATGGCACTCGGGCCCCAGTGACAAGCATTAAGCATAGCAAAGTCATAGCAACATCAATCTCAGAACATAGTGGATACTAGGGATCAAACCCTAACAAAACTAACTTGATTACATGGCAAATCTCATCCAACCCATCACCGTCCAGCAAGCCTACGATGGAATTACTCACGCACGGCGGTGAGCATCATGAAATTGCTGATGGAGGATGGTTGGTGATGACGACGGCGACGAATCCCCCTCTCCGGAGCCCCGAACGGACTCCAGATCAGCCCTCCCAAGAGAGATTAGGGCTTGGCGGTGGCTCCGTGTCGTGAAACGCGATGAAACTTTCTCCTTGATTTTTTTCTCCCCGAGACGGAATATATGGAGTTGGAGTTGAGGTCGGAGGAGGTCCAGGGGGTCCACGTGATAGGGGGCCGCGCCCTAGGGGGGCACGCCCCCTGTCTCGTGGATAGGCCATGGGCCCCCTGGCACTAATTCTTTCGCTAAAAATTCTTATTAAATCTGAAAAGTGCCTCCGTGGATTTCCAGGACATTCCAAGAACTTTTCTATTCTACGCATAAAATAACATCATGGCAGTTCTGCTGAAAACAGCGTCAGTCCGGGTTAGTTTCATTCAAATCATGCAAGTTAGAGTCCAAAACAAGGGCAAAAGTGTTTGGAAAAGTAGATACGTTGGAGACGTATCAACTCCCCCAAGCTTAAACCTTTACTTGTCCTCAATCAATTCAGTTGATAAACTGAAAGTGATAAGGAAAAACTTTTACAAACTCTGTTTGCTCTTGTTGTTGTAACATGAAAAGCCAGCATTCAAGTTTCAGCAAATATTATGAACTAACCATACTAACAATAACACATAGGTCTCACAATTACTCATATCAATAACATAATCAGCTAGCGAGCCATAATAATAAAACTCGGATGACAACACTTTCTAAAAATAATCATAACATGATATAACAAAATGGTATCTTGCTAGCCCTTTCTGAGACCGCAAAACATAAATGCAGAGCACCTTTAAAGATCAAGGACTGACTAAACATTGTAATTCATGGTAAAAGAGATCCAGTAGAGTCATACCCAATATAAACCAATAGTAATGAATGCAAATGACAGTGTGCTCTCCAGCGGGTGCTTTTTAATAAGAAGGGTGATGACTCAACATAAAAGTAAATAGATAGGCCCTTCGCAGAGGGAAGCAGGGATTTGTAGAGGTGCCAGATCTCGATTTTAAAATAGAGATTGAATAACATTTTGAGCGGCATACTTTCGCTGTCAACGCAACAACTATGAGATGGCTGTATCTTCCATACTACATGCATTATAGGCAGTTTCCAAACAGAATGGTAAAGGTTTATACTCCCCCAACCACCAACAAGCATCAATCCACGGCTTGCTCGAAACAACGAGTGCCTCCAACATACAACAGCCCTGGGGGGAGTTTTGTTTAATTATTTTGATTTGCTTTGATCTTTTTGGATCATGGGACTGGGCATCCCGGTTACCGGCCCTTTCTCGTGAGTGAGGAGCGGAGTCCACTCCTCTTGAGAATAACCCACCTAGCATGGAAGATATAGGCAGCCCTAGTTGAAACATGAGTTGCTCGAGTATACAAAACAGAATTTCATTTGAAAGTTTGGAGTTTGGCACATGCAAATTTACCTGGAACAGCAGGTAAATACCGCATATAGGAAGGTATAGTGGACTCATATGGAACAACTTTGGGGTTTAAGGAGTTTGGATGCACAAGCAGTATTCCCGCTTAGTACAGGTGAAGGCTAGCAAAATACTGGGAAGCGACCAACTGAGAGAGCGACAACAGTCGTAAACATGCATTAAAATTAATTTACACTGAGTACAAGCATGAGTAGGATATAATCTACCATGAACATAAATATCATGAAGGCTATGTTGATTTGATTCAACTACATGCGTGAACATGTGCCAAGTTGAGTCACTTAATACATTCAAAGGAGGATACCATCCCATCATACCACATCATAATCATTCTAATAGCATGTTGGCACGCAAGGTAAACCATTATAACTCATAGCTAATCAAGCATGGCACAAGCAACTATAATCTCTAAATGTCATAGCAAATATGTTTACTTCATAATAGCTGACTCAGGAACGATGAATAATCATATTTACAAAAACAAGAGAGGTCGAGTTCATACCAGCTTTTCTCATCCCAATAAGTCCATCATATATCATCATTATTGCCTTTCACTTGCACGACCGAACAACGTGTATAATAATAAGAGTGTACGTGCATTGGACTAAGCTGGAATCTGCAAGCATTCAACTCAAGAGAGAAGACAAGTAATATAGGCTCTAAGTTAAATAAACAATCATGCATAGAAGAGCCACTAAACATTTTCAATATAGTCTTCTCGACCCCCAAAGGAAAGAAAAGAAAATAAAACTATTTACACGGGAAAGCTCCCAACAAGTAAGAAGAAGAACTAGAAATATTTTTGGGTTTTCATTTTAATTCTACTACAAGCATGGAAATTAAACTAACTAATTTTTTTTGGTTTTTCTTAAGGTTTATCAAACACACAAGAAGAAAACTAGAAAAAGAAATTTAAACTAGCATGGATAATACAATGAAAGAGTATGAGCACCGATGACTAGTGTGTGAACATGAATGTAAAGTCGGTGAGAAATACGTAGTCCCCCGAGCTTAGGCTTTTGGCCTAAGTTGGTCTAATACCAATGACCGCATGGCTGATATCCATAAGTGAAACTGGGGTAGTACTGAGATGCAGAGGCGACCGCCTCCTGAGCAGCAGCGTGTTGGCGAGCTGCCTCCATTCCCCTCTCATATTCAGTTGCTTCTTCCCTGGTGACAACATATCTTCCTTTTGTCTGATAATCAAAAAGGTAGGGAGCAGGAAGAGTAACAGGGACGACATTGCGTCTGTTATAGGTTAGTCGATAATGGAGGAATTGTTCATTCCTCTCAAGAAAATGATGATCAAACATAGCTTCTTTATCAAAATAAACAGGAGGTACAATCATATACCCCTCTCGTGGAGCTATATTAAGAAAATTAGCCACACGGGTTGCATAAATTCCTCCAAAGAAATCTCCCCTTCTACTATTATTCTGCAACCTACGTGCAACTATTGCCCCCAAGTTATAACCTTTATAACCTGACACAGCACTCTTGAGGACACAAAGATCAGGGGCACACATGTGACATACTTCGTCCTTATCGTTAATGCATCTACCAATAAAGAGAGCAAAGTAATGTATAGAAGGAAAATGAATGCTCCCTATGGTAGCTTGTGTTACGTCCCTAGATTCTCCCACAGTAATACTAGCAAGAAAATCTCTAACTTTAGATTTGGGAGGATCATTAATATTACCCCACTGCGGGAGTTTGCAAGCAGTTGTGAAGTCCTCTAAATCCATGGTATAAGATGTATCATAAATATCAAACATAAATTTGCGTCCCTTGGCAAATTAACATCTTGTTCACGTATAGCAATCCTTGGCCCTTTCTTTGCCGAGGAACCACCTTGGTACATTCTTCTAAGCATATTTATTTTTCTGAAAATTTCTGAAATTTTAGTAACTTCAAAACAAAAGTGAATAAAACTAAACAAGATTGATAGCAACTACTCCTACAAGTGCCTAGAGCCTATATCATGCATTGGAATTGCTTGGGACCTCAAAAATTAACATGCAAGCTCAAGAACATGGTCACCTAAGCAGCAAAAATTTGCAATGAATAAAGCACTAGAACAAAAACTAATTGGACCAATGGAGGAGTCACATACCAAGCAGCAATCTCCCAAAGCAGTTTTGCGAATGGAGCTTTGAGCTAAGAGATCGAAAATCACAGCAAAACGAGCTAGAACTCGGGCTTGAGCTGGATGGGGATTTTTTTGGGTAGAAGATTAAGTGTGTGGGTGCTGGCATAAGTGGAGGGGGGCCACCAGGGGCCCACGAGACAGGGGGGCGCCCTCCTCTCTCGTGGCCTGGTGCTTGCCCCTCCTGCAGTGTTTTCAGTGCCTAAAATCCTCAAATATTCCAGAAAAAATCATACTAAATTTGCAGGGCATTTGGAGCAATTTTATTTTTGGACTATTTTTTAATGCCCGGATAATTCAGAAAACAGACGGATAATACTATTTTTGCTTTATTTATTCTAAATAACAGAAAGTAAAAAGAGGGTACATAAGGTTGTGCCTTCTAGTTTCATCCATCTCGTGATCATCAAAATGAATCCAATAACAAGGTTGATCAAGTCTTGTTAACAAACTCATTCCGAATAACACGGAGCCGGAGAAATTTCAAATAACACTAAGTTACCTCAACGGGGATATGAAAATCCCCAACGATAAGAATATCATACTTTTTCTTGGCAGTGGGGAGAGGAAATTCAAAACCTCCAAAAATGATAGTTGGAACATTTTCAATAGAATTGATGCTATGAACTTGAGATTGTTTCCTCGGAAAGTGTACTATATGCTCATTACCATTAACATGAAAAGTGACATTGCCTTTGTTGCAATCAATAACAGCCCCTGCAGTATTAAGAAAAGGTCTACCAAGGATAATAGACATAATATCGTCCTCGGGAATATCAAGAATAACAAAGTCCGTTAAGATAGTGACATTTGCAACCACAACAGGCACATCCTCACAAATACCGACAGGTATAGCAGTTGATTTATCAGCCATTTGCAACAATATTTCAGTAGGTGTCAACTTATTCAATTCAAGTCTACGATATAAAGAGAGAGACATAACACTAACACCGGCTCCAAGATCACATAAAGCAGTTCTAACATAATTTCTTTTAATAGAGCATGGTATAGTTGGAACACTCGGATCTCCAAGTTTCTTTGGTATTCCACCCTTAAAAGTGTAATTAGCAAGCATGGTGGAAATTTCAGCTTCCGGTATCTTTCTTCTATTTCTGATGATATCTTTCATATACTTAGCATAAGGATTTACTTTCAACATATCAGTTAAGCGCATACGTAAGAAAATAGGTCTAATCATTTTAGCAAAGCGCTCAAAATCCTCATCATCCTTTGACTTGGATGGTTTAGGAGGAAAGGGCATGAGTTTCTGAACCCATGGTTCTCTTTCTTTACCGTGCTTCCTAGCATCAAAATCTCTCTTATGATAACGTTGATTCTTTGATTGTGGGTTATCAAGATCAACAACAGGTTCAATCTCTACATCATTGTCTTTGCTAGGTTGAGCATCAACATGAACATTATCATTAACATTATCACTAGGTTCATGTTCATCACCTGATTGTGTTTCAGCGTCAGAAATAGAAATATCATTGGAATTCTCAGGTGTGACTACAGTAGGTTCACTAGAAGCATGCAAAGTTCTATCATTTTCCTTTTTCTTCTTTTAAAAAGAACTAGGTGCCTCTAAATTATTTCTCTGAGAATCTTGCTCGATTCTCTTAGGGTGGCCTTCAGGATACAAGGGTTCCTGAGTCATTCTACCAGTTCTAGTAGCCACTCTGACAGCAAAGTCATTTTTATTATTCAATTCCTCAAGCAAATTATTTTGAGCTTTAAGTACTTGCTCAGCTTGAGTAGCAACCATAGAAGCATATTTGCTAACGCGGTGAAGTTCAGTTTTAACTCTAGCCAGATTATCACCTACGCGTCCTATCTCGAAAGCATTATACTTTAACTCTCTACCAACATAAGCATTAAAACTTTCTTGTCTAGCCATAAAGTCATCAAATTCATCTAAGCATGGGCAATGAAATTTAGTAGAGGGTATTTCAACTTTATCATATCTATAGAGAGAATTTACCTGTACTACCTGTGTCGGGTTATCAAGACAATATGGTTCTTCAGGCGGTAAATTAAGACCATGTATTTCTTCAATAGGGGGTAAATTCTTAACATCTTCAGCTTTAATACCTTTTTCTTTCATTGATTTCTTTGCCTCTTGCATATCTTCAGGACTGAGAAATAAAACACCTCTCTTCTTCGGAGTGGGTTTAGGAATAGGCTCAGGAGTTGGCTCAATTGGTTCAGGAATTACTTCAGGAACTGGCTCGGGAAGAGTCCAATTATTTTCATTAGTCAACATATTATTCAATAATATTTCAGCTTCGTCGACTGTTCTTTCCCTGAAAACACAACCAGCACAACTATCCAAGTAATCTTTGGAAGCATCGGTTAGTCCATTATAAAAGATATCAAGTATTTCATTTTTCATAAGAGGATGATCAGGCAAAGCATTAAGTAACCGGAGAAGCCTCCCCCAAGCTTGTGGGAGACTCTCTTCTTTGATTTGCACAAAATTATATATTTCATGCATAGCAAAAGTGGCATCATCAATAACATGCGACATATCAGAATTCATAGTAGTAGCAGGTTTAGGTGTCACAAGCCTACTAATAACAGAAGGAGAATCTAGTGCAGAGCTAGATGGCAGTTCCTTACCTCCCCTCGTAGTTGAGGGCAAAATAGTAGTTCGATTGTCTTTCAAGTTCTTCATAGTGATCAACAGATATAAATCCCAAGTGACTCAGAGAATAAAGCTATGCTCCCCGGCAACGGCGCCAGAAATTAGTCTTGATAACCCACAAGTATAGGGGATCGCAACAGTTTTCGAGGGTAGAGTATTCAACCCAAATTTATTGATTCGACACAAGGGGAGCCAAAGAATATTCTTGAGTATTAGCAGTTGAGTTGTCAATTCAACCACACATGGATAACTTAGTATCTGCAGCAAAGTGTTTAGTAGCAAAAGTGGTATGATAATAAAGGTAACGGTAGCAACAGTAAAGATAAATGTTTTTGGGTTTTTGTAATAGTTGTAACAGTAGTAACGGAAAAGTAAATAAGCGAAGAACAATATGTGAAAAGCTCGTAGGCAATCGATCAGTGATGGATAATTATGCCGGATGCAATTCCTCATGCAATAATTATAACATAGGGTGATATAGAACTAGCTCCAATTCATCAATGTAATGTAGGCATGTATTCCGTAAATAGTCATACGTGCTTATGGAAAAGAACTTGTATGACGTCTTTTGTCCTACCCTCCCGTTGAAGCGGGGTCCTTGCGGAAAGTAAGGTATATTAAGGCCTCCTTTTAATAGAGAACCGGACCAAAGCATTAACACATAGTGAATACATGAACTCCTCAAACTACGGTCATCACCGAGAAGTATTCCGATTATTGTCACTTCGGGGTTGTCGGATCACAACACATAATAGGTGACTATAGACTTGCAAGATAGGATCAAGAACACACATATATTCATGAAAACATAATAGGTTCAGATCTGAAATCATGGCACTCGGGCCCTAGTGACAAGCATTAAGCATAGCAAAGTCATAGCAACATCAATCTTAGAACATAGTGGATACTAGGGATCAAACCCTAACAAAACTAACTTGATTACATGGTAAATCTCATCCAACCCATCACCGTCCAGCAAGCCTACGATGGAATTACTCACGCGCGGCGGTGAGCATCATGAAATTGGTGATGGAGGATGGTTGGTGATGACGACGACGATGAATCCCCCTCTCCGAAGCCCCGAACGGACTCCAGATCAGCCCTCCCGAGAGAGATTAGGGCTTGGTGGCGGCTCCGTGTCGTGAAACGCGATGAAACTTTCTCCTTGATTTTTTTCTCCCCGAGACGGAATATATGGAGTTGGAGTTGAGGTCAGAGGAGGTCCAGAGGGCCCACGAGATAGGGGGTCGTGCCCTAGGGGGGCCTGTCTCGTGGACAGGCCGTGGGCCCCCTGGCACTAATTCTTTCGCCAAAAATTCTTATTAAATCTGAAAAGTGCCTCCGTGGATTTCCAGGATATTCCGAGAACTTCTCTTTTCTACACATAAAATGACATCATGGTAGTTCTGCTGAAAACAGCATCAGTCCGGGTTAGTTTCATTCAAATCATGCAAGTTAGAGTCCAAAACAAGGGCAAAAGTGTTTGGAAAAGTAGATACGTTGGAGACGTATCACCCAACACTTCCATATCCACCTCGCATAGGTTACCATGATCGCACCTTTGAAGAGCATTTGGTAGGCGGAGGCCGACATATATACTTGCTTGGCATTCCAGGGCCAAACCGCCTCATCTCGCTCATTGGGATTAAGCTGTGCAACAATTGCGATCTCCCAGAGCCTGATACATTGCACTAGCTCCTCCATGGATAACTCTCTTGTGCTATCTGAGGTCCAGCGATGGTTGAGCAGTCCATCATGCACTGTACTCTTGTTCGTTGTTTGCGTGCGAACCTTGCCCCAGATGTTCGGAGCTATCTCCCTGGCTTTCGCACCTCCCATCCATCTGTTTTTCCAAAACAACACCTCGTTTCCGTCCTCAAGTTTCAAGTGGACCAGACTATCAAAAGCCGCCTGTACTTGTGGATCCTTGGCCATCGGGAGCCCATGTCACGGTCGACTTGAATCGGTACGCCTAAGCTACTCCCAACACAATCTTAAGGCTAGGCCTTGACGGTTTAAATCTAGCAGCCCGAGTCCACCAAGCTCCTTGGGCCTGCACACTCTTTGCCAGGCCACTAAACACTTCCCTCCGTGGATCTCTTCTGATCCTTCCCAGAAAAAAGCCATGCAGCGTTTGTTCACTTGCTCGATAGCCCATTTTGGAGCATCCGCTATAATAAGATGGTGGGTAGGGCGCGCCATCACCACATCATGCACAAGCACTGGTCGTCCTGCTCTAGTGATAAGCCCCTTCTGCCAGCTTGGCATGAAGTTAAGCACATATTATCCGATCGACAGTTACACTTGAAAATCCTGGCATCCTCTTTGCATAGGCACAAAAGGAGAAGTTCGGCGTCTAGGTTTTTTTTGCTGTACAAGATAAAAATTTAGCGGAATGAGCGCCAATTTGGGAGTTTGTTAGCGCATGTGTTAGCGGCTCGCGTTGAAAGCGCCTAGTATTGTAAATGCTCTTAGGAAGTTATACACAAAAGATTTGTTTGAAACCATAACCATGTCCGAACTGAGTTAATCATGAACGTCTCAATATTAGCCAGGTAGTTATGTAGCACATACCTACATATATCTGCATCATACCCTGTGCTACCTCTTGAGCTTGTGTTGGCTTTTCCCTTAAGGAGGAAAGGGTGATGCAGCAAAGTAGCGTAAGTATTTCCCTCAGTTTTGAGAACCAAGGTATCAATCCAGTAGGAGACGAAGCACAAGTCATCTAGTACCTGCACAAACAATCAAGAACCTTGCAACCAACGCGATAAAGGGTTGTCAATCCCTTCATGGTCACTCACAAAAGTGAGATCTAATAGAGACAGTAAATTAAATATTTTTGGTGTTTTTGTTGTATGGATTGGGAAGTAAAGATTGCAAAATAGTAAATGAGATGCGATATAATGAAAAAGAGATGTCATATAATAGAAAAGAGACCCGAGGGCCATAGGTTTCACTAGTGGCTTCTCTCAAGATGGCATGTATCATGGTGGGTGAACAAATTACTGCCGAGCAATTGATAGAAAAGCGCATAGTTATGAAGATATCTAAGACAATGATCATGAATATAGGCATCACGTCTGTGTCAAGCAGACCGAAATGATTCTGCATCAACTACTATTACTCCACACATCGACCGCTATCTAGCATGCATCTAGAGTATTAAGTTCATAAGAACGAAGTAATGCATTAAGCAAGATGGCATGATGTAGAGGGATAAACTCAAGCAATATGATATAAACCCCATCTTTTTATCCTCAATGGCAACAATTCAACACGTGCCTTGCTGCCCCTACTGTCACTGGGAAAGGACACCGCAAGATTGAACCAAAAGCTAAGCACTTCTTCCATTGCAAGAAAGATCAATCTAGTAGGCCATACTAAACTGATAATTCGAAGAGACTTGCAAAGATATCAAATCATGCATATAAGAATTCAGAGAAGAACCAAATAATATTCATAGATAATCTTGTTCATAAATCCACAATTCATCGGATCTCGGCAAACACACCGCAAAAAGGTATTACATTGAATAGATATCCAAGAACATCAAGGAGAACTTTGTATTGATAATCAAAGAGAGAGAAGAAGTCATCTAGCTAATAACTATGGACCCCATGGTCTGTGGTAAACTACTCACGCTTCATCGGAGAGGAAATGGTGTTGAGGTAGAAGCCCTCCGTGATCGATTCCGCCTCCGGCAGATCGCCGGCAAAGGCCCCAAGATGGGATCTCACGGGTACAGAAGGTTGCGGCGGTGGAAAAGTGGTTTCGTGGCTCCCCCTGATGTTTCTAGGGTATAAGAGTATATATAGGCGAAAGAAGTACGTCGGTGGAGCTACGAGGGGCCCACGAGGGTGGGGCGCGCCCTCCTGCCTCGTGGATGCCTCGTGGCATTTCTGACTTCAACTCCAAGTCTTCTGGTTTGCTTTTGCTCCAAGAATGATCATCGCGAAGGTTTCATTCCGTTTGGTATTCCTTTTCTGCAAAACTCTAAAATAGGCAAAAAAAAATACAGAAACTCGCACTAGGCCTCCGGTTAATAGGTTAGTCCCAAAAAATATAAAAGAGCATATTAAAGCCCATAAAACATCCAAAACAGATAATATAATAGCATGAAACAATCAATAATTCTAGATACGTTGGAGACATATCACCCTGTTATGTGCAATTTGGTTTTGGTCCTCATTGGGTTCCATTCGCAAATTTGATTTTGAATCTATTTTGGAATTATTGCAATCCAACACGGGGTTCTAGCAGCTCGTTGATATCCCCCAAGTAGATTGAAACTGGAATTTACAGCGGGAAAGTAATCTACAAGGGTTTCTAGCGGCCCATTGATATCCCTCAAGAGCAAGGAAGTGCGACAATTTTTTATGACAAGTATTATAACAATAGTTTATAATTTAAGCAGTTTATTTGTCAATTCATCCCACCTAAAACAAGTAGTTGTTTAAGGGAGTCTATTTGTAACAATGACAATCGAGTAATTTTTAGTATTTTGTAGGTTCGTCATCATGTAGAGGGGTCTCCTTTTACCTTGTCTCGAGGCAGAACTTGGAGCTTGGGCTTCATCTAGACTAGGCCCAACTTGTTGCAATAACTGGTTTGGGTCCGTGTCACCGGAATCAAGCTTGTCAATTTTCCCGATGGCCCGGCGGCTACTAGTCCACGTCTACGGGTGACGGAGGAGCGGCGAGCGGCCGGAATCTGACGCACAGTAGATCCAGAATGGGGATGCCGGCGGGGCTACTACAGTCGTCCGGAGCGGTATGATCGTGCGGTCAAAATCGAGCCAGGGCGATCAGGGGCAGAGACGTGACGCGGCGGGAGAAAGTTTCATCGTGGCAATTGGGCATGCGCGCAACGGTTTTGCGTTCCCAGCAGATGCTGCGCGTGCAACATATCTATATTTTTTTTGCTACCTCAAAACAGGACCACAAGAAAATACAGATTGTGGGCAATTATTATTATATGGCTGATGTTGGAGATGCTTTAAAATCACAAACATATTGTTCACCTGTTTTTCTTTTGCATGGTAGTACGTGTATCATTCATATAATAAACGTTAAGTTACAAGCCACATATATATTGACACGACAAAACTGCAAAGACAACAGAATGCTAGTCTTCACACAAAGGACCACCAGTCAAGAAATGTAGATACAATGAAGACTGAAGAATTTCCTGAGCTTGACTGCAACGCTTGTCACCTGGCTCTGACACCATCGTAGTAGCCACCAAAATAAAATATGATGGATCATCTTCTCACCCGAGCTCGATGCATCTTCATTGCTTATATGCAGCTTCTCACACCTTCCAAGCGGCTTATCAAAGGCAAAGCTATTGACGAAGAATCTGACAGAGGTAGTGACATGCCATCGAACTCTAGATTTGACACCCCATGTTCGGAAATGTTGCATGGAAAACAAAAAAAATTCTATGCACACGCAACATCTATCCATGGAGATGGATAGCTAGGAGAGGGGGAGAGCATCTTCATACCCTTAAAGATCGCTAAGCGGAAGCATTTATCAACGTGGTTGATGTAGTCGTACACCTTCATGATCCGTCCTGATCAAGCACCGAATGTACGGCACCTCCACGTTCAGCACATGTTCAGCTCGATTACATCCTCGCCTTCTTGATCCAGCAAGAGGGGAGAAGTAGTAGATGAGCTTCGGCAGGACGACGGCGTGGTGATGGTGGTGGTTAAGAACAATCTCCGTAGGGCTTTGCCAAGCACAACGGAAACTATAACGAAGGATAAACTAGAGGGGGCAGGGTTGCCAACACACGGCTTGGTGAAATCTTGATGTGTTCCGGGTGCTAGCTTTGCCCCTCTATTTATATGTTGAGCCCTAGGGTCGTTTCTTGGAGAAAGAGCCTCCTCAAAGTCGGTTTGGCACTCAAGGCAAGAGTCCTTCTCGGACTCCAGGACCAGACACTAGGGTCCCTGGCGTCTGGCCCCCTGGCCTCCATAGAACTCCTTTTGCACCTTCCTTAAAGCCTCATGGGATTTACCCCCTTGGCCCAAATAAATTGTTCTCGTACCCTGAACATTTTGGGATACATCTGAAATCTCCTCCTATGAATTTTGGAACCCTTCTAGAGACCAAACAGTATTATCCCATACATCAATCTTTACCTCCAGACTATTTTGGAGCTCCTCATCATGTCTGCGATCTCATCTGGGATTCCGAACAACATTTAGTCACCAACATACATAACTCATATAATACTATATCATCAACAAACGTTAAGCGTGCAGACCCTACGAGTTCGAGAATGATGTAGACATGACCTAGACGCGTCTCCGGTCAATAACCAATAGCGGGACCTGGATGCCCATATTGGTTCCTACATATTCCACAAAGATCTTTATCGATCGAACCTTTATGACAACATATGTAGTTCCCTTTGTCTGTCGGTATGTTACTTGCCCGAGATTCGATCGCCGGTATCTCAATACCTAGTTCAATCTCGTTATCGGAAAGTCTCTTTACTCATTCTGTAATACATCATCCCATAACTACTCCTTAGTCACTTTGCTTGCAAGCTTCTTGTGATGTTGTATTACCAAGAGGGCCCAGAGATACCTCTCCATCATACGGAGTGACAAATCCGAATCTCGATCCATGCCAACTCAACAGACACCTTTGGAGATACTTGTAGAGCGCCTTTATGATCACCCAGTTATGTTGTGACATTTGATGGCACACAAGGCATTCCTCCGGAGTCCGGCAGTTGCATGATCTCATGGTCGAAGAAACATGTATTTGACATTAAGAATGCAGTAGCAATAAACTAAACGGTCATATGCTATGCTAACGGTTGGGTCTTGTCCATCACATCATTCTCCTAATGATATGATCCTGTTATCAAATGACAACACATGTCTATGGTTAGGAAACCTTAACCATCTTTGATCAATGAGCTAGTCTAGTAGAGACTCACTAGGGAGACGGTATTTGTTTATGTATCCACACATGTATTTAAGTTTTCGGTCAATACAATTCTAGCATGAATAATAAACCTTTATCATGACTAAGGAAATATAATATTTTCCCGAGTACGCACGAGAGTGCGTACTATATATTATAGAAGAGAAAAGGGGGTAAAGAGCCCCTCCACTTTGCATTTACATACACATATATACACCCAACTCCACCCCATCAACTACATGTTGCCAACTCCTCGCGTCATTACCCACCACTAGAGCCCTAAAGAAACTCTCCACATTGGCCTTGATGATGCCTGCTATCTTCCACGCTCTTCCCTCTGTCTCTACTCGGTGGAGTACCTCCCGCACCGATGGTGTTGCACCATCAAACACGACTAAGTTGCGATGCTTTCATAGTTTCCACATCACAAGGAGGACGAGGGCACGAATGTCTTTACCGTCTCCATTGTTTCCACCTTTGCTCGGGCACCACTCAATCAGCCTTGAATCCTCGGTTGGTTTCCACTCTTGCTTGTTCTTCGCCGTGCATATCCTGGTCCATATCTCCCTTGCAAAAACACATTGGGCGAGGATGTGATCTATGGTCTCCTCTGCTTGGTCATAAAATGGGTAGGCGTCCTGGTGGTCCAACCCACGCCGTGCTAATTGGTCTGAGGTCCAACATCTGTTCTGCAGAACGAGCCATGCAAAGAACCGGCACCTCAATGGCGCCCTGGTCCTCCACGTGAACTGCTCAGCCGACGTGATTTGGCGGTCCCAAAAGCTTGCATTGTACGATGATTTGGTTGAGAAATTTTTGTTTGCCTCCCATGCCCAGTGCACCTAGTCTTCTCTGTCATGGTCTAGGTGGATCCTTGATAGTATGTCCCGCAATACAAGGTACTCCTGCAGCAGCTATGGTGAGAGCTCAGGCCCGATGTCCGTGGCCCAGGCCGTATTTGTCAGTCCTTGGGAGACTGATCTGGTAACTCTCACGATTTGCCTCACCAGGCCATATAGGCTAGGTGCTATCTCCTCCACCCTGAGGCCCTCAATCCATAGTCCTCCCAGAAGAGGATCGAATTTCCATTGCCTACGACTGCATGGTTGGCCGCTCTGAATAGGTTCATTGATTCATGGGGCACCTGTATGTCCAACTCGTTCCACGGTCTGGCGGGGTCCGACCTTTTGAGACATGGGCATCTCGCCTGCATGGCTATATTGAGCCAATGTAAGTTTGGTAGACCTAGTGCACCCGCCCAACGTGGCATACATACCTCCTCCCAGGCCACGACACATTACCCACCACTCACTTGAGCCTTTCCTTTCCATAAGAACCCTCTACATATCTTGCCCATTGCTTTAAATGTCTTGCTTGGAATTTCCAAGGCCATCATCGCATGTATAGGGACGACACATAGCACTGACTTGACAAGGATCATTCTTCCGCTTTTCGGCATGTTGGCAGCTTTCCAACTTGGTAGGTATGTTGCCAATTGATCAACCAGCCCGGATAGTTGCGCCGCTGTTTGTTTTCTCACTGTGAGGGGATGGCCTAGGTATTTGCACGGGAAAGTGCAATCGGGCATCCCAGTATGTGGGTTACCTGCTCCACCTGTCGCTCGCTGCATTTAATTGGCATTGCCGCACATTTGGCAAGGTTCACTCATAAGCTTGAAGCATTTCCGAATAGTTGTAGGATGGCAGCGCATGTTTGGAGGTCCACAATCTCTGGCTTTAGGAAGATCATAACATCATCTACAAACATTGAAACCCTTTGGGCCATGTCTCTCTGAGCAAGGGGTGAGAGGATTCCACTCTGTGTAGCTAACTGAAACATCTTGTGCAACAGCTCCATGATGAGTATGAACAGCATCGGTGATAGTGGTGCTCCTTGTCGTAGACCCTGACTGTTGAAAATTGGTCTTCCAGGGGTTCCGTTGATCATGATTTGAGTAGAGGAAGATGCTAACATGCCGCAAATCCACCCGTCCATCTTGCACTGAAACCCATGTGTTGTAGAACTTCCAGTAGGAAGGACCATTGCACGGAGTTGAACGCCTTCGATATGTCAAGCTTGAGCATCACGGCTGGTTCTCTAAGCGCATGCAGCTTCCGCGCCATGCATTGCACCAACATGAAGTTATCGTGTATGGACCATCCCTTGACAAAAGCGCTTTGATGAGTTCCCACCAAACTAGGGAGCTCTCCTACAAGTCGGTTAGAGAGTGCTTTGTCGAAGATCTTGATTGCGCCATGCACCAAACTGACCGGTCTAAAGTCCTTCACATCCACCGCTCCATCAATTTTCGGGAGTAGAGTGACCATCGCCTTGTTGATTGCTGGTAGACCCCTCATATCCCCACATTGGAAGCAGTCCAACGCCGCCATGATATCCAACTTAATTATGTCCCAGCAGGTTGCGAAGAATCTGCTGGTGAACCCGTCCGGCCCTGGCGCCTTGTCCATAGGCATGGATTTGACCACTTTTCTCACCTCCTCTTCCATGAAGGCCACATCCAACCATGACATGTCCACCATTGGCAGCCCTAGGCCATCCTGATTGATGGTTTTTTGCCTCGCCGGTGCCGAGCCCAGAATGCCCTCGTAGTAGGTGTCAACCATATTCGCCAGCTCCTCGTGCCTAGTTGCAATTGTTGTTCCATTTTTTAAGGTGATGATGGTATTTCTTCTTGGTCTCTAACACACGGTTTGGTGGAACAAACGTGTGTTCGTGTCCCTCTCCTTGAGGTAGAGGATTCTGGACCATTGGCGTGCAATAGATCGCTTCAGGGAGCATAAGCCCAACAGCTTGTGTTTTAGGGTTTTGCGTAGCTCACCTTCCTGGGTAATGAGGGATTTTTGTCCATCGCTTTGTCTAGGCGGGATATGACCTCGAGAGCAATAGCAATCTGCAACTTGATGTTCCCAATCCACCTATCACTCCGGTTTTTCAAGCTCTTCGCCGTTGCCCGTAGCTTCTTGTCAAGTGTTACGTACGGATTGCCTCCCCTGGGGATGGAATTCCATGCTTCCGTGACGGTCTCTAGGGCATATTTCCATCACCTCACTCCACTAAAACAGGGAAGGAAGTACCAAACCTACTGAAAGAACATGTGGTGCCCCATGTGTGGTCTTGGTAATTGATGACATTCTCTATGGACTAATGGTTGCATTGAGTTATATTTGAAGGATTTGTCCATAGGCATTTCTTGAAGTCCATGTGTTGGTTTCAAGGAGTTTATGAGTTGACCAAGGTGCTATTAAGGAATTATCCAAAGATTGGTCATGTGAGTGTTGAGCTTATTGCAAGCATGTCTTGAAGAAGAAGATTGTGTGATCATTCATGTTTACCTTCAAGACATCATCCAAATGAAGAGAGTTGGAAAGACTCGGGGTTGATCAAGACTAAGTACGTAGAGTGATTCAAGTTGATCAACACACAAAGCGTAGAAGATGTACCGAGAGGGATCAAGTGATCCCATGGTATGGTAAGAATTGTGTATTACGCTTTGTGTACTAACCCATGGTCTACATGAGAGTTCTATGTGGGGTTAAGTATGTTTCTGTGGGCTTGCGTCAAGAGAAAGATATCATACAACCCATGGAGAGGATGGCATCAAGTGGTGCGGTGTGCAAGGTCAAGTGGATCATCACGAAGAGATCAAGTGCTTGAAGCTTGTTGTCCATTGTGGTGTCAATGGACTTGTGAAGATGTGCCAAAGAGTGGCTCGCCCATAGTGGAGTATGGGGGAGCAATCAACTAGTCCTCATCGAGCCAACACAATCAAGAAAGGTGGTCCAACTTGAGGGAGTCAAGATCGTCATCATCTAGCTCAAGTGGACTATGTGCAAGGATAAGGTTTTCCCTTGATAGGTTTTCTATATTACCAGTCTCATGATGGTAGTTGGGAGACCGGGTTATAGGATCGATTGCCATACTATCAAGGGGGGGCTCTCGATGAGTAGCTTGATCGTTTCGTTCGTAGAGAGCTCAAACCATTGAATCCTTGCATCATCTTTATTGGTTCTTGTTTGGTTCTTCTCCTTGTGAGATTTAGAGCTTATGTTCATCTTGATGACAAGCTCGAGTTCATCGAAAACGGAGTTCACATGCATCTTCTATGATGTTTACGATGTTCGAGGTTATGTCGGTTCTTCTCTTTTGGAGGTTTCTAACCTCTATATCTTAGGCCTACCTCCCCTGCCTCTTCTTATTATAACCTCGTCAGCTATCCAACAAGATTGAGTTTTCTCAATTCGGAGCTCATATGCAAATGTTGGGAATGTTTCGGTCCAACTTGTTTCTTCTGTTTTGCTTGGGCTATTTTGCAGCACCCAAACAGTAGTACCGCTTAGTACCACGATAGTACCGCGTGTGGTACTTCTGTTGTGGACTACCGCTGCCACTACCGCTTGGGCAAAGTCTTTTGTGCATGTTTCTGTTGCCTATTTTCTCTAAGCGGCAGTACTACACCCCCGAGCGGTAGTACCGCTTGTGTTTCAATGGTTGTGCTTGTTTCTGCTGCATGTTTTCCCTAAGAGGTAGTAGATCGGTATTACCGCGCAAGCGGTAGTACCTCTCCCTAGAGCAGTACTACCTCTCTGACAGATCTACTATTCGTGTTTTCTGCCTCATTGGGCTATTTTGGTTGTGCTAAGCGGTAGTACCACTCCTCCAAGCGGTTGTACCGCTTGTGCACGATCAATGGGCATAACAGCTGGATTCGGGGGTGCCAATTTAAGGAGTCCTTCTTCCCCAATGGACCCTATCCTTTGAGCTCGCATTTGCCCCCCATTATTTACCTTCTTCGAGCTTGCTATCTCTCAATACCTCCATGGATTCTTGCTAGTTTTGGGGGGAAAGGAGAGAGGAGATCTAGATCTACGTTTCCACCAATCACTTTTGAAGGAAATATGCCCTAGAGGCAATAATAAAGTTATTATTTACTCCCTCCTTTCCTTTATATAAGGTGTATTTATTTTTTGATAAAATTTCACAATATAAGGTGCATTTCTTCTAATTCCTCATAATCCCTTTTTTATCCCTGTAGAAAAAGGAAAGTATATCTTTCCTGATTTCTTGTATCTCTTTCTTTCAAAGCCTAACTGATTTACTTGCCAGTTATCAACAAATTTGACAAGGGTAATTTCGTACTAATGTATCTATAATTTGTTGCCTTGGTCACCGTGCCTAAAAATATACACCTTAGATAAAGGAACGGAGGGAGTATTTCCTTATATCATGATAAATGTTTATTATTCATGCTAGAATTGTATTAACCGGAAACATAATACATGTGTGAATACATAGACAATATAGTGTCACTAGCAGGGGCGGATCCAGAACAAAAATATCCCGTTGTCCACATGCACATCGTATATACAAGGATGGACACCAAGCAATAATATGTATATATATATATAGGGTGGGTCTATTATGATAACACCCCTTAAGTCTTATTCTGCACACCACTTTCTTATTCTGCTAACACCTACCGCTACCTACCATCCCCCGAACTGAACTGCAGCAAAAATCCCAACCCCACCTCCCTCACGACAACACCTCCCCCTCCCTCCTCCGGCGCACCTCCCCCCGATCCATCTGCTGCCCTGCCGGGAAGCCATGCTGACGTACCTGTCCGACGCGCCGCCCACCCCCACCAGCTTC
>NC_041383.1:213471530-213497276 GCF_002162155.2 Triticum dicoccoides
TCCCCACCACACCACACCTCCCATCCCGCACACCCCAAAATCCCGCCCCCTGCCACCCCGCCTCCTCCTCCTCCTGCACAGCGCGGCCCTCCTCTTGATCCAACGCCCGACGCCAGATCCAGGCTGCGACGACCCGCCATCGGAGACAGGCCGCGAAGCCCCCCCTGCGCCGCCTCGGTGCCACATCCAGCGAGGGGTGTGCTCCACATCTCAGCCTCCGATGTGGCACTGCGGCTTCCTCCCCGACGCGCGTCTGACTAGTGGCAGTGCGGCGCATGCGCTTGTGCAGTCCGCAGCTCGCAAGCACCCGCTCCGGCCGCCACGAGCCCTGGCAGAGCCATCAACACCCGCTCGCCGGCCATCTCCAATGCCCTGTTGCAGTGCGGCCCGATGCGGCACGCAGTCCAGCGCTCCATCACCTGCAGATCGGCTCACCGGCGTGCACAAGATCGTGCTCAACAACATCACTACCACCTCCCCCCTATTTTGTGGTTCGTCTGATGTGGCATTGTAGCTCGGTAGGATCCGTTCTGCATCTTTTTCTAGTAGTGCACTTAAGTTCAGTTTAGTTTGCTTGCGAGGGATCACAAAAGGGCACTGTACTTCACTACCTAGCGTCATTTAGCTTGCTACCTGTCTACGGACGACGATGATGCGAGCGTGCAGTACCGACGAAGATGCCATGCACTTCGCTGTCCAAATTCCAAACTAGGGTTGTTGCTATTCAGAAGCATTTTTCTAGTGTTTTTCAGAAAATCTGATGACTTTTTTTGGGTGCAGTGCGGTTCAGAAGCTTCCGTGCAGTATGGCGACCATGGACGTGCGTCTCGCTGTGCGGCTCAGTACTCCTGTGGGTGCAGTTTGTGGGCGCGTCGGCGACAACGGTGGCAACGCAGTGCGCTCCAGTGGTCGCCGTGGTGCAGCTCAGTGGCTCGCTCGAGCACGGGCTTCATCGCCTCGGTGATTCTGTAGTGTGTTCCCTGGTCATGCAGCTCGGTATCATGAATTCCAAATTTGCTCTCGATTTTTCATAAGAATTTGATGGTTCACTTCTGTTTACTAAAAACGCGAGGAGTACACTTTCTTTTGGATGTGGTTCATTGTGCTACGCGTTGGATCGAAGACTCCCGTCAGTTTTCCTAACATCAACAAAATGTGTGGCCCATTTTGTGAGATAAAAAAAAGAAAAACATGCAGTTTTGTATTTAACTCTTGCAGTGCAGAAAACAAATGCAGCTCACTTCACGTTCACAAAGATGTCCAAGATGAGTTAGATGAAAAAGGACAAAAATAAAATAATGCAGTGCACTTTCCACAGTGTTTTGGTTCACTTACGTCCAATGTGAAGTGGAATTTTTTTTATGGAAACGACAAAAAGTAGTAATGCCGTTCACTTTTGATAGTGTTGTGGTCCACTTGCTCTTGTCTTTGCGCTTCAATCTTGTTAATAAAGAAGTCAGAAAAAGGACAAAAGAAATCATGGACTTTTATAGTTAGAAAAATGACGAAAGAAAATCATGAAGTCCGCTTGACTGACTAACGCAGTGCGGTTTTCAGTATGAAGCAGTGCGTTCTTCTGTCCAATGAAAGGTCCACTCGCTTGGTCAACGCGCGTAAAAAATTAATAAGTATAAAAAAACTAGTACTCATGAGGTTCACTTTTGGTAGTGTTACGGTTCAATTTCGGAAGTGTTGTGGTCCACTCTCGTTTTGGAAAAAGTTGAAAAAAGGACAACAAAAACTTGTGCGAGAAAGTTTATGTCCGACAAAAAGAAATCATGAAGTTCACTTGACTGTCTGTTGCAGTGCAGCTTTCAGTTTGAAGCAGTGCGTTCTTCTGTCCGACGACGATTTTGGTGTCACGAAAAAACAGTGTCCACTTTTTGATAATTTTAAAACTGCTCTTAAACCGTAAGGAATTAGGGAGTGTGTTCTACATGAAAAAGTTGCGTCTCATTGATATCTTCTCAACGGCGTATCGTTTGAATCATTCCGACCAGCGGTTTGCAAAAAAATCGCCAAAAATGACCGCTGCCACTCGTTGTCCGCCGCACGATTTTCAAAATTAACTTAAAACCGTAAGGAATTTCAAAAATATTTCAACATATGAAAGTTGAGCCTCGTTCGTAGCTTTCCAACGGCGTATCACACGCCTCGTTTCGGCAAATGGTTCAAAAACTGGAGCGAAAACAGTACCGAACATTTTAAAAAACTTGAAAAACAGAGTTCCGTGATTTAGTAATTTGAAATTGCTCTTAAACCGTAATGAATTAGAGAAAGATTTATATATGAAAAAGATGCGCCTCGACGATATCTATCCAACGGCGTATCATTTGCTTCATTTCGACAAGCGGTTTAGAAAAAAACGTGAAAAAATGCTCGCTGCCACTCGTCATCCGCCGCACTATTTTCAAAACTGCTCTTAAACCGTGTGGAATCTCGAAAAGTGTTTAACATGTCGAAGTTGCGCCTAATCCATAGCTTTTCAATGGTATATTACACGCCTCATTTCGATAAATGGTTAGAAAATTAGAGCGAAAACAGTACCAAAAAAATAACGCGTGCAGTTTTTTCCGACGAGAAGTTCACTAGTCTCTATTGCAGTGCTCGTCGTCAAAATGATGCAGTGCGCTTCTATTGAGCGTGCAGTGCCAAAGTGGTGTGCAGAATAGTTATTCTGCTAATATTAGCAGAATAGACCGTCATATATATAGCACACCCAACAACACAAATTATATGGCAAGGAGATTTCTTACCAAAATAAATTGTTCACTTCCACTTGAAATACTAGTTGATTATGTAAATTTGAACAGTTAAGCATAAGTACTCCAAACAATGAAAACAAATATGATCAAATCTCGACATATGCCAATAGATTCTGAATGCCTACAAAAGAAAAATTAGACTTAGTACCTATTAAATAGACTTGTGCAATTAACCATAAAGTTAATAGTATTACCTTTTAAAATAGCCCTCTAGGTTCATTCATGACCTCAAAGCGATCAATGACTACATCATTGGTAACTTCTCTCATTTCTTCTTTCTCCACATAGCAAATAAGGTCATGATTCAATGCATCATCACCAAGAGGATTGCGCGAAAATGTCTTCACAAGTTTCATGCCCGAAAAACATCTCTCAACTATAGCAGTGGCAACAGGCAATACAAGTGCCAAATTCACAAGCCGGTAGACCAAAGGATACACAATATGTTTCTTTATCTCCACCATTTTTTGAGAGATCTCACAAATATTATTTATGCTAGAGAAGCGATCATCTACTCGAACATCAGCTATGTAAAGACGGAGGTGATGTTTCAGGTCCCTCAATTCTCCATAATCAAAATCTTTTGGATAAAGTCTAGCTAGATCCATCAAATGCTCTAAATTGAAATCCTTGAATGATTTTTTTGGGCTCAAAGCAGCTAAGCATATTAGTAGCTCAGAATTTTTCTCATTAAATCGGCTATCAAGTTCTTGAAGCAGCCAATCAATAACATCATTGAAACAATTCACTTCATAATGATGCTTATTAGTGATACCTGTTTTTTGACGTGGCTTCTTTGGATTGACATATTGCTCTGCCATCTCCAACTTGGAAATCTCATGTTTTTCACAAAATGCATATGCTTCACCCAAGGCTAATTCCCAACCATTCCTCCTTAAATCATTCAATGAGTCTTTGGTTGACTGCACACAATGTACAACATTCACAATGTCTTGATTCTTCCTTTATAGAGCCATTGATAATGTGTTTGTGATAGCCAATATAGTGGACATAAGTTGCAGGTAGAACACAAAATCAAATGATTGGAAATAAACAAGGAGACCACAAGCTTGCCTTATGTTTGTGTCATCACTGTCTTCTTCTTCCACGTATTCTAGCACTTTGATAACTGCAGGGAACAAATCAATCAAACTCTTCAGAGTCCTCTGGTGAGAACTCCATCGGGTGTCTCCGGGTCTTTGAAGTGCTAGCTCTTGATTTAATCCCGTCCCACTTTGAAGTACACCACAACCTAAGGCTCCGCGCACTTGTTCTTTATATTTGTCTCGAATCATGTCCTTTCTCTTTGAAGATCCATAAACAACATTCAACAATACAGAGATCATAAAAAAAATCCTAATCCATTTGTGCTTCCTTACAACAGCCACAACAACCAGTTGCAATTGGTGCCCAAAACAATGAACATAATATGCTGTGTTGTTCTCCCTCATGATTAAAGACTGCAAACCATTAAACTCACCTCGCATGTTGCTCGCGCCGTCGTACTCTTGGCCCCTAACTTGCTGGAGACTTAAACTGAGTTTTGCAAATAAATCATCAATAGCAGACTTGAGGTACTTTGAAGTTGTCTCCTTCACATAAACAAGGCCAACTAAACTCTCTTTCGCACTTCTGCATTTACCAGCATATCTCAAGACCACTGCCATCTGTTCTTTACCAGCCACATCCCTTGATTCATCAACTAGCAAAAAAATACACCATCTCAAATTTCTTCAAGAATAGAATGCAATATTTGCTTTGCAAAACATTCAGCTATGTCCTTCTGGATCATTTGAGAAGTCATCTTATTGTTACCTAGAGCATTAGGGCCTACAACAAAAGCAATACGCCCATTCTTTGTACTCACTATACTCAAGCCAGTTCCCAAACTCATCAAACCAATCTGGATTAAACTTTCTCTCTCGACCACCAATAGTTGTAGTTTTAAAATTATAAGTACGAGGTTGACAAAGAGTCTTTGCCAAATATTTTCTTCTTACCACATCCCTTAGATTAGGAGGATACTCATCTATGCTTCTCCTTTTGCCAAGATCAGATTGAATTTCCTCTTCCCAATTGATTTCTTCTAGAGCTTGAGATGAATTCCACATGTTATGGGATAGACCTTCATCTGCCAAGGCATCATTTTGTTCCTGTGATGGAGCATCATCCGGTTCATGTGGCGGAGCTGGAGGATCATCCGGTTCATGTGATGGGCTAGCTATATCATCTTGTGCCGAGGGCTTCATTTTTTTAACAAACCTTTCCATAAATTCTCATGTGATTAATTATTATTGTATTAGTAAAAATGTACAGACTTACATTATTCGTGTTTGCATATGCAAGAATAGAAACAATAAACAAAACATATTGATTGAATTATACGATTAGGGACTTAAACTTACTCGACATTGTGCCTCACTGCTGTCACAGAAATAATCCTCCCCTAGTTAGATATGAATCGCAGTCAATTGTTCTCAATTGTAATAGCTTCAAATATTAAGACCCTAGCCATACAATTAGAAAAACAGAAATTAAAAAAGTGAAATTCCTACACATAGTTAACTAGTTGAGATTTCAGATTTGAGAGAGATAGGCAATTACCAAGTGCTGAGATGAGAGCTGAGACGTACCTCAAATTTCCAACAATCCCTAAGTGGGGCGAGGGTGGAGGTGGCCGGCTAGCGATGCTTGAACAACAGCGACTAGGTGGACCAGCGGCTGGCCGCGCGACGGAGAATCCGAGAAGGGCTGAGAGCGGCGGCGCTGTGAGGGTTGAGGCGCAGAAGCCAAGCGGACGAGCAACCGAACAGGCGCACGTACAGGTATACAGCTGTATTGGGGATCAATAGCTTTTTTTCAACACGCGCACGTACTGACGTACAGGACCAGGGATCGATTAATCTATAGCTGGGCTGGCCGGTGTCTAGGTCCAAAAATTACTGGTGTCCAGCCCCAAAAACTTGGACTATGTATAAGGTAAGCACGTATTTTACCTGGTGCCAGTGACACCGGATGAGATAACATGGCTCCGCCCCTGGTCACTAGTATGCCTCTACATGACTAGCTCGTTGATCAAAGATGGTTAAGGTTTCCTAACCATAGACATGAGTTGTCATTTGATAAACGGGATCACATCATTAGGAGAATGATGTGATTGAATTGACCCATTCCGTTAGCTTAGCACTTGATCATTTTACTTTACTGCTATTGCTTTCTTCATGACTTATACATGTTCCTATGACTATGAGATTATGCAACTCCCGATTATCGGAGGAACACTTTGTGTGCTACCAAACGTCACAACATAACTGGGTAATTATAAAGGTGCTCTACAGGTGTCTCTGATGGTACTTGTTGAGTTGGCATAGATCGAGATTAGGATTTGTCACTCCGATTGTCAGAGAGGTATCTCTGGGCCCTCTCGGTAATGCACATCACTCTAAGCCTTGCAAGCAATGTGACTAATGAGTTAGTTGCGGGATGATGCATTACGGAACGAGTAAAGAGACTTGCCGGTAACGAGATTGAGCTAGGTATTGAGATACTGACGATCAAATCTCGGGCAAGTAACATACCGATGACAAAGGGAACAACATATGTTGTTATGCGGTTTGACCGATAAAGATCTTCGTAGAATATGTAGGAGCCAATATGAGCATCAAGGTTCCGCTATTGATTATTGACCGGAGATGTGTCTCGGTCATGTCTACATAGTTCTCGAACCCTTAGGGTCCGCATGCTTAACGTTCGGTGATGATTGGTATTATGAGTTTATGTGTTTTGATGTACTGAAGGGAGTTCGGAGTCCCGTATATGATCACGGACATGACGAGGAGTCTCGAAATGGTTGAGACATAAAGATCGATATATTGGATGACTATATTTGGACTTCAGAAGTGTTCCGGGCAAGTTCGGGCATATACTGGAGTACCGGGGGGTTACTGGAACCCCCCGGGGAGTATAATGGGCCTTATGGGCCTTAGTGGAGAAGAGGAGGGGCGGCCAAGGCAGGGTCGTGCGCCCCCTCCCCCTCTAGTCCGAATTGGACAAGGAGGGGGGCGGCGCCCCCCTTTCCTTCCCCCCTCTCTCCTCCTTCCCCCTTCTCCTACTCCTACTAGGAAAGGAGGAGTCCTACTCCCGGTGGGAGTAGGACTCCCCCCTTGGCGCGCCCTCCTCCTGGCCGGCCGCCTCCCCCCTAGCTCCTTTATATACGGGGGCAGTGGGGGGCACCCCAAGACACACAAGTTGATCATTGATCTTTAGCCGTGTGCGGTGCCCCCCTCCACCATAATCCACCTCGGTCATATCATAGCGGTGCTTAGGCGAAGCCCTGCGTCGGTAGCTTCATCAACACCGTCATCACGCCATCATGCTGACGGAACTCTCCCTCGAAGCTCTACTAGATCGTGAGTTCGTGGGACGTCACCGAGCTGAACGTGTGCAGATCGCGGAGGTGCCGTACGTTCGGTACTAGGATCGGTCGATCGTGAAGACGTACGACTACATCAACCGCGTTGTTATAACGCTTCCGCTTATGGTCTACGAGGGTACGTGGATGACACTCTCCCCTCTCATTGCTATGCATCACCATGATCATGCGTGTGCATAGGAATTTTTTTGAAATTACTACGTTTCCCAACAGTGGCATCCGAGCCAGGTTTATGCGTAGATGATATATGCACGAGTAGAACACAAGTGAGTTGTTCTACCAACGTACTTTGCATATAGGTGGCTGGCGGGTGTCAGTTTCTCCAACTTTAGTTGAATTGAGTGTGGCAACGCCCGGTCCTTGTTGAAGGTTAAAACAACACTAACTTGACGAAATATCGTTGTGGTTTTGATGCATAGGTAAGAACGGTTCTTGCTCAGCCCGTAGCAGTCACGTAAAACTTGCAAGAACAAAGTAGAGGACGTCTAACTTGTTTTTGCAGGGCATGTTGTGATGTGATATGGTCAAGACATGATGCTAAATTTTATTGTATGAGATGATCATTTTTTGTAACAGAGTTATCGGCAACTGGCAGGAGCCATATGGTTGTCGCTTTATTGTATGCAATGCAATCACCATGTAATTGCTTTACTTTATCACTAAGCGGTAGCGATAGTCATAGAAGCAATGTTGGCGAGACGACAACGATACTACGATGGAGATCAAGGTGTCGCGCCGGTGACGATGATGATCATGACAGTGCTTTGAAGATGGAGATCAACGGCACAAGATGATGATGGCCATATCAAATCACTTATATTGATTGCATGTGATGTTTATCTTTTATGCATCTTATTTTGCTTTGATTGACGGTAGCATTATAAGATGATCTCTCACTAAATTTCAAGGTATAAGTGTTCTCCCTGAGTATGCACCGTTGCCAAAGTTCGTCGTGCCGAGACACCACGTGATGATCGAGTATGATAATCTCTACGTTCACATACAACGGGTGCAAGCCAGTTTTGCACACACAGAAATACTCGGGTTAAACTTGATGAGCCTAGCATATGCAGATATAGCCTCGGAACACTGAGACCGAAAGGTCGAGCGTGAATCATATAGTAGATATGATCAATATAGTGATGTTCACCATTGAAAACTACTCCATTTCACGTGATGATCGGAACTGGTTTAGTTGATATGGATCACGTGATCACTTAGATGATTAGAGGGATGTCTGTCTAAGTGGGAGTTCTTAAGTAATTTGATTAATTGAACTTTAATTTATCATGAACTTAGTACCTGATAGTATTTTGCTTGTCTATGTTGTTGTAGATAGATGTCCCATGTTGTTGTTCCGTTGAATTTTAATGCGTTCCTTGAGAAAGCTAAGTTGAAAGATGATGGTAGCAATTACACGAACTGGGTCCGTAACTTGAGGATTATCCCCATTGCTGCACAGAAGAATTACATCCTGGAAGCACCGCTAGGTGCAAGACCCGCTGCAGGAGCAACGTCGGACGTTGTGAACGTCTAGTTGAGAAAAGCTGATGACTACTCGATAGTTTAGTGTGCCATGCTTTACGGCTTAGAACCGGGACTTCAACGACGTTTTGAACATCATGGAGCATATGAGATGTTCCAGGAGTTGAAGTTAATATCTCAAGCAAATGCCCCGATTGAGAGATATGAAGTCTCCAATAAGTTCTATAGCTGCAAGATGGAGGAAAATAGTTCTGTCAGTGAATATATACTCAAAATGTCCGGGTATAATAATCACTTGATTCAACCGGGAGTTAATCTTCCTGATGATAGTGTCATTGACAGAATTCTCCAATCACTGCCACCAAGCTACAAGAGCTTCGTGGTGAACTATAATATGCAAGGGATGGAAAAAACAATTCCCGAGCTCTTCGTGATGCTAAAGGCTGCGGGGGTAGAAATCAAGAAGGAGCATCAAGTGTTGATGGTCAACAAGACCATCAATTTCAAGAAAAAGGGTAAAGGGAAGAAGAAGGGGAACTTCAAGAAGAAAAACAAACAAGTTGCTGCTCAGGAGAAAAAACCCAAGTCTGGACCTAAGCCTGAGACTAAGTGCTTTTACTGCAAAGGGACTGGTCACTGGAAGCGGAACTGTCTCAAGTATTTGGCGGATAAGAAGGATGGCAAGGTGAACAAAGGTATATGTGATATACATGTTATTGATGTGTACCTTACTAAAGCTCGCAGTAGCACCTGGGTATTTGATACCGGTTCTGTTGCTAACATTTGCAACTCGAGATAGGGACTACGGATTAAGCGAAGATTGGCTATGGACGAGGTGACGATGCGCGTGGGAAATGGTTCCAAAGTCGATGTGATCGCGATCGGCACGCTACCTCTACATCTACCTTCGGGATTAGTTTTAGACACTATTTTGGATGAAAATTTGTTATTTAAAGATGTCAAATTCGATTTTTCTTCTTGTGGTTTTTTTCCATAAGTGCACCAAAAGGCGAATATCCAATTTTGAGTCCGGGCTCATCTGCACACGGTGAACAATAAATTCAATAAAATGCTAGATTTTTTTTAAAATCCGATTGTTTTGCATGCAAGATGATTGAGCACGTATCAAATTTCAAATCATTTGAACATCTTAGTAGCTCTTAGCAAAAAAAATCATGTGTGAAGAGTGCACATTAAACATTTTCACATACCTCAAATTTATCTTTTTTACTGAGAGGTACTCGAACATCCAAAATACTCTGAAGTTTGGCACGGACATCACACGCTCACACATCTTTCCTGATTTTTTTTTACCTTTTAGTGATTTTTTGTTTACTCCGGAGCTCATCTAAGCTTGTGAGCCAAAACGCTGCTGTCACTCAAATGTCAAGTTTATTGAAAAAAAATCAGATTTTTTTACTTTTTATTTAATTACTATTTTTCTTATATATATTTTTGAACACAGTACAAAAACATGCGCTTTTACATACGCGCATACACTCATCCCTATGAGAGCACACATGCACACCCTACCCCTATGAGCATGTTCGAAAGACTGAGCCGGCATATTATCTTGAGATTTACGAAGTCACGTAGGCGTCCCGTCGTCGACGAGAAGTCTCCTCCCACTGAAAGTGTCCCTTTATTATTCAACCACAAGTTGGTTCGCTATATTTTTCCCGTATAAGGTGTATTATACACTTATATACAGCAAAAATAAATTCCCCTCCAACTTTATACTACGTCCTATACACGGTGGGAGATGCTCTAATCGAATAAAATGCCCTCTTGTTCCAACAAAATCTTCTAGTGGAGAAATAAAAACATTCAATCGGACGGAAGGGACGCGAGGCGAATATCATGGCTTCACATGGTCACCCACTCACCCACACATGCACGTGAAAACACAGCAACAAGACAAAAATGCCTACCTACACTGCTCGTGCCTATGCCAACTTACAAGTCAACGACATGATAGCACTATTGAGCTTCGCAGCCTCCCTTCCCAAAACATATGCACGCATCGCGTGAACGTGCCATATTTGCCGTATACAAAGATCTCCAAGACGCAGACGTGCAGCTTTGCCTTGATCGTGTCCGTTGGAGAAATACATCACCGCCCGAGACGGGATCACCGCAACGGGCAAGAAGGAGATCGGATGGCGCCGACGTGCCGTGCCCCGCACGGCGCCCGCTCACGTCGACGGTCGACCCGGTCAAGGCGCGGCGAGGCAAGCGCGCGGCCTCCGACAGCGCAGCAACGGCAGGTCAAAGTCACGCACCAGCACTTGCGCGCGGAGCCGGGCATCGACGACGCCGACGCTGCCCCCTGCCCCTCACGAGCGCGTCATGTGCTGTGCCCCCGCCCCGGCCTCGGCCCCGTCTCGCCCGGCCGCACCACGTGGCCTCGCGCCGCGCTTTTGGCATCTCTCCGCCGATGCCGCCGCGGCGCCGCTGCCCGTTGGTTGGCGCCCGCGTTTCGGGCCCCCGGCCACGCCACGGGACGGGTTCGATCGGCGCCGTGTTGGTGTTGGTAGGAGACTTGGGGCGACCGCGGTGCGGTGGTGGCGCTGGGGCCGAGCAGAAAGAAAGCGATGGTTGCACGTTGGGGAGGGGCCGCGCGGCTCCGTTTCAGATGCGCCATCGGCCATGATTTGTTTGGAAACAAAGGACCTCGGATAAGCCGTTCGCAGCATGATAACAGTACTACATCAACGCCACTGTAGCAGTGGTCGCCAGTGTGAATAAGTTGTGTCATGTCCGCGGAAGAAGCACGTACGTGCACAGGCGCAATGCCACCGTAGGGATTAGTTGTTGTACCCAATGGCATCGGTACCACTCATCTGCGGTTGCAGGGAATGGTATTTAGCGGTACTTGCAAATGCCATTTCTTTTTCTCAAAGCTTCCCATGCTTAGAAGACATCCTTGTTTAGTTAGCGGTAGCATTGATTTCGAAAGAGAAGGCAACACATGCGGCGAGCCCTGAATCAAGGAGGCAGCATGCCGACTAAGATCGACAGCTACGGACCCTGAAGTTTTGCACTGATAGATAGATAGATAGATAGATACAAGAACACATCACATTTACCTACCTACCCACCCACTGCCCCCACGTCTATCTTGGCACCACATGCATGTAACTATACTGCATGAAAAGAAACACACATGACGGCGATACGGCGCTCAATTATCCTCCACCCTGGAAGGCGTGCCTTGGGCTCGTGATGACAGAAATTCAAAAACCTATCCAGATTCTAATTGAGGCAAGAGCACTAGAGACCCACAAACTTGCATTGGATGTGATGGTTTAGTCCATAAACTTGCAAAAGGTGATCAACTCATCCATAAACTTGCAAACTATGTGATGGTTTAGTCCACAGCCAATCAGAGACAGACAATTGGCGCCTAGCTGGCTGCTGCGTGGCACACCTGGTCGGACTGGGCCTTTTGCAGAAAACCCCTCAACGTTTCTGGAAATCACGCCCGCCGTCCCTGTCTGGCCTCCCTTGGCTATTTAATATTGCGGCCCCTCTCACCTGGTCGGGAAATCACTTCGCCTCAGAGTTACGGGAGCCGCGGGGAGTGGCGACGGCGTCCGTTCCCCTAACGCCAGCGACGGCGGCGACGTCGCCGGCCATCGTGGCGGCCATGGAGCCACCAGAATCCGTTGGCCTCGTCCGCGAACCGGGCGCATTTCCGCCGGATTACGGTAAGGCCTGCCCTCCTTCACCTCTGCTTTCCGTTTGCTTTTTTGGCACTCGTCGTGGTTGGTCGCCGGGGTTGATCGACACCGTTACTCGCCGGGCTTGGTCGCCGGGGTAGATTAGAAGGTTGCTGCGGAGTGGGATTGGAGGTTCGGTTCGGTTGCTAGGGTTTATGTTGTTGGAGCAGAGGAAAGTAGGGGTTTAGGGCTCTAAAGTTGATGTTTTCTGTCATGAAGTTCAGTTATTTTGCTAGGAAATATGTGGATTTAAGCCTGTACTGGTTGCAATGTTGAAGTTGATCGTGAACATGTTGATTCTGAAGATTGTGCCATACAGTTGGGGTTTTGGGACATAAAGTTGGGGTATTGGGCCATAAAGTTTGGGTTTTGGGGTAGGATATATGAAAATGTGTGGTTTTTAGGTAGTGCTAAATGAAAATGTGTGATTTTGGATAGTTGATGTTACTATTCTGGATATTGTACTGCTCTGAAAGTCTGAATAATGTTGACACTGCTGAATATTTTCATTGTCTGAATATTGCTGGTCATGCTCTGAATTTGTTTTGCAGTGTGTGATGCAGCAATGGGCATGGCTGTGGAATCTACATTCTTCACTTTGCAGATTGAGCATAATGGCATTCTTTGTAGACCAAGTAGCAACCTGGAGTATGCAAGTGCTAGTGTGGAGATTCTGGATTATTGCTCTGCTTCTAATTTCTCATATTCATTTATTGAGAAGCATCTGCAATGGTTGAGCTATCCTGTGTGGGAGCACCACATCTATTGGTGTAGGCCTGGGTGCCTATTGTCAGAAGAGCTGGTGCCAATTAGAGGAGATGTTGATGTCCAGTACATGATCACAGCAAGTGCAGTCCATAAGGTGCTGGAGATATTGATTGACCATTCAGATTTTATTCAGATATGCAGGCATGATGTCATATATACAATGCCCAGCTCAATGTCCAAATCAATGGTTGAAATTATTCTCTCTGAGAAAGAAGCTAGTGGAAGTCAGCACATGGAAGTTTCAGTTCAAGCAGCAGAGACATCAAGTGCAAACTTGCAAATTGCAGTTTCAGAGCAAGCACAGACAGTAGAAGAATTGACAGATTCAGACTTTAGTGACAATGACTTCAGCATTGATGAGGGAGATGATGATCTCTTTGATGAGTACATTGATTTTTGTGTGGATGAAGAGGAACCAGAAGAGATAGATGATGAGCCTGAATATGTACTTGAGGATGAGGACCTTGATTTGTCCAGAGAAGAAGAAGATAACCTAAAATACAAGTTCAGTGCTTTCAATGCAAAGGTGCACATGGACTCTCCTATATTCAGAGTAGGCATGGTCTTTGCAGATGTCAAGCAACTGAGGCAAGCTCTGAATGCATATTCAATAAGGAACAGAGTTGAGATCAAGAAGGTAAAGAATGAAAAAACCAGATTGGAGGCAGTGTGCAAGCCTGGTTGTCCATGGCTTCTTAAAGCTGGATTGGACAATAGGACAGGGGGCTTTGTGATAAAGGTTTATGCTGCAGTCCACAAGTGTCAGAAGGCATGGGAGTTGAAAGCACTGACAGCCAATTTCCTTACAAAAATTTTCATTAATGAATTCAGGGATGACCAAAAGATGGGGCTTGGCACATTTTCAAGGAAGGTTACAAAGGAGCTTCACATTACTGTCAACAAATGGAAGTTAGCTAGGGCTAGGAAACAAGTTCTGAAGATAATTCGTGGGGATGAGGATGAACAGTTTAGTAAGTTGTGGGACTATGGTCAGGAACTGAGGACATGTAACCCTGGCTCCACATTTCTGGTGTCCACTCATGTTGTGACAAATGAACAGTACCCAATGGGCAGAAAATGTTTGAAATCAGTGTATTGGTCTTATGATGCTTGCAAAAGAGGTTGGCTTCAGGGATGCATGCCTATTATATTTGTTGATGGGTGTCATATGAAAACAAAGTACAAAGGGATGTTGTTGACTGCTGTTGGCATAGATCCTAATGACTGCATATTCCCTCTGGCAATGGGTTGGGTTGAAGTTGAGTGTACTAGTGCTTGGGAATGGTTTTTGACCACTCTTAGAGATGATCTTAATATCATAAACACTTCACCTTTCACAATCATGAGTGACAAGCAAAAGGGATTAATAAATGCAGTGATAAAAGTGTGGCCAGATGCAGAACACAGGTTTTGTGTGAGGCACATTTATCAAAACTTCCATGAGAAGCACAAAGGAGAAGTGTTGAAACAAGACTTATGGGCCATAGCAAGATCTACTAACAAGCAGAAGTGAAGAGCAAATTGTGAGAAGATGGATGAACATAGTGCTGCAGCTTTTGATTGGACTGAAAGATTGAATCCAAAGACATGGGTGAAAGCATTCTTTAGTGAGTTTCCTAAATGTGACATAGTGTTGAACAACAATTCTGAAGTTTTCAACAGTTACATCTTGGATGCTAGGGAAATGATAGTGCTATCAATGTTAGAAAATATTTTCTACAAGCTTATGCACAGAATGCAGAGCAAACAAAGAGAAGCAGCTAAAAAATGGACAGGACATAGAATCTGTCCCAAGATTCTCAAAAAGCTTGAAAAAAATATTGAATATGCAGCTAACTGTCATGTTGCTGGTGCTGGACAGGAACTGTTCAAGGTACAATCAGGTCCTAACAGCTACAATGTGGACCTTGCCTTGTTCAGGTGTGACTGTGATAGATGGCAGCTGTCAGGAATACCCTGTAGTCATGGAGTTGCATGTATGAGAGAGGAGAGGATTGATCCAGAGGAAATGGTCCATGAGTGCTACTCTGTCCAAACCTATTTGAAAGCCTATGGATACAATCTGATGCCTCTTAGAGACCCTGAAATGTGGGAGAAGATGGATGGGGATAAAGTGTATCCACCTATCTTCACTAAACAACTAGGAAGGCCCAAAAAAATAGGAAAAAGACACCAGAGGAAAAGATGAAAGCTGGTGTTAGAGTGCCAAACAAAAATGGAGTGACAATGCACTGCTCCATATGTGGCAGACCTGATCACAACAGGAAGGGGCACTACAAGTACCAGGAAGCTCAAATGGGACCTAGAGATCCAATAGAAGATGAGGACTATGATGATCCAACATTTGTACAAGTACATCACTTTGTTCCACTATATTAATCTTTCTGAACTTCTTTGCATTTTACATTAATCTTTCTGAACTTCTTTGCTCATCTCATAACTCATCTCACTTTGTTGTGCAGAACATTTTTCCTCACTTGGCAAACCCTGGCATGGATCCAAGCCAGTTGCCAGACAGCATGGTTTCAAGCATGACCAGGAGGGAGAGATCTCACAGGGCTCCACAAAGGTTCCATGGCCCTCTACCAGAACAATCAGCATTTGTTGCAGCAGCTGCTGCTGCAATTCCACAGCCAACAGTGACAACACAGATGAACATTGGGATAACTGAAAGAGGAGAAAGCTCACAACCTGCTAGCAGAGGAAAAAGGAAAAATGTAGCAGCTGGCAGAACTTCAGGTACAGGGAGGGGCAGAGGAAGAAATGCAGCAACTGGCACATCTTCAGGTGTAGAAAGGGGCAGAGGAAGAAATGCAGCAACTGGCACATCTTCAGGCATAGGGAGGGGCAGAGGAAGAAATGCAGCAACTGGCACAACTACAGGTGTAGAAAGGGGTAGAGGAAGAAATGCTGCAGCTGGAGGATCTTCAAGTGCAGGGAGGGGCAGAGGAAGAAATGCAGCAACTTCAGTTGCAGGAACATCTTCAGGTGAAGCTGGCACATCTTCAGGTGCAGGAAGGGGCTTCTTATGGTTGTTATGTGGAGATGACAGACCTATGGTGATTCCAGATCTGAATACAGCACCTGATGCATGAATTGTGTCATGGGTGAACTTTTTAGAGGCATAAACTTGTAACTTATTGATTTTGCTGAATTTTGCACCTGAGGCATCTTATATTCAGTTAGAACCATTTTACTGAATTTTGCTATGAGTTGATGGGCATTTGCACCAGCTGAATTTTGCTATGAGTTGATGGGCATTTGCACCATTTTGCATGAATTGTACTAAATGAACTAACTGAACTAAATGAACTAACTGAACTAACTGAACTAAATGAACTAACTGAACTAAATGAACTAAATGAACTAACTGAACTAACTGAACTAAATGAACTAACTGAGTTTGTGCCCAAAATAAAAAAAAATAAAAAAATGTTTGGCCTGGGTCTCAAACCCAGGACCTGTCATTATAGAAGTAGAGTGCAATGCCAGTGCGCTACGAGTAGGAACTTGTTAGGGAGGGGCGGAGGAAGTATCTTGTACTGATAACAGAGAGGCCAACTCCCACTCGCCCACTCTCCTCTAGACGGTTCACGTTCCCACCCACCACATCAATAAAACCGCCGCCCCACCCACCCACCCACCACTCCACTCATCGACCGTGTCGCCTCCACTCCCCACTCCACTCACCACCGCCGGCCACCGCCGCCATGGTGAACAATGCGGGCTGGAAGAGATCACTAGAGGATCTTGCCGGCAACGACCAGTCGTTCCGCACGCAGATCAGAGAGGTATGCACCTGGTTCCCGAGCGCAAAGCTCATGCTCCATCATGCGCGCGGGTTGGCCAAGGTGCTGACGGACGAGGAGAATGCGCGTGCCTTCCCCAAGGGCCTCAAGGTGCCACCGCCGTTATTCCTCGTCTGGGCAATGCGGGAGGCCACGCTCAGCGTGGATCCGTACCAGAGAGCTAGGTGGTGGATGTATCGCTCCACAACCTCTCTGGCCCCGGTCCCCCTCGACGACGACCCTGCGGACGTCGTTGGCGTCGTGCTCGCGCTGCCTGCTCCAATCGACCCAGCGGACGACGACTCCGATGACGACCTGACAGAGGTTGTTGCCATCTCTGACGACGATTCTGACGACGTTGTTTTCGTTGCGTGGGTCGACATTGAGGGTGGCAGAAACATGCCCATCGACGTCGAGCTCCTGCCAGAAGACGTGAAGATCAAAGAAGAAAAAGAGGTGAAGGAGCCAGAGCCAGAGCAAAAGAAGAAGGGGGCAGTGAAGAAGGAGCCAGTGCGTCGCTCCATCCGCCTGCAACAGATGAAGAAACAGTGAAGATCTGCAGCTGTTGGAGTAGAAGAAGAAGCAGCTGAAGAAGAAGAAGAAGGGAGTAGTCAGGTATGCTGATTATATATTGGCATATAAGTTACCTATGTTGAACTAAAGATGTTGTTGAACTGTTATCTATTTTGAGCTGCTGCTGTTATCTATGTTGCATATGTTATCTATGTTGCCTATGTTGCAGTGTTGCCAAATATTATGTTGCTATGTGTGTTGCATTCTGCCCATATTGTGCCCATGTGCACACATCCAAAAATAGATACCTGGGCCCCTTCCAAATACAATGGTCTGAATTTAACTAAACTAAAATTTACAATGTTAAGTTAAATGAAATTTGCTTGATCTGAATTTTGCTTGCAGTTAAGTTAACTGAAATTTGCTTGCATTATCTGAATTTTGCTGCAACTATCTGAATTTTGGCACAATGCACACTTTCACTTCTCTGAAAAACAATTTCATCATCATTTCTTCATGAGGCAAAACAATTTCATCATCATTACCATGTGCACAATTTCAGTGCTCTGAAAAACAATTTCAGTTCATCATTTCTTTATTTGGTCAGTACTACATCAACATTTCTGAACTTCTTTCATCAGTACTACATCAACATGTCTCACACTAAAAACACCCTACTTGCTAACAATGACAGCTAGCACAATGGCAAACAGGCCAACATACAGAAGAGCTCCAAAACAAAAAATCTTTTCCCTAAATTGCTCTCTTTGCTTCTGCATCTTGACAATTGCTCTCTTTTCTTTCTCATTTCTTTTAGTTTCTGCTTCAAGTACTTTAATCCTGGCCTCCAACTCCATATTCTTCATGGCTAGATCCTTAATCCTGGCCTCCAACTTCATTGCTCTGCCATCCCTTTCCCCATTCCACTCCTGAAAAAATGATAAGCAATTCAGGTCAAGAACTCCTGAAAAATGATGAACAATTGCTCTGCCTTGTACTAAGTCAACTCATTATTCTGCAGCTCATTATTACTGGGATTTCTGTACTTACCTTGTTGCCACCGAAGTCAAGAACAGCAATGACCCTGGCGCTAGGTTCTCCAGGCCCGCCGCCGCCCAGGAACCCGTCGGCGTCGACGCCTACTCCATGGGATCGTAAGCCACCGCTCTGCTTCTCGCCGCCGCCGCCATCGGACGCTCTCATTCTCTCGCCGTCGGGATTTGGACAGGGGAAAGGGGAAAATAGAAGAGAGCTAGGGATTTGGGCAGGGATAAAGAAGACAAGTGAAGCAGGGACGGCGGGCGTGATTTTCAGAAACGTTGAGGGGTTTTCTGCAAAAGGCCCAGTCCGACCAGGTGTGCCACGCAGCAGCCAGCTAGGCGCCAATTGTCTGTCTCCGATTGGCTGTGGACTAAACCATTACATAGTTTGCAAGTTTATGAATGACTTGATCACCTTTTGCAAGTTTGTGGACTAAACCATCACATCCAATGTAAGGTTGTGGGTCTCTATTGCTCTTGCCTCATTCTAATTCTGTTCCACAGTTTGTTCGGCCGGCCTCACCGTTCGTGTGAGTGACACTGTCGAAAGCACGAGCCATGCCATAGCTATACTAGTAGCATCGAGCAAGCGAGAGAAAGCCCAGGCACATCTCCTCCCGACATCCCCCACCTCGCTCGCCTCTTTCCCTTTCGCCCCAGCGCTCTCGCGTCAGACGGTTTCCCCATCTCGCCCGCCCTTTATCTTTTCCTCTTTTCCGGCTTCTTTTTCCGTCTCATCTCGCCCCCGCCCGTCGCCTTCTACCTCTCGCACTCGCTTCACATCTTTCCCCTTCTACTCCACTCCTGGGCCGGCCGCACTCTCCATGCCCTCCCCGTGAAGCAAGCAGATCCTTTTGCCTCCCTTATTAGAGCTCGTTATCCGCTAGTGCCATGGAGAAGGAGAGGAAGCAGGGGTTCTTCGCCGCTCTAAAGGAGGAGGTGGTGCGGGGGCTGTCGCCGGCGAGGTCCCGCGGGAAGACCCCGGCCAGGAGCGCGTCGCCGGCAAGAATGCTGATCCCGCGCCGTCGCAAGGCGCCGCCGCCGCCGCCGGAGAAGCAGATGGAGCAGCAGCAGTACCTTCCGGAGCAGCTCATAGCGCGCTCTGGCAGCCTCCGACCGGGTGGCGAGGTGCTCGAGCCGCTCATTGAGGGCCCCGACGCCGACCGCCTCGCCGCCGGCGACTTCGTCGGAGAGGACTCCGGCCGGCGGGAGGGGTTCGGTCACTGGGTCCGCGGCCACCTGACGCGCACCCCGTCCATGGCCTCCGCCTCCACCGGCCCTGGCGGTTCGAGCGGCTCGTTCCGGCACTCCGACCTCCGCCTCCTCCTCGGCGTCATGGGCGCTCCTCTCGCGCCCATCTCGTCCAACCTGGCCGACCCGCTGCCCCTCCTCTCCATCAAGGGCACCCCCATTGTACGTCCACATCTTATGTTGATTCGCTTCCAAGTGATGCCGCTTTTGGTCGTGCATCTGGTACTCACTTCACTTCACTGCTCTGGGAATTCGCAGGAGTCGTCGTCCGCGCAGTACATCCTGCAGCAGTACATGGCGGCGTCCGGCGGCTACAAGATGCTGCAGTCGGTGAGGAACGCGTACGCCATGGGCAAGGTGCGGATGGTGGCGTCCGAGTTCGAGACGGCCACGCGCGTCGTCAAGAACCGCGGGCCGAGCGGCCGCGGCGCCGCTGCCGTCGAGCAGGGCGGCTTCGTGCTGTGGACGATGGCCCCCGGCATGTGGTACGTCGAGCTCGCCGTCGGCGGCAGCAAGGTCCACGCCGGCTGCAACGGCCGCCTTGTCTGGCGCCACACCCCTTGGCTCGGTGCCCACGCCGCGAAAGGCCCGGTTCGCCCCCTCCGCCGCGTCCTGCAGGTCTCGACATTGCCACCTTTAGCTTCTTCACCCCTCGATTCTCTCCCACCACCACCACCTCACAAGTCGCATCGCAAATCTTCTTACCATGCTCTCCCCACGAACTTGCAATGCAGGGTCTTGATCCGCTTACCACAGCCGGCCTGTTCGCGGAGGCGCGTTGCGTGGGCGAGAAGAAGGTGAACGGCGAGGACTGCTTCATCCTGAAGCTGTCGGCGGACCCGCAGACGCTGAAGCTGCGGAGCGAGGGGCCGGCGGAGATCATCCGGCACGTGCTGTTCGGCTACTTCAGCCAGCGCACCGGGCTCATCGTGCACATCGAGGACTCGCACCTGACCCGCATCCAGCCGCACTCCGGCGGCGACGCCGTGTACTGGGAGACCACCATCAGCTCGTGCCTGGAGGACTACCGCGCCGTGGAGGGCATCATGATCGCGCACGCCGGGCGGTCCGCCGTGACGCTGTTCCGGTTCGGCGAGGCGGCCATGAGCCACACCAAGACGCGGATGGAGGAGGCCTGGAGCATCGAGGAGGTGGCCTTCAACGTGCCGGGGCTGTCGGTGGACTGCTTCATCCCGCCGGCCGACATCAGGTCCGGCTCCGTGGGCGAGGCCTGCGAGCTGCCGCCGCACGGCGACCGCGCCAAGTCCACCGCCGTGCACCCCGCCCGCGTCGCGGCGGCCGCAGAGCGCACCCACGCGCACGGCGTGAATGCCGGCTCCGGAGGCCGCGGCGAGAAGATCGTGTGGAGAGTGGAAGTATAAGGAGCAGACTCGGAGTGAAGAATTAGCCGCAGTTGCTAGCTAGTCAGTCTGCCTGCTGGTAGAGATAAATTAAATTAAACCAGTGCAATTTGTTCATACTACTAGAGATCGAGCTCGATTTTCCTCTGCCTGCCTGCCTAGTGAATCATCATGAGACACTTGTTCTAACTCGTTGCTTCGAGTTCTTCATCCGTCCATCTTCTCTGTAAATAGGAGCATAAATGTTGATTCTGAGGCCGCTCGTGTCGCCTGGCCTGGATGAATCTTTATCCTCTGAATGCAGAAATTTTAGTGCAACCAAACCGACCTTTTTTCTCTGCATCCTTTACTGACTGACTCTTGTAGGCCATCCGGAGCTGTACTAGTACTAATTGTGGGTTCGTGTTACCGCTGCCATTTCTTGGTAGTGCCACTTGACAGATGATATTGGATACCTAGTACTGATGCTTATTTTGAGCTCGGTGCCTCTTCCAGAGTAAAAAGAAAAAACCTTTGCTTGTCTTGACACGGACATGCATGTACGTACCCAGATAGATCAGTGTGCATTAGCACATGAGACATGACACTCCATCTGAAAGATGCAACTTGCTACTAACTACTGGTGTCGAGTGGCAGTACAGATCTTGCTTAGAAGTTAACCAAATTGTGGTGTGCTGCTATAGTAGTATAGCTTCCTGGGCATCTCCGGGTGTGTTTGGTTGGTCGAAATTGATGTACACACGACATGGTATGGCCGATGTGCAGCCGACGCAGACTCTACACCGTGAGATTGACATGAATCTAATTAACAAACGGCCTGATGGGCAACGTCGTCTGAGTATCGTCTGAAAGCATCGGCTGCATAGCAATGCTCAAAATAAAGCACCGGGCAGCAGCAGTAGATGCCATGCCACCGCGCCAGCAGCAACCAGGTCACGCCGTGGCGCCACTGCAGGCGGGCCCGGGGAGGGACGCACCGTTCTGACCGGTCAGTCCGTGGGCCCCCCCGCGCGATGGTCCAACAGAAACGGAGTAGGAGGAGGCGACCAAGTGCGCTGCTGCTGAATGGCGGTGTGATGTACTGCTGATCTCAGCATCCGATGCCATCCCGTGTCGTCCGACTCGTCCCTCTCCTCTCCTGGACCAACCAATGTCGTGTGTACATCAATTTCGCTTTATTTTCTCTTCATCTTTATTGACCAACGACCTGACGACCCAAGCACAGGCCATACCATACACATGCAATGCAAGCCAAGCCGGAGCCTGCCAAAACTAATGAGGTGCATATGTTTTTTCTTATAATATGCCCCCGTCGATCGTTGCAGCAGCAGAGCTACAGTAGACGCCACGTAGGAGGCTTCCGTTTTTTTACCTCTTCTCGTGATTCCGGTTCTGTGAGTGAGAGAGACGATGGTGGTGCAGGAAGGAAGTCAGGCCAACTCCACCACATGACCCCAAACGGACGTTCGGTTGGCCGGATTTTGTCCCTTTGGGGTGCCGATGGGTACGCCCGTGTCCGGTTGTGTCCATTGGATCGTGCGAGCGCCCACCGCGCGGCCGCACCCCAAATCACGTCCGTGTTTACAAAAACAATAAAAAAAAGAAAACATAAAAAAATGACTAAAAAAGTAAATAAACGCAGTTTAATAAAAGATAAAACTAAGTTAGGGGGGTTCATGGCCACAAAACGGCCCAGTTTCGTCACATTAATAATTAAACATAAAAGAAGAAAAAAAACGGTCGCCGCCGGCGCGCTCCTGCCCGTGCCCGTCGTTGCCGTCGCCGGGGCGCTCTTCACTGGTCGCCGGTGTCGTCGTCGTCGCTGACGAGGTCGACGTAGGCCGGCGGCATCCACAGGTGGGCCGGCGGTGCGTGCGGTGCGTGGTAGACGGGGGCGGACTGGACGGCGGGAGGTGCCTGCAACACCTCCTCCCGTGGCGACCCCTCCCGCTCCGGTGACTGCGGCGGAGTGGCGTGCCAATCCACGCCCAGGCTGGTGGCCATCTCCGGAGCAGTGCAGGACCAGGCCCACCCCGCGCCCACCAGCTGCTGGAAGGCGGCCGCCGGCTCCTCCTCCATGGCGTCCTCCCTCAAGGCCGCCATCTGCAGCTCCGGGAAGGCCACGTCGCCGGCGGCAGACAGTGCCATGGCCTCCTCCAAGCCATCCCATTGCCACTCGTCGTGCGTGCGCATGGAGTCCTCCATGACACGCTGCACGAGACGGGCTTCCTCCTCCGCCGTCATGCGAGGAGGTGGTGGTGGTGATGGAGACGGCGACGGCGTGGTCGTGAGGCCGCGCACCACCCTACGCCCGCGCTCTTGGGGAGCGGCCGCTCGGCCCTCTGGGCGTGGCCGCCGTGGCCCCGTCGACATGCCGGCGAAATAGGACGCCCGCCGCGCGTCGTGCTCATCGCGAAACCAGGTGTCCCACAATGGCGAGTCGGGGGCGTACCTGGGGTCGTAGTAGAGGTCGTCCGGGAGGAGGCGACGGCGGCGCTCGATCTCCTGGCGGCGCGCACGGCCGGTCACCGGGACCGGCGGGATCGGCACGCGGTCGGCCGACAAATGCCAGTTGTTGGGGAGGTGGGCGTCGCTCCAGGGGATCGGCGTCCTCGTCTCCCAATAACGGCGGCACACCTCAGCACGGATGTAGTGCCGGTCGCGCTCGCCGGCGGACGCGGGGGCGATGGAGAACGCGGGCGGCGAGGGGGCCCGACGTGGTGGCGATGGCGAGGCCGGCTCCTCCTTCTTCACCGAGCCGCGGCGACGCCCCGACGAGGAGCCAGCCTCGTGGTCGTGCTTGCCTTTGCGGCCGTAGTTCCAGAGCCCCATGGCTGCGGGGCGGCCGGCCGGCGAGTTCTTGGCTAGGGTTTGGGGTCTGGGGCTGTCGGGTTTCGAGGAGGCCGCGGGGTGGCGTGGGGCAGTGTGGACGACGACTGGTCCACGCTTCCCACTTAAAGAAGGACGGCGACCCTTCCATGTGTGGATGACAGGTGGGGCCGCCCGCCCGTGCGCATTGATGTGGTCGGGAGGAAGGTAGGTGGCCGCCTGCCACGCGGCCCCGACGCGGACGAGGGCGCGTTCGTTTGGTGTCCGCCGCGACCCAAACCCGGCGCAAATTTGCGCTTGAAGTGGGTCGGCCCGGACACAAAACGAACATGATGGGTCCGGGCCATCGTGCGCTGGGCCGCCTCTTTTGTCTCTTTTATCCCAAACGGACCGGGGCGGACAGGATAGGGTCGCGCGGTGAAGTTTGGCCTCAGCTGGTGACGGGGGGTGCCCGTTTGCGCAGGCAAATTATTGTGGCCTTGGGAGCCGAGCACGCTGTCCGATCGGTGACTAGTACTATGATGGTGCTCGCCCTTGCTTGTCCCACCAACGTTGCCTGGATCAGTCACTTCCTCTTGCGCTCGCTTTTCTTTTCTTTTCTTTTCTTCGTGCGCCACCTCCAGGTCGCGTGAACAAAGAGTAGTTCCGCTAGTCCTAGTGGTACACTACGACGCTACTACTAGTAAATTTATTTTATGGAAACACTACTAGTAATCGAAGCATACGCTGTATACGGATGGTTATGCAGTCCCACGTTTCAAAGTTGTTGTCAAGTCGCTACAGCGAGACTTTTTCATACCCTAGCCGCCGCCACCACCAAGGCGACTAGGGAGGCGATCTCTTTCCTCCGATCTTCACCGGCCGGGGCGCTGGCCCCCTCTCCCTTCGGCTGCTCCGGCGGTAGGAGGGAGGGGGGACCCCGTTCCTCCGCTCTGTAGTTAGGTTTTGAATTTATAGGTCGTGGTGCGTCGTTGAGGTGGTGGGAGCGGCGCCCGGACGAATAAATCTGTCTCAACTTCACTACCACACCGGCGGTGCCCTTCATGGCGGCGTCTCAAAGTTGATGGCATCGTGTCTCTGCCAATCCCACAAATCGGCAGCGTTAGGGTTCACGGATGGTGTTGACGAGGCGGCGACGGCGACTCCATCAGGTGTGTCTCTTCTTCTGCTCTGTCCCCGTTGTTGTGGCGTTGTCTCTGACGTCATGGTGGAGCAGGGACGTTTTGTCGTTCAGGAGTACGCGCAGGCGGTTGTCTGTGCAAGTGACAGCTGGAAGATGGAGTTTCTTGTGCTGGGTCTGTGGTCGAAGGCTGGCAGTTCTGATTTCCTCCTCCGACGTAGTCGTCATGCGGGGGTGTCAGTTCTGAAGTTCGATGGCGTGTCCGGGGACATGTTGCCCCGGTCTGATTCTTTCAATGGCTATGGTTTTGCTTCTAGCAAACTACTTTGGAGGTCCGTAAAGCTGCTGATCAGCGATGGAGCTGCGTCGAGCTTGGGTGAAGAGGTGATCTGTCCTTTTACATTTTGGTGTCTGCTTCGGTGGTGTTGAAGGAAAAGGGCAGGCGCTGGTATTTTGCATATGATTTTCCTATTTTTTTCAGTCATGTATGGTCGGTGCTTACGTGCCTTGTAACATGATCTTTATTCTATATAAATGAGACGCGTATTACCATGCAAAAAAAAAAGTTGTTGTCAAGTCAAGGACATCAACGCAGATCGTTTTCCTTCTGTCCCTGGCCACTGTCAGGAAAGGCCAATCTTCTCCGGCATCTCCCCTTCGCCGCCGATCACG
>NC_041383.1:213497494-213499471 GCF_002162155.2 Triticum dicoccoides
TTCTTACTTTCTCGTAGTCTGGTTTTTAGACTGCTCATCGTATTTGCTTCGGCGGTGACGACAACGGCGCTGAATAAATATTCGTTGGATCCTTCCCTGACGAGGCCATCGGTCCTATAGTTGGAGATGGATTTGGAAACCAATTTGTTCAAGTAAGGATGGTGTGGCGGCGGCGGCATCCTCGTGGTGGACCTGTGTCATCGGGCTTCACCGTTGCGACGACGTTTGCTCCAGCGTCGACGCGAAGCTTGGGAGGTAGTTCAGGAGCGGATGCAGATTGTGGTCTGCATCGACGACATTTGCAAGACGGAACATGTGCTGGGTTCGTGGTTCGTGGATGGTAGGTATGGTTTCCTTCTGCGGCGTCTTAGTCGCGTTGGGGTGTCAGATCTGGAGTTCGATGGCGTGTCTAGGGTGTTGCCCCGGTCTGATTCGTTCAACGGTAAGGGCTTCACTTTTGGTGAGCCACCTTGAAGGTCCGCAAAGCTGCATATGAGTGATGGAGCCGCGTCGAGCTCGGGTGAGGAGGTGATCCATCATTCTTTTCTTCGGTGGCTGCTGTTGTGATGTCGGAGGCAGGTGGTGGACGTTGGTGTCAAGCTCAGAAATGTTCTGTTATCTTTTCTGTTTTGTCATGTTTGTTTTTACGTGACTTGTACTTTAATCTTTATGATATGAATGAGATACGTATTACCATGTAAAAATAAAGTGTAAGGACATAATTTTTTATCCTACAAGAGGATTTGTGGTATGTGTTTGGTTTCCGGGGGTCGAGATCACAAAGCTAAAGCGCAAGCTTTTGTCGCATAATTCGCGCGACCGGTTTGCACGGTTTCAAAGTTGACGGCTGCACGTACATGCAGGGTTGTCACATCGGATGCTTTTATTACGAGTAGTTCTCTATGTATGTTTCAGAATTATTCAAGCATGCGTTGCACCCGGCCGCTGGTCTGTGGATCGGTTGTTGAGCGAGATTGCGAGAACCTCGCACGTTTCGCCGACGGGAATGTGTACCTCATGGCCAAGTGGAATCGTTTGTTAAACCTCCTGCTTTTGGTGCTAAAGTTGACTTATATAGTATACATTCCACGGAGGTTTGACCATCGCGATTCACAGGTTCACTTGTGCCCGTACTTGGCTATGAATTGATAGTACTATGTACTACCAATGCCGTGTAGTAAAGTTTACCACAAGGAACGTACCGGTGTTACGGACCCGTATGCATAGCATGACATCGCTTGCTACCACCGGCTCGTGACTGTACATGTCTCCAGTCTCCACTGGTTTGTGCTCTACTCAAACCCGAGAGTTGGTAACACCAAAAAAGACCACCCTAGTGATATCAACAAGCCATCTCTCTTTGTGCGCCTTTCCTTGCGTGGAATGGAAAATCATTGGTAGCCCCCAATTCCAGTGCAAACGTAGCTCCAACTTTTGTCTGTTGTGTTCATTCAATGGCTCCCTGCTTTCGACTCCCTCGTGTGTTGATTCCAATCGATGCCATGGCAGGCGCTAGCGCTGCTACATTTGCACCACTCCGTCTCGGCTCGCTATCAGTTTAGGGAGAGACGCTATCGAAACGCGGCTCGTATCATAGCCCTCCAACGCATGCTAATCCTGTTTGGCGCAATCATCCGGTCGAGCTGCATGCACGGCACCTTCTCTATTTGATTATACATCACCGTGGTGTGGCTAACTTGAGCTCCTATTCTAGTACTATAGCCATAGCTCATAAATTTAAATTTAAACTCCAGCTTTTCGTAAAGCTGCTCGGTTTCAACTTTCAAGCGCTGCAAAATTCGTTCTCTCGGTTATCTTCTCGTAGCGATCAATCAAAGTGAACCTTAGCGCCCTCTTCTTCTTTGGTGAGGGACCCAGACGAGATCCTTGGCTCGTACAGTACTACGTACGTGGTTTTGTTTGTTTCGGTCTTGCTTTGCGAGGCGCTGTTCATCATCGTCAGAATATCTATCTACC
>NC_041383.1:213499952-213573055 GCF_002162155.2 Triticum dicoccoides
ATGACCCCCGGCCTCTGCATCTGGGAGATGCATACGGCCACTTTATTGATTATTCTCAAGGACCTTACAAAGTATTACAACAAAGTGTCTGAATCCACCATCTTGGCAACATATGCCGCTACTCCTATCTAAAATGATGAAGGGGTGCTAGTTGGGCCACTACCCAGACCACTCACCTAAGCCTAACATCAAAAGCCGGAAGCCGAAACACATTCGGAAGCCCCAGCCGAGCCACATACCGGGTCTAGGATGCTTTGCCCGTTTGTTTACACATATCCAGGAGGTGGAATCCGACATAATCTTGCCAAGGAGCAAGATCGCAAATCTGCATGTGAGCAACAGCGTCGGGGTCGGGCATCAATTTGCTCCGCTCGCTTGTACCGAGGCGCTCTCTCTGGGTCTCATGGAGACGGACGGATGGATGGGATCTAAATGTTTTTGGTGTCAGCTTTCTATACGCCACAAAGGCTCTATGCTCCAAATCATTCGGCCCTACGCGCCCCTGGACGTATTAGCTGTGCGCTTTGTTTCCTCAGCTACCGGATTCATTAACGCCGCCTAGAGCAGCGCTAGACCAATCCCTGTGCTGGTCCTGTTGATCTTCCTTCCCTGTCCTTTCTCTCTCTAATAGTATGTGAAGCTGATTCGAAAGCAGTTTGCGCAAGTGCAGAGCTGAGACATGTACCCAGGAAACAGGAGGCTCTCAATAATGCATGATTCATTGTCCTGCTGCGTGCTAATCACTGTCAGATGGCCGCCTTTAGCCCCCTAGATCCAGCTAGAGACGTTGCTTCGCGAGTTGGCCAGTGTCTGTTCGGTTGGAGGCAAATCAATCTTTGAGGCATGGAAAGGCAGCAGAAGCTTCACTTGATCAGGAGCAACCCCCTCTTTTCTCTTCTTTTGTGTTGTGACATCTTTGATTTGATTAGGACAAAGCCGGATTTCGGGACGGGCATGTGTATCTTTGATCTAAAGCTGCTTTGGTGCAACGCACACAAGTTTTAGTGTTCTTTTTTATTTTTTTGCGGGGGAAGTTTTAGTGTTCTTTGCTTTAGCCTTTTTCCTGATAAAGCTTGTTCAGGTAGCCTGGATGCCTGCGAATGATGGATTTCAGCGCAGGTCCAAATCCGTTCCGCTGCTTTGTGAGGACCTGTAGCGCTGTGTGTCAGCTTTGGATGTCAAGCTCATAGAACCCAAGGGTGAATTTTCGGGCACAAGGGCAACTCCAACGCACAACCCCGTTTGGTCCATCCGCGTCCGTTTAGAGCGAAAGGGCACAAATCACGGCCCAACGGGCAAGAGCAAACGAACGTAGACCTTTTTTTTTTGTCTGCAGCCGATCCATTTCCGACCTAATTGGGCCGGCTTTGCGCCCTTGTTCTCCCCTGGCATGCCTGTCGGTCAAACAGCCCCCTTTTCCCCTTTCCCCTATGCGGCTTGCCCCTCTCCCCACCCCCGTGATAGCCGCCGCCGCCCATTTTTCCGGCCGCTTCCTCGGTGTCCAGCCCGCCCGCCCAAACCCTGACGCATCCACACAAATCCCACCGCCTCCGCCCCGATTTCGGAGGAGTTCTCACCGGAGTTTGTGGGCCTTTTGTCGCCGCCTTCGGTCCGGCGAAACCACGGCCGCCGGCGACGTCATCGACCCCAACACCGTCCGCTTGTGACTGCCAGGCCGCCTGCCGCCGGTCGTCAACGCTTCGGATAGGCCTGCGGCCTATGCGGGGAGCCCGAGGTGCTCTTCACCGGCTGCTTCTCCACAGCGATTGCAAGGTGTTCGATACCTTGCTCGCAAGGTACCATGGATAGTAGGGATGAGTATTTTATCTACAACTTCATTTGTTCATCGAATGGTTTGTCCTCGGATGACGAAAAGCTTGTGGTTGCTGCATTGGTCGCAAATGAACACATTGCCTGGTAGGGGCCTAGGTTCAGGGGATCCATCATGGGCCATGCTCCGGCCTTGGACCGCAATAGGAAGAGTGGCCAAGCCCTACTCTATGCCGGTTACTCTGAGGATTCCCCGTTGTTCAAACCCCAACTTTCCCTGCGCCGTTTTCGGATGGTGATGCATGTGTTCAATCGTAATCGGAAGGGAGTGGTAGCATATGATGATTACTTTGACTGCAAGGAGCATGCCCTTGGTAAGGTTGGCTTCGCCTCTTATCAAAAATGCACTGCGGCTATTCGTATGCTTGCATACAAAATTCCAGGTGATCTTGTGGATGAGTACGTCCGTATGAGTGAGTCCACATGTCTCAAATCAATGTACATGTTCTACAAGGTCATTGTGGCAGTGTTTGGTCCTGAGTACCTGCGAGAGCAAAATGCCGCTGATACAACCCGGTTGTTGGGGATCAATCCCGATAGGGGCTTTCCGGGGATGCTTGATAGCATGGATTGTATGCACTGAAAGTGGAAGAACTGTCCATTTGCTTGACATGGGCAGTATAAGGGGCATGTAAAAAGTGCCACTGTCATACTAGAAATGGTGGTTTCTCAAGATCTTTGGATATGACACTCTTTCTTCGACATGGCTAGTTCTCACAATGATATCAACATGCTCCAGCGTTGTTCAGTGTTCACAAGGCTTGTAGAAGGCCACTCCCCAGAGATCAACTTTGAGATTAAGATCAATGGCCACAATTACAACAAGGAATACTACCTAGCAGATAGTATCTATCCTCAATGGTCAACTCTTGTGAAGACAATATCCAATCCACAAGGAAAGAAGAGACAAGAGATTTGCCCAACAGCGAGAGAGTGCTAGGAAAGGATGTGGAGCGTGCTTTTGGTGTGCTTCAATCTAGATGGGGCATCATTCGACAACCTGCACTGACATGGAGCACCGAGAAGTTTTGGGAGGCGATGACTGCTTGCGTGATCATGCACAACATGATCATGGAGGATGAGCGTGATAACATCATCTATGACCAAGGGTTTGAATATCAGGGTGAAAATTTTGTGCCTGAGCACCAAGAACCGACAACATTTGAACAGCACCCAATTCCATCATGAAATGTGTGACTTGCATACTCGTATGCAACTCCAAAATGACTTGGTGGAGCACATATGGACTCACATTGGGAACCAGTAGATGTATCAGATCATTTTCTTTCCTTGTATTCAAGACAACTTTGATTGGGTTGTAAAATTATTTGATTATGTTTTCATTGGTTGTGAAACTATTTGCGATGTTTGATTTACTTGGTTGTAAAACTATTTGCAATGTTTTGTAAAAACTCTCTACTTTTGGCCTATGGCCTGTCGTGACGAACCAGATGCATCTGCGTGTTGGGCTGGCTGACGCACCGAGGAAAACGGCCGGCCGCCGCCCCTTTGCCCGACCCAAACAGATAAAATCCAGACAAAACGGGCATCCATTTGGGGTCATGCATTGGAGTTCGCCTTAAACCTCCACAATATGCCCAGACTCATGTCTACTACACAACTTATTCTTGTAGACTCGTGTTGGGCCAAGCGCAAAGTTTTGCAGGACAGTAGCAATTTTCCCTCAAGTGGATGACGTAAGGTTTATCAATCCGTAGGAGGCATAGGATGAAGATGGTCTCTCTCAAACAACCCTCCAATCAAATAAAAGAAATCTTTTATGTCCCCAACACACAAGATACAATGGTAAATTGTATAGGTGCACTAGTTCACCGAAGAGATGGTGATACAAGTGTAGTATGGATAGTAAATATAGGTTTTTATAATCTGGAAATATAAAAACAGCAAGGTAGCAGGTGATAAAATGGAGCACAAACGGTATTGCAATGCTTAGAAACAAGACCTGGGGTTCATACTTTAACTAGTGCAATCTCTTAACGGTGCTAACATAATTGAATCATATAACAATCCCTCAACGTGCGACAAAGAATCACTCCAAAGTTCTTATCTAGCGGAGAACATAAGATGAAATTGTTGCAGGGTACGAAACCACCTCAAAGTTATCTTTTCTGATCAATCTATTGAGCCATCCCTATAAGTGTCACAAACAACCCTAGAGTTCGTAAGTACATAACACCATATGATATGCATCAACCAACTCTAATGTCACCTAGACATTCCAATGTCACCACAAGTGTCCGTGAGTTGATTATTCGATATGAATCAAACAATTTCAGATTCATAATATTCAATCCAACACAAAGAACTTCAAAGGGTGCCCGAAGATTTCTATGGGAGAAAGTAGGATGAAAACGTGCATCAACCCCTATGCATAAATTACCCCAATGTCACATCGGGAATCCGTGAGTTGAGTGCAAAAACATACATCAAGTGAATCAATATAATACCCCATTGCCACCACGGATATTCATGTGAAAGACATACATCAAGTGTTCTCAAATCCAAAAAGTATTCAATCTGATAATAGTGGAACCTCAAAGGTAAAAACTTAATTCATCACAATAAGATAGAGAGGGAGAAACACCATATGATCCAACTATATTAACAAAGCTCGCAGTACATCAACATCATGCCAAATCAAGAACACGAGAGCGAGATCAAACACATAGCTACTAGTACACACCCTCAGTCTCGAGGGTGAACTACTCCCTCATTGTCATGAAGACCGTCGGGATGATGAAAATGGCCTTCGGTGATGATTTCCCCCTCCAGCAGGGTGCCAGAATAGGACTCCATATGGGATCCCTTTGGTATAGAGGCTTGCGGCGGCGGAGTCACAACATTATTCTGGTGTTTTCTGTATTTATAAGAATTATTAGAGTTGGGATTGCTACTTCTTGAGCTTGCGTTGCTTTTTCCCTTGAAGAGGAAAGGGTGATGCAGTAAAGTAGAGATAAGTATTTCCCTCAGTTAAGAACCAAGGTATCAATACAGTAGGAGAAGAACGCGCAAATCACCAATACCTGCACAAACAATCAAACACTTGCACCCAACGCCATAAAGGGGTTGTCAATGCCTTCACGGTCACTTGCAAAGGTGACATCTGATAGAGATAGATAAATAAAAGATAAAATATTTTCGGGTTTTTGGTTTATAGATCTGAAAATAAAAGATTGCAAAATAGTAGATCGGAAACTAATATGATGGAAAATAGACTCGGGGGCCATAGGTTTCACTAGAGAGTTCTCTCTTGAAGGCAAATAATATGGTGTGTGAACAAATTACTGTCGAGTAATTGATAGAAAAGCGCGAAGTTATGACGATATCCAAGACAATGATTATGAAATATAGGCATCATGTCTGTGTCAAGTAGACCGACTCCTGCCTGCATCTACTACTATGACTCCACACATTGACCGCTATCCAGCATGCATCTAGAGTATTAAGTTCACAAAGAACGGAGTAATGCCTTAAGTAAGATGACATGATGTACAGAAATAAACTCTTGCAATATGATGTAAACCCCATCTTTTTACCCTCGATGGCAACAATTCAATACGTGTCTCGCTACCCTACTTTGTCACTGGGTGAAATCACGCAAGATTGAACCCAAAGCTAAGCACCTCTCCCATTGCAAGAAAAACCAATCTAGTTGGCCAAATCAAACCGATAATTCAAAGAGAAATACAAAGATATCAAATCACGCATATAAGAATTCAGAGAAGATTCAAATAATATTCATAGATAAGTTGATTATCAATACACAATTCATCGGATCTCGACAAACACACCGCAAAAGAAGATTACATCGGATAGATCTCTAAGAACGTCGAGGAGAACATGGTATTGAGAATCAAAGAGAGAGAAGAAGCCATCTAGCTATTAGCTATGGACCCGTAGGTCTGAGGTAAACTACTCACACTTCATCGGAAGGGCAAGAGTTGATGTAGATGCCCTCCGTGATTGAATCCCCCTCCGGCAGGATGCCCCCAAGATGGGATCTCACAGTAACATAAGTTTGCGTCGGTGGAAAAGTGTTTTCGTGGATCCTTCTGGTGTTTCTGGAATATATGTGAATATATAGGAGGAAGATCTAGGTCAGGGGGTCACCGAGGGGCCCACAAGGTAGGGGGCGCACCCTACCCCCCGAGTGCTCCCTCCACACTTGTCGCGTCGTGGATCTTCTGACTTGCACTCCAAGTTTCCTGGGTGTCTAATGGTTCAAGAAAAATCATCATGAAGTTTTTTTTCCGTTTGGACTCTGTTTAGTATTCCTTTTCTGCGAAGCTCAAAAACAAGGAAAAAACAGAAATTGACATTCGGCTCTAGGTTAATAAGTTAATCCCAAAAATAATATAAAATAGCATATTAATGCATATAAAACATCCAAAACAGATAATATAATAGCATGGAACAATAAAAAAGTTATAGATACGTTGGAGACGTATCAGGAATCACGCGAAAACGAGCCACATGGGGCCCACGAGGCGCCAGGGCGCGCCCTTGTGGCTTGTGGGGACCCTGTGGGTCTTCTGGTACTCTCCCAAAGCTTCCTGGGTCCCTTTCCTTCTAGAAAAAATCATCAAAAAACTTTGTTGCATTTGTACTTCATTTGATTTGGATTTTCTGGAAAACCAAGAATAAGCAGAAAACAACAACTCACACTGGGCACTAGGTCAATATGTTAGTCCATGAAAAGGATATAAAAGTTATTTAAAAGTGCACCGAAATCATGCAAAACTATAATAGACATGACATGAATACATCATAAGTTGTAAGTACGTTGGAGACATATCACAGACAACTTTTCCAACCAATGGAAATATGTTTATGTCTGCCTTGATGTCCGGACATACGGATTCCAGTATCCAAGAGACAAACGTGTGGGGCTTTGCCGGAGTCCGGACATGCACTTGACCAATCACATGCATGGTCCCTCTCTTCTCTCTCTCTCCTCCCAACAAACACATGCATGATCCCCTCTCCTCTCTCTCCTCTTAACCGGACACTAAACCATAAATATCCCACCACATGCATGTCCCCACCTACTTTTTCTCCTCCCAACCGGATACTTTATGTTTAGCATTCGATAGCTCCCTCCCACATCATGTCCGTGGACCACGTCCGGACATCTCCCGATTGTTTCATGATCTGCTGAGCTGATGGATTTCGCATGAGGGCACATCAAGTTTTAAGTTTCAGTTTCTGAAACTTTAGATTTTGTCTTTCGCCCGTATCAATTTTCACAATTTTATCATTCTCTCGTATCAGGTTTCAGTAGTTGAAACTTAACAAAATTTTAAAAAATCATCAAATTGTATTAAAAAAAGGATTTTATTTGAAAGCCCTTATCATAAGAAACACGGATATACAAACGAAATTTTATTTAAAATTTTGGTTCTAAAGATATAAAATGATTGAAAATCAAAGTGGATTAGTGTGGCTTTATTTGTTATTTTGTTCAAATTTCATTATATTTTATATGCGTGATGTGCATAGTAAACCTGAGCATTGATCAGGTTGGGATGGGTTTTGGGCGGCCTTGCAATAGCCTGACCTTTAAAGTACAAGCCCAAGCCCGGCCCAAACAAAAGCCCGAAGACGGACGGCATTTTTCAGTGCCTACGCGTGTAATCTTGGCCTGGAATCATGAAAAAGAGAGGCCCAAATCTGGCCCGAACTCCTTCTAGGCTACAAAACAAGGCCCAAGCTTGTCATGAATGCCAAGCCCAACCCGGCCTGGGTTTTTCTGATCGGGCTGTCCATGCCCATGTCTAATGCATAGGTAATATTAACCTAAAAAACTAGAAGAATCGGATCAGACGTCGCCCACATCAATACATATTTTCTTTAAATGATACTCGACCTCTGCATCGAGTGATGCACACAGCCATAAATGGGTGAAAAATCAACTTACAATAAGGAAAAAGAGTAACTTGAGGCCATCCACATAGGGCATGCCTCACGACAATATCCCCAAGCCGTACAACCAAATATACGATGACATATCGGCTAACAAATAACGCCTCACTCCATGACAACGTGATAGAGGCAAAGGTGTCCCGTCTTTCAATGAGATGATGGATATCGCTTTGGTGGAAGTCGACTTTGACGATCCAACTACGAACGTGCGAGGACATCGCGCCTTAGCAATCGCTAAACCAACTCTGAGAGGTTATTGACCACGCCGGAGCACGATCAACCTGACCATGAGGGTCTGTTTCTTGCGAGCAAATGAAGAACAAGCAAGAAACTGAGATTGCAATCTGGATATTGCGAATATAAGATGAAAGCTTTATTGATCAAGGTGGGGTTCTATGACGCCTTTGTCTGGTCGTTGAACACAAACGAAGTACGCGAAGTTGCAGCTATGGCGAACTTTTTTAATCTAAACAAAACCAAGAGTCTAAACAATGCCCTAAGGGTTGTATATATGGAGGAAGAGGGGGTGAATTTCGTGGCCCTTGGTGGAGGGGTCCGAAACTAACCCTATCTCTTGTTTCCCCACACATATGGACTTTAAAAATAGCCTATACTTATGTATTTCCAAATTACATGGGCCTGGCCCAATAATCAGGTGACGCGGCACCTAGAATAGCCTCTGGACGAAATTTATGAAGTGGCATCTTGTATATTTCGTCCAAGGCTTCATGCACTCATTATGGTGGCTTCAAAGTCCTAAAATCATCACTTGTAACTCCGTTCTTGTTCCCCTTGCGCATGCCATCATTTCCATGCTTGTTCTTGCTCCAATGTTCATCCTTCTCCAAGCTAGGCCCTTCATTTGTAAGCAAAACAAATGTATCCAATTTAGGTAGCATCATATTCTCATGAACATTAGAATCATTACCAAGAAATGAAAGTACCTGATAATTTAATTGGCGTGCGCGAGCTCTAGTAATTGGTCCAGTATATGTAGCAGTAGGAGCTGTGGGTGTAACAATGGTATTGATGTCCTCATCATCCTCCCCTTCTTGAAATGAAGTCATCCTCGACGGAAGCTCATCTTCCTCACCCAAATAAGACTTCAAATCTGCAATGTTAAAAGTGGGACTAACCCCAAAATCTGCAGGCAGCTCAAGTTTATATGCATTATCATTTATTTTCTCCAACACCTTAAAAGGACCATCAGCACGTGACATTAACTTTGATTTGCACAAATCAGGAAATCTATCCTTACGCAAATGTAACCAAACAAGATCTCCAGGTGCAAACACGAGATGTTTTCTACCCTTATCTCCAGCAAGTTTATATTTAGCATTCATACTCTCAATGTTTTCCTTAGTTAACTCATGCATTTTTTTAAAATCAATTCAACACATTGTTTAGCATCAAAATTTACCTTCTCCGAAGATGGAAGAGGCAACAAATCAATAGGTGCACGAGGTAGGAAACCATACACAATTTTAAAAGGGCACATCTTAGTAGTAGAATGCAATGAACGATTATAAGCAAATTCAATATGAGGCAAGCATTCTTCCCACATTTTCTTATTATTCTTCAAAACAGCCCTAAGCATAGTAGACAATGTTCTATTGACTACTTCAGTTTGTCCATCAGTTTGGGGGTGACAAGTAGTACTAAAAAGCAGTTTAGTCCCCAATTTAGCCCATAAACATCTCCAAAAGTGGCTAAGAAATTTAGTATCACGATATGAAACAATAGTATTGGGCACACCATGCAAGCGAATAATTTCACAAAAGAACAAATCAGCAACATTAACGGCACCATCGCTTTTATGACATGGTATAAAGTGTGCCATTTTCGAGAATCTATCCACGACAACAAATATGCTATCCCTCCCCTTCTTTGTTCGAGGTAAACCTAAAATAAAGTCCATAGATATATCCTCCCAAGGAACACTAGGTACAGGCAAAGGCATATATAAACCATGAGGATTGAGTCGTGACTTAGCTTTTTGACATGTAGTGCAGCGAGCAATAAAACGCTCAACATCCCGTCTCATCTTTGGCCAAAAGAAATGTGTAGCAAGTACGTCCTCCGTCTTCTTCACGCCAAAGTGTCCCATTAATCCCCCTCCATGCGCCTCCTGCAACAACAAAAGACGAATAGAGCTAGCTGGAATGCATAGCTTGTTAGCACGAAACACAAATCCATCATTAACGACGAACTTGTTCCATGTTCTCCCTTCTTTACAATTCTGCAATACATCTTTAAAATCAGCATCATGCATATATTGATCTTTGATGGTCTCCAAACCAAATATTTTGAAGTCAAGTTGTGAAAGCATAGTATAGCGACGAGACAATGCATCAGCAATAACATTTTTTTTACCCTTCTTGTGTTTAATAACATAAGGGAAAGTCTCAATGAATTCAACCCATTTAGCATGTCTATGATTCAGTTTAGCTTGACTTTTAATATGTTTCAAAGATTCATGATCAGAATGTATAACAAATTCTTTGGGCCATAAATAATGTTGCCATGTCTCTAAAGTCCGAACAAGAGCATATAATTCTTTATCATAAGTAGAATAATTCAGACTAGGCCCACTCAATTTTTCAGAAAAATATGCAACAGGTTTGCCATCTTGTAATAACACACCTCCTAATCCAATTCCACTAGCATCACATTCAAGCTCAAAAGTCTTATTAAAATCAGGAAGTTGGAGTAAAGGAGCATATGTCAACTTATCTTTCAATACCATGAAGGCTTATTCCTGTGCGGTACCCAAAAAAAAAGGCACATCCTTCTTTGTAAGCTCATTGAGAGGTGCAGCAATGGTGCTGAAATCTCTCACAAAACGCCTATAGAATCCAGCAAGGCCAAGAAAACTCCTCACTTGTGTGACCGTTTTGGGCTGCAGCCAACTCTCAATAGCTTCAATCTTGGCTTTATCAACTTCAATTCCCTGTGGAGTAACAACATAGCCAAGAAAAGACACTCGGTCGGTGCAAAAGGTGCACTTCCCAAGGTTACCAAACAAACGTGCATCACGTAGAGCAATAAAAACATCACGTAAATGTTCCAAATGTTCCTCCAAAGTGGTGCTATAAATCAATATGTCATCAAAGTAAACTACCACAAATCGTCCAATGAAAGCACGTAAAACTTCGTTCATTAATCTCATGAAAGTACTAGGTGCATTAGTTAACCCAAAAGGCATGACTAACCACTCATATAATCCAAACTTAGTTTTAAATGCTGTTTTCCATTCATCCCCCAATTTCATACGAATTTGATGGTATCCACTACGCAAATCAACTTTGGAGAATATTGTAGAGCCACTCAATTCATCAAGCATACCATCTAGCCTAGGAATAGGATGACGATAACGAATAGTAACATTATTAATGCCTCTACAATAAACACACATAGACGATGTACCATCCTTTTTCGGCACTAAAATAATAGGAACAACACAAGGACTAAGGGATTCGCATATATAACCTTTGTCGAGAAGCTCTTGTACTTGACGCACAATCTCCTTCATCTCCTCTGGATTGGTACCGTTCATCTCCTCTGGATTGGTACGGTATGGTGCACGGTTGGGTAGCGATGCACCGGGAATTAAGTCAATTTGATGTTCGATCCCTCGAATAGGTGGTAATCCCGGTGGCACGTCTTGTGGGAAGATGTCAACGAACTCCTGCAAAATGTTAGTGACAGCAGGGGGCAAAGAGGAAGGCATGTCCTCGAATGAAAATAATGTCTCTTTGCACACAGAAGCATAGCAAACAGATTTGCTAAAATCTAGCTCATCAATATCAGATTTAGTGGCAAGTAAACATGCACTTTTCAATTTAATTTCAGAAGCAACACTAGATGGTTTATCATTAGGCTTCATTTGTTGCTCAAATTCTTTTGCCACGATCTGATTTTCACTCTTATTCTTCTCCTGTTTTGCTTTATTAGCTCTATTAATATCATCTTTCAAAATGGAATCAGGAGTCATAGGAAGCAAAGTAATATTTTTATCCTTATGAACAAGAGTATACTAATTGTTTCTACCATGGTGGACAGAATTTTTATCAAATTGCCATGGTCGACCAAGTAATAAGGAACATGCTTGCATAGGTACCACATCACAATCAACATAATCAGCATATGTAGATATACTAAAATGCACACGAGCAGTACGTGTTACCTTAACCTTGCCGCTGTTGTTGAACCATTGGATGTAGTAAGGATGTGGATGTGGTCTTGCGGTAAGAGAGAGCTTATCCACCATCTCCATGCTAGCCAAGTTGTTGCAGCTCCCTCCGTCTATGATGACGCGCATAGAACGTTCCTTCACAACTCCTTTTGTATGGAACAAATTATGCCTCTGATTTTGCTCAGCTTGTGTGACCTACACACTCAAAACACGTTGAGCAACTAAACATTCATACCTGTTGGCGTCTTTAGGAGCCATGTATTGCGTCTCATGATCAGAATCATCTCCACCGTGTTCTTCATGTGTAATAAGAGCCAACGTCTCCTCATCATAGTCACTAGCGGACTCATACCCACCATCCTCAGTAGCAATCATCACACGCTGAGATTTGCATTCTCTCGCATAATGACCTCTTCCCTTACAACGACGACAAATAATATCACTTGTATGCCCAGTTGATGCCATAGAAGAAGAAGAGCTCTGTGTAGGCCCGGCAGGTGCGCTCTTGGCAGATAGTGGTGGTTGTGCCTGCTTTCTTGTATCACGGCTGGAGGTGGCACCTAATGGAGGTGCTGGTGCAGTGGAAGTAGAAGATGCACACGGTGTCCATGATGAATGTCGACCTGCAGAAAAGTTAGTTCGCGCCAATGCTTGTCGATCCTGCACTTCACGTTCAGCTTTACAAGCAAGATGGAATAAACGAGTGATATTAGTATACTCCTTATACTCTAGAATGGTCTGAATCTCTCTATTTAATCCACCCATAAAACGTGCAAGCATAGGTTCATTCTCCTCAACAATACCACATCTAATCATGCCAGTTTGTAATTCCGGCAATTTTTGAAGCAATTCACGTTGATAATATGGTGGAACCCAATGAGTACACATAGCGGTTTTCAAAGCAGCCCAAGTAGCTGGAATAGGATATAATCTACAATGTTCAGACCACCAAACACATGCAAAGCTAGTGAAAGCACAAACAACAGCAGGAACACGTCTCTCCTCAGGATATTGTAAACATGTAAATCGTTGTTCAGTTTCTAACTCCCAAGTAAGATATATATCAGGAACATATCTACCCTCAAATGGTGGAATATTCAATTCCAGTTTAGGAAGATGGTCATGATCTCGTACCTGAGGGAGAGCCCTACCATTGTGATTATTTGCATGTGGATGACCTGGTGGTTGTGGTGCTGGTGGTTGCACGTAGTTCTGATTTTGATCAACCTCATCCTCGTAATCTCCCGCATAATCATCCTCCGCATCAGCAACAGGAGCCACAAAAGTATCAACAGCAGCACCAATAGTTTGGCCAGGCTGAAGAAGGATACGACTCGCTCGGCGGAGGGCTGTTTCGTGATGTGGAGGGTAGTTGTTGTTGTTGTTGTTGCAGAGGTGCGGCAGGTGCAGCCGGTGGAAGACGCGCAAGCAGTTCATTAAATCTGTTATCGAGCTTTGTTTCGAACGTCTTCTCAAGGCCAGTGATCTTATCCATGGCCTCTTCAAAATTGTTCAGCACATCTTGCACCTGTTCAGTCATCATTTGCTGAAACTTATCATGAAGCTCCTTGTTCGTTAAGTTCTCCTAGTCAATCTCGTCGGCTTGTGATCCTGGCATGGTTAGCAGCAATAGAAACACACAAGAATATGATCCTACAGACTACTAACAAGTGGTGGTGGTGGGTGTCACAAATCCGTCAAGCAAAACTCAAATTCTTACCAGTTCTTACCCAGCAGCAGGCGGTGATCGGCAACCGTTGTAGTCAAAACTCTCAAAGCTTGGATAGAGCGATTACCAGGGAGAGTCAAACACACGACGTAGATGTATGTGAAGCTGGGAAGGCTTATAATATGGTAGCAAAAAGGATCAGCAATAATCAGTTCAGAGATGCAAAGTTGAATAAACGCTCAATGACGGTACTGTGCTGGTCCTAGGCTAGACCGTGCTAGAGACGCGAGCCTAGAACACTAACAAAATCACGGCGCTGCACTTAAACAAGGGAAAAGCACACTCTGGAAAAAAATCCGCTCTTTTTTTTGCGTTGCTCTTTTTTTCCGAAACCTACTCAGGCAAGGAAACACGAATCGGAAATTAGATGGATCTCAGAAACAAACCTACTACGAAAAGAACTCAGATTGGTGGTGGATATATGGTGGTAGGACATGGCAGCGGTGGTGGTATATGATAGCCGTGGTGGTATATGGATATGGACCTATGGTATATGGCAGCGTTGGTGGGATATGGCAGGGGTGGTGGTATATGGCAGTGGTGGTGGTATAAGGCAGCGTTGGTGGGATATGGCAGCGGTGGTGGTATATGGCAACAACGACGAAGATGGTGCGGTGGCGGCGTGACAAACTGTGACAGAACTCGAAACTCTAAAGGACTAGACACTAAGACCAGCAACTAGACACGACGATGCAACCGCAAATTCAACAAAGCAAAACCCTAAAAAGATTATGCAAAGGCTCAGATTGGTTCGGATATGATGAACTAACCCTAATCTTTTTGTGGCTTTTTCGTGGACCGTAGGTATGAAGAACCGACTCGATCTAAACTACGAAAAACTGTAAAATCTCACCGAGCAACCTGGAAATCTGATACCACTTGATAGAGGCAAAGTTGTCCTGTCTTTCGATGAGATGATGGATATCGCTTTGGTGGAAGTCGACTTTGACGATCCGACTATGAACGTGCGAGGACATCGCGCCTTAGCAATCGCTAAACCAACTCCGAGAGGTTATTGACCACGCCGGAGCACGATCAACCTGACCACGAGGGTCTGTTTCCTGCGAGAAAACGAAGAACAAGCAAGAAACTGAGATTACAATCTGGATACTGCGAATATAAGATGAAAGCTTTATTGATCAAGGTGGGGTTCTGTGACGGCTTTGTCTGGTCGTTGAACACAAACGAAGTACGCGAAGTTGCAGCTATGGCGAACTTTTAATCTAAACAAAACCCAGAGTCTAAACGGTGCCCTAAGGGTTGTATATATGGAGGAAGAGGGGGTGAATTTCGTGGCCCTTGGTGGAGGGGTCCGAAACTAACCCTATCTCTTGTTTCCCCACACATACGGACTCTAAAAATAGCCTATACTTATGTATTTCGAAATTACATGGGCCTGGCCCAATAATCAGGTGATGCAGCACCTAGAATAGCCTCTAGACGAAATTTATGAAGTGGCATCTTGTATATTTCGTCCAAGGCTTCATGCACTCATTATGGTGGCTTCAAAGTCCTGAAATCATCACTTGTAACTCCATTCTTGTTCCCCTTGCGCATGCCATCATCTCCATGCTTGTTCTTGCTCCAATGTTCATCCTTCTCCAAGCTAGGCCCTTCATTTGTAAGCAAAACAAATGTATCCAATTTAGGCAGCATCATATTCTCATGAACATTAGAATCATTACCAAGAAATGAAAGTACCTGATAATTTAATTGGCGTGCGCGAGCTCTAGTAATTGGTCCAGTATATGTAGCAGTAGGGGCTGTGGGTGTAACAATGATATTGATGTCCTCATCACAACGCCTTCAAAATGGAAATACCACTCGCGCGTCCATGTTGGTTGGTCCAGCCAACTGTCAAACCATGGTCTATCGCCCTGAAGTGTTTTAACCCCCGCCAAACAATCCAGGAGATATCTCTGGTCTTCGATATCGATGATCACCGGCAAAACTAGGGATCCGATATCTTGTAGACCACTGGTATGCTCAGTTTTTTTCTTTAGGCATTTTGTTAGATGACACACATTCTGCTTCATGGTTTGGACCTAAGCTTCTCATATGGCATTTGTGGTCTGACAATTGCTGCTGAAAAATGATGACGAGAAGATAACCCTGGCCCGGTTGTAGCTAGCACAAGGGACGACAATATCTGGTTTTTGGGAACCTTCTAGAAGGTTCCTAAAATGGTTTCGTTTGTTTCTAATTTTTTCTTTACTGGGTTTTCTGGTTTTCTTTCCTTTAAAAAATCACAAATTTCAAAATATGTTTTAATTTTCAAAATTTGTTCCACACATTAAAAAAATTGTCTTGACTAGTCACTGCTACAGTATCGGTTCTTCCGCCCGCTTTGCTAGGTAGCCAATGGGCCGGCCCAGTCAAGACACCTCCCTATGTGAAACGTCGAATAATTGACGCTTAAGGGCATGTACAATGGTTGATAATATAGTTTTATCTTAAGTCTTGCATGTAATTTAGAGATGACAAAAAAACATGTCTACAATGGGTCACCTCTTAACCTTATCTTCAATAACTAGCTATTTCTAAAAATGTGGTGAGACATATTGTGCTAAGAGATCATCTCTTGTCTTCCCTTAAATAAGAGAAGACAAGCTTTTTCTTATGATTTCTCTCTGCTCAACCTCATCATTTATCCTACGTGGAATTCCTAAGATAGAACCATTGTACATGCCCTAATATATCTAATAGGAGCTCCGAAAACATGCATCTGGTCTCTAACGAGGGGGCGTGACTATACCTCACTTCTAAGGCCAACTCCAACGCACGACCCCAAATGGACGTCAGTTTCGTCCGCTTTTCGTCCATTTAGGGGTGGCAATGGGACCGCGACTGTGCGGATTTCTAGATGCGATGGCTGTGCGCCCAACACAAGGCCGCATTTTGGCCGCATCTTGTCCGTGCGCCCAACACAAACATACTAAAATGAAGCATAGTAAATAGTTCAAATCAAACATAGCAAATAGTTTCACATCCGAAATAGTCTTACAACCCAATCAAAATAAAAACAATATGAGATAGTATTTACAACATAATCAAAATTTGTTTGCATGAAAAGTAACTGATAGATCTACTGGTTGCCAATGTGTGTCCACATGTGCTCAACCCAGTCATCCTAGAGCTGGACATGAGTATGTCAATTACACAATTCATGATGAAAATGAACAAACTGTTCGAAGGTTGCATGAGGTGGCTACTCAGGATCAACATTTTCACCTTGGAAATCAAACCCTTCATCGTAGATGCTATTATCACGCTCATCCTCCATGATCATGTTGTGTATGGTCACACAAGCAGTCATCACCTCCCATGTTTCTGAGTGCTCCATGTCAATGCAGGGTTTTGAACAATATCCCATCAAGGCTAAAGCACACTGAAAGCATGCTCCACATCCTTCCTAGCACTCTCTTGCATTTGGGCAAACCTCTATCTCTTCTCTCCTTGCGGATTGGGTATGGTCTTCACAAGAGTGGATCACTGTCGATAGATACCATCAGCTAGGTAATATCCCTTGTAGTACTGGTGGCCATTAACCTCAACGTTGACCTCCGGGGAGTGGCCTTCTGCAAGCCTTGCAAACACTGGAGAACGCTAAAGAACACTCATATAATTATGAGAACTAGCCATGACGAAGAAAGAATGCTATATCCACATATCTTGTGAATCCACCGCTTCAAGTATGACAACGACACCTTTCACATGCCCCTTGTACTGCCCATGTCAAGCAAATGGACAGTTCTTCCACTTCCAGTGCATACAATCGATACTACCAAGCATGCCCAGAAAGCCCCTCTCGGCATTGATCGCCAACAACTCTCTGTATCAATAGCTGTTGGCTCTCTCAGATACTCAGGGCCGAACACCGCCACCATGGCCTTGCAGAAACTATACATTGATAGGAGACTTGTGGACTCACTCATACGAACATACTCACCCACATGATCACCAGGAATTTCATACGCAAGCATGCGGATAGCCGCAATGCATCGCAAGCCAAGCGTACCAAGGGCCTCCTCTTTGCACTCAAAGTATGGGCCATATGCTACCACTCTCTCCCGAATACGATTGAACACATGTCTCGCCATACGGAAGTGATGACGAAATTTGTATGGTTTGAAGAGTGCGCTATTCTAAAAGTAATCGACATAGAGAAGGGTGTGGCCTCTCTCTCTATTGCGGTTCTAGGCTGGAACATGGCCGGGGATTGATCCCCTGAACCGAGGCCGCTTCCTATTAATGTGGTCGTGGATGACCAATGCAGCCACCACAATTTCTTCATCATCCGAGGAAGAATCATCCGATGAACAAATGAACATGTGAAAGAAAAACTCATCCCTGCTATCCATGATACCTTGTGAGCAACGCATCGAATTCCTTGCGTTCATGGTGGAGACGCGGACAGAAAGAGCAAGTCGATGAAGCGAAGCAAGGTTGGTGTTGGTGGGTGATAGGTCTCCAACGTATCTATAATTTTTGATTGTTCCATGCTATTATATTACCTGTTTTGGAGGTTTATGGGCTTTATTTTACACATTTATATCATTTTTGGGACTAACCTACTAACCGGAGGCCCATCCCGTATTGTTTTTTTTTGCCTATTTCAGTATTTCGAAGAAAAGGAATATCAAACGAAGTCCAAATGCAATGAAACCTTCGGAAGCGTGATTTTTGGAATGAACATGATCCAGAGGACTTGGAATGCAAGTCAAGAAGCAGCTGAGGCGGCCACGAGGGTGGAGGGCGCGCCCACCCCTACAGGGCGTGCCCCCCTATCTCGTGGGCCCCTCGGGCGGCCACCGAACTACTTCTTCCTCCTATATATACCCACGTACCCCGAGAACATCAGAACAAGCCACGAAAACCTAGTTCCACTATCGTAACCTTCTGTATCCGCGAGATCCCATCTTGGAGCCTTCGTCGGCGCTCCGACAGAGGGGGAATCGACCATGGAGGGCTTCTACATCAACACTATAGCCCCTCCGATGAGTTGTGAGTAGTTTACCACAGACCTTCGGGTCCATAGTTATTATCTAGATGGCTTCTTCTCTCTTTTTGGATCTCAATACCATGTTCTCCCCCTCTCTTGTGGAGACATATTTGATGTAACTCTTTTTGCAGTGTGTTTGTCGAGATCCGATGAATTGTGGGTTTATGATCAAGTTTATCTTTGAGAAATATTTGAATCTTCTCTGAATTCTTTTATGTATGATTGAGTTATCTTTGCAAGTCTCTTCAAATTATCAGTTTGGTTTGGCCTACTAGATTGATCTTTCTTGCAATGGGAGAAGTGCTTAGCTTTGGGTTCAATCTTGCGGTGTCCTTTCCCAGTGATAGCAGGGGCAGCAAGGCATTTATTGTATTGTTGCCATCGAGGATAAAAGATGGGGTTTATATCATATTGCTTGAGTTTATCCCTCTACATCATGTCATCTTTCTTAATGCGTTACTCTGTTCTTATGAACTTAATACTCTAGATGCATACTGGATAGCGGTCGATGTGTGGAGTAATAGTAGTAGATGCAGGCAGGAGTCGGTCTACTTGTTGCGGACGTGATGCCTATATACATGATCATGCCTAGATAATCTCATAATTATTCACTTTTCTATCAATTGCTCGACAGTAATTTGTTCACCCATCGTAATGCTTATGCTATCTTGAGAGAAGCCACTAGTGAAACCTAGGGCCCCTGGGTCTATCTTTTATCATATAAGCTTTCAATCTACTTTTATTTGCATCTTTACTTTTCCAATCTATATTATAAAATACCAAAAATATATTTATCTTATCATATTATCTCTATCAGATCTCACTTTTGCAAGTGGCCGTGAAGGGATTGACAACCCCTTTATTGCGTTGGTTGCGAGTTCTTTGTTTGTTTGTGTAGGTGTGTGGGACTTTTGAGGAGCCTCCTATTGGATTGATACCTTGGTTCTCAAAAACTGAGGGAAATACTTACGCTACTATTGCTGCGTCACCCTTTCCTCTTCAAGGAAAACCAACGCAAGCTCAAGACGTAGCAAGAAGGATTTCTGGTGCCGTTGCCGGGGAGGTCTTCGCTCAAGTAAAGACATACCAAGTACCCATCACAAACTCATCTCCCTCGCATTTACATTATTTGCCATTTGCCTCTCGTTTTCCCCTCCCCCACTTCACCCTTGCCGTTTTATTCGCCATCTCTTTCCCAATCTTCTCCTCTCTCTTTCGCTTGCCTTTTTCTGTAAGCTTGTGTGTTGGATTACTTGTCGCTATGGCGCAAGATAATACCAAATTGTGTGATTTCTCTAATACCAATAATAATGATTTCCTTAGTACTCCGATTGCTCCTCTTAATGACGTTGAGTCTTGTGAAATCAATACTGCTTTGCTGAATCTTGTTGATTTGTGTGAAGATGCCGCTACTCATCTAAACAACTTTGTTGATTTGTGTGATATGCAAAAGAAAAAAGATAAGGACAACGATATTGTTAAATTGAAGTTATTTCTGTTCTCCCTTAGAGATCGTGCTAAAGTTTGGTTTTCGTCTTTGCCTAAAAATAGTATTGATTCTTGGAACAAGTGCAAAGATGCTTTTATCTCTAAGTATTTTCCTCCCGCTAAGATCAACACTCTCAGGAACGATATTATGAATTTTAAACAACTTGATCATGAGCATGTTGCCCAATCTTGGGAAAGAATGAAATTGATGATTCGCAATTGCCCTACTCATGGTTTGAATTTATGGATGATCATACAAAAAAATTATGCCGGATTGAACTTTGCTTCTAGAAATCTTTTAGATTCAGCCGCCGGAGGCACGTTTATGGAAATTACTTTAGGAGATGCTACAAAACTTCTTGATAATATTATGGCTAATTATTCTCAATGGCGCACCAAAAGATCTACTAGTAAAAAAGTGCATGCTATAGAAGAAATTAATGTTTTGAGTGGAAAGATGGATGAACTTATGAAATTGTTTGCTACTAAGAGTGCTACTATTGATCCTAATGATATGCCTTTGTCTACTTTGATTGAGAATAATAATGAATCTATGGGTGTGAATTTTGTTGGTAGGAATAGTTTCGGTAACAATGCTTATAGAGGAAACTTTAATCCTAGACCGTTCCCTAGTAATTCCTCGAATAATTATGGAAATTACTACAATAATGCTTATGGTAATTTTAATAAGATGCTTCTGATTTTGAGAATAGTGTGAAAGAATTTATGATCTCTCAAAAGAATTTTAATGCCTTGCTTGAAGAAAAATTGCTCAAAGTAGATGATTTGGCTAGGAACGTTGATATACTTTCGCTTGATGTTGACTCTTTGAAACTTAGATCTACTCCTCCTAAGCATGATATCAATGAGTCTCTCAAAGCAATGAGAATTTCCATTGATGAGTGCAAAGAAAGAACCGCTAGATTGCGTGCTAAGAAAGCTTGCTTTGTAAAGGCGTGTTCTTCTAGTTTCCATGAAAATAATGATGAAGATCTTAAAGTTATTGATGTTTCCCCAATTAGATCTTTATTTTGCAATATGAATCTTAATAATAATGGGACTAGAGATGAGTCAACTTTAGTTAGAAGGCGTCCCAATAATTCGGAGTTTTTAGATCTTGATGCTAAATTTGGTAAAAGTGGGATTGGAGAGGTCATGACTTTAAATAGCATTGAACCCACTATCTCGGATTTCAAGGAATTTGGTTATGATAATTGTTCTTTATAAGGTTGTATTTCCTTGTTGCAATCCGTTGTAAATTCTCCTCATGCTTATAGTCAAAATAAAGCTTTTACCAAACATATCGTTCATGCCTTGATGCAATCTTATAATGAAAAACTTAATTTGGAAGTTTCTATACCTAGAAAAGTTAATGATGAGTCGGAACCTACTATAAATATTAAAATTAAAGATCATGAGTGTTTTGCTTTATGTGATTTGGGTGCTAGTGTTTCCACGATTCCGAAAACTTTATGTGATATTCTAGGTTTCCATGATCTTGATGATTGATCTTTGAATTTGCACCTTGCGGATTCCACCATTAAAAAGCCAATGGGAAGGATCAGTGATGTTCTCATTGTTGCAAATAGAAATTTGGTGCCCGTAGATTTTATCATTTTTGATATAGATTGCAATCTTTCCTGCCCTATTATTCTTGGTAGACCTTTCCTTAGAACGATTGGCGCGATTATTGATATGAAGGAAGGGAATATTAGATTCCAATTTCCATTAAGGAAAGGCATGGAACACTTTCTAAGAAATAAAATTAAATTACCTGATGAATCTATCATGCGGCTACTTATGAATTGAGTGCCAAAGATGGCACTACTTAGATCTATCTTCGCTTTTATGCCTAGCTAGGGGCGTTAAACGATAGCGCTAGTTGGGAGGCAACCCAATTTTGTTTGTGTTTTTTGTTTTTGTTTCCATTTAGTAATAAATTTTGCATCTACCTTCTGTTTAGATGTTTTTTTTAATGTTTTAATTAGTGTTTGTGCCAAGTAGAACCTATAGGATAACCTATGGTGATAGTTAATTCGATTCTGCTGAAAAACAGAAACTTTGCACGCACGAAATTAGGTTTGTTAAATCACAGAAATGTGATTTTGCGGTGATTCTTTTTGCTGTAGATAAATAGAAAACTTTCCCAGGACTTCCTATTTTGGTAGGATTTTTAGAGTTCCAGAAGTATACATGGGTTACAGATTGCTACAGACTGTCCTATTTTTGACAGATTCTGTTTTTCGTGTGTTGTTTGCTTATTTTGATGCATCTATGGCTAGTATTAAGTGGTATGAACCATAGAGAACTTGAAATACAGTAGGTTTAACACCAATATAAATAAATAATGAGTTCATTACAGTACCTTATGTGGTGGTTTTTCTTTCTTTCACTAACGGAGCTTATGAGATTTCCTGTTGAGTTTTGTGTTGTGAAGTTTTCAAGTTTTGGGTAAAGATTTGATGGACTATGGAATAAGGAGTGGCAAGATCCTAAGCTTGGGGATTCCCATGGCACCCTAAGATATTCAAGAATAGCCAAAATCCTAAGCTTGGGGATGCCCCCGGAAGGCATCCCCTCTTTCGTCTTCGTTCATTGGTAACTTTACTTGGAGCTATAGTTTTATTCGCCACATGATATGTGTTTTGCTTGGAGCGTCGTCTATGATATTAGTCTTTGCTTTTTAGTTTACCACAGTCATCCTTGCTGTACACACCTTTTGGGAAGAATCCCACTTGATTAGAATTTATTAGAATACTCTATGTGCTTCACTTATACCTTTTAAGCTTGATAGTTTTTGCTCTAGTGCTTCACTTATATCTTTTAGAGCATGGCGGTGGATTAATTTTAAAGAAATTGTTGATCTCTCATGCTTCACTTATATTATTTTGAGAGTCTTTTAGAACAGCATGGTATTTGCTATGGTTATAAAATTGGTCCTAGAATGGTAGGCATCCAAGTTGGGTATAATAAAAACTATCATAGAAAGTGAATTGGATGCTATGATCAATTTGATACTTGATAACTGTTTTGAGATATGGAGGTAGTGATATTAAAGTCATGCTAGTTGGGTGATTATGAATTTAAAGAATGCTTGTGTTGAAGTTTGTGATTCCCGTAGCACGCACGTATGGTGAACTGCTTTGTGATGAAGTTGGAGCACAGTTTTATTTATTGATTGTCTTCCTTATGAGTGGCTGTCGGGGACGAGCGATGGTCTTTTCCTACCAATCTATCCCTGATACGTCTCCAATGTATCTATAATTTTTGATTGTTCCATGTTATTATATTACCCCTTTTGGATGTTTATGGGCTTTATTTTACACATCATTTTTGGGACTAACCTACTAATCGGAGGCCCAGCCCTTATTGCTGTTTTTTTGCCTATTTCAGTATTTCGAAGAAAAGGAATATCAAACGGAGTCCAAACGGAATGAAACCTTCGGGAGCGTGATTTTTGGAACGGACGTGATCCAGAGGACTTGGAGTGCAAGTCAAGAAGCAGCCGAGGTGTCCACGAGATAGGAGGGCACACCCCCTATAGGGCGCGCCCCCTGTCTCATGGGCCCCTCGGGCGTCCACCGACGTACTTCCTCCTCCTATATAAGCCTACGTACCCCGAAAACATCCAGGGAGCAGACGAAACACAATTTCCACCACTTTAACTTCTGTATCCGCGAGATCCCATGTTGGAGCCTTCGTTGGTGCTCCGCCGGAGGGGGAATCGACTACGGAGGGCTTCTACATCAATATCCTTGCCCCTCCGATGAGTTGTGAGTAGTTTACCACAGACCTATGGGTCCATATTTATTAGCTAGATGGCTTCTTCTCTCTTTTTGGATCTCAATACAATGTTCTCCCCCTCTCTTGTGGAGATCTATTCGATGTAAACTCTTTTTGCAGTGTGTTTGTTGAGATCTGATGAATTGTGGGTTTATGATCAAGTTTATCTATGAATAATACTTGAATCTTCTCTGAATTCTTTTATGTATGATTGAGTTATCTTTGCAAGTCTCTTCGAATTATTAGTTTGGTTTGGCCTACTAGATTGATCTTTCTTGCCATGGGAGAAGTGCTTAGCTTTGGGTTCAATCTTGCGGTGTCCTTACCCAGTGACAAAAAGGGTTGCAAGGCACGTATTGTATTGTTGCCATCGAGGATAACAAGATGGGGTTTATATCATATTGCTTGAGTTTATCCCTCTACATCATGTCATCTCGCTTAATGCGTTACTCTGTTCTTATGAACTTAATACTCTAGATGCAGGCAGGAGTCTGTCGATGTATGGAGTAATAGTAGTAAATGTAGGCAGGAGTCGGTCTACTTATTGCGGACGTGATGCCTATATACATGATCATGCCTAGATAATCTCATAATTATTCGCTTTTTTATCAATTGCTCGACAGTAATTTGTTCACCCATCGTAATACTTATGCTATCTTGAGAGAAGCCACTAGTGAAACATATGGCCCCCGGGTCTATCTCTTATCATATTTGCTTCCAATTTACTTTTATTTGCATCTTTACTTTTTGCATCTATATTATAAAATACCAAAAATATATTTATCTTATCATACTATCTTTATTAGATCTCACTTTCGCAAGTGGCCTGAAGGGATTGACAACTCCTTTATTGCGTTGGTTGCGAGTTCTTTGTTTGTTTGTGTAGGTGCGTGGGACTTTTGAGGAGCCTCCTACTGGATTAATACGTTGATTCTCCAAAACTGAGGGAAATACTTACGCTACTATTGCTGCATCACCCTCTCCTCTTCGAGGAAAACCAACGCAAGCTCAAGACGTAGCACTAGCCACATGAAAATCCCCCTAGGAGCATGCGCGTAATACTTTGTTTTTGATGACTTGTAGATTTTTTCAATAAGTATATGAGTTCTTATGACTAATGTTGAGTCCATGGATTATACGCACTCTCACCCTTCCACCATTGCTAGCATCTCTTGTGCCGTGCAACTTTCGCCGGTACCATACACCCACCATATACCTTCCTCAAAACAGCCACCATACCTACCTATTATGGCATTTCCATAGCCATTCCGAGATATATTGCCATGCAACTTTCCGTCATTCCGTTTATATGACATGCATCATCATTGTCATATTGCTCTTTGCATAATCATGTAGTTGACATCGTATTTGTGGCAAGGCCACCTTCATCATTCATACATGTCGCTCTTGATTCATTGCATATCCTGGTACACCGCCGGAGGCATTCATATAGAGTCATATCTTGTTCTAAGTATTGAGTTGTAATCTTGAGTTGTAAGTAAATAAAAGTGAGATGATCTTCATTATTAGAGCATTGTCCGAGTGAGAAAAGGATGATGGAGACTATGATTCCCCCACAAGTCAGGATGAGACTTCAGACTAAAAAAAGAGAAAGGCCAAAAAAGGAAAGGCCCAAAAGGAAAAAAGAAAAGAAAAAAAAGAAAAAAATGAGACAAAAAGAGAGAAGGGACAATGCCACTATCCTTTTTACCACACTTGTGCTTCAAAGTAGCACCATGATCTTCATGATAGGGAGTCTCCTATGTTGTCACTTTCATATACTAGTGGGAATTTTTCATTATAGAACTTGGCTTGTATATTCCTATGATGGGCTTCCTCAAAATGCCCTAGGTCTTCGTGAGCAAGAGAGTTGGATGCACACCCACTTAGTTTCTTTTGTTGAGCTTTCATACATTTATAGGTCTAGTGCATTCGTTGCATGGCAATCCCTACTCACTCACATTGATATCTATTAATGGGCATCTCCATAGCCCGTTGATATGCCTAGTTGATGTGAGACTATCTTTTCCTTTTTTGTCTTCTCCACAACCACCATTCTATTCCACATATAGTGCTATGCCCATGGCTCACGCTCATGTATTGCGTGAAAGTTGACAAGTTTGAAATTACTAAAGTATGAAACAATTGCTTGGCTTGTCATCGGGGTTGTGCATGATTAAAAACTTTGTGTGATGAAGATAGAGCAATAGCTAGACTATATGATTTCGTAGGGATAACTTTCTTTAGCCATGTTATTTTGAGAAGACATGATTGCTTTGATTAGTATGCTTGAAGTATTACTATTTCTTATGTCAATATGAACTTTTATTTTGAATCATTTGGATCTGAACATTCATGCCACAATAAAGAAAATTACATTGAGAATTATGCTAAGTAGCATTTCACATCAAAAATTCTGTTTTTATCATTTACCTACTCAAGGACGAGCAGGAATTAAGCTTGGAGATGCTTGATACGTCTCCAACGTATCTATAATTTTTGATTGTTCCATGCTATTATATTACCTGTTTTGGATGTTTATGGGCTTTATTTTACACATTTATTCATTTTTGGGACTAACCTACTAATCGGAGGCCCAGCCCGTATTGCTGTTTTTTTGTCTATTTCAGTATTTCGAAGAAAAGGAATATTAAACGGAGTCCAAATGCAATGAAACCTTCAGGAGCGTGATTTTTGGAACGAACGTGATCCAGAGGACTTGGAGTGCAAGTCAAGAAGCAGTCGAGGCAGCCACGAGGGTGGAGGGCGTGCCCACCCCTACAGGGCGCACCCCCCTATCTCGTGGGCCCCTCGGGCGGCCACCGACCTACTTCTTCCTCCTATATATACCCACGTACCCCGAGAACATCAGAACAAGCCATGAAAACCTAGTTCCACTGCCGTAACCTTCTGTATCCGCGAGATCCCATCTTGGAGCCTTCGTCGGTGCTCCACCGGAGGGGGAATCAACCACGGAGGGCTTCTACATCAACACCATAGCCCCTCCGATGAGTTGTGAGTAGTTTACAACGGACCTTCGGGTCCATAGTCATTAGCTAGATGGCTTCTTCTCTTTTTTTGGTTCTCAATACCATGTTCTCCCCCTCTCTTCTGGAGATCTATTCGATGTAACTCTTTTTGCAGTGTGTTTGTCAAGATCCGATGAATTGTGGGTTTATGATCAAGTTTATCTTTGAGAAATATTTGAATCTTCTCTGAATTCTTTTATGTATGATTGAGTTATCTTTGCAAGTCTCTTTGAATTATCAGTTTGTTTTGGCCTACTAGATTGATCTTTCTTGCAATGGGAGAAGTGCTTAGCTTTGGGTTCAATCTTGCTGTGTCGTTTCCCAGTGACAGCAGGGGCAGCAAGGCACGTATTGTATTGTTGTCATCGAGGATAAAAAGATGGGGTTTATATCATATTGCTTGAGTTTATCCCTCTACATCATGTCATCTTTCTTAATGCGTTACTCTGTTCTTATGAACTTAATACTCTAGATGCATGCTGGATAGCGGTCGATGTGTGGAGTAATAGTAGTAGATGCAGGCAGGAGTCGGTCTACTTGTTGCGGACGTGATGCCTATATACATGATCATGCCTAGATAATCTCATAATTATTCGCTTTTCTATCAATTGCTCGACAGTAATTTATTCACCCACCGTAATACTTATGCTATCTTGAGAGAAGCCACCAGTGAAACCTATGGCCCCCGGGTCTATCTTTTATCATATAAGCTTTCAATCTACTTTTATTTGCATCTTTACTTTTCAAATTTATATTATAAAATACCAAAAATATATTTATCTTATCATATTATCTCTATCAGATCTCACTTTCGCAAGTGGCCATGAAGGGATTGACAACCCCTTATTGCGTTGGTTGCGAGTTTTTTGTTTGTTTGTGTAGGTGCGTGGGACTTTTGAGGAGCCTCCTACTGGATTGATACCTTGGTTCTCAAAACTGAGGGAAATACTTACGCTACTATTGCTGCATCACCATTTCCTCTTCAAGGAAAACCAACACAATCTCAAGAAGTAGCAGTGGGGTGGGCGCCCTGCGGCAATGCAACGCCTGCCGGAAGTTGTTGTGGTCGACGGTCGGCGGAGGCGGCCGTAGCTTCTCTCCCACAACCAAGGAATCTCGAACACCGGCAAAAACTCTACCGAAACGCGGGCATGGGGCGAGTATGACATGGCGTGGTTGTGGGGCGGACGGCCTTGATGGAAGGCGACGCAACCAGTAACGAGGGTAGCAGCGGCGCCGACGGGTGCGGAGGGCGGATGCCAGAGGGAAGAGAAGGGGAAGAAAAAAGTGGTTGTGTCCCCGATGGGCAAGCCAGGGGGTATAGGGCGCGCGCCGCGCCCGTCCGCGCGTGTCCGTTCGGCCGCAAACGCGGTCCAACTTTAGGCCAGGAATCGGTCGAAAGCGAAGCAAAAAGGGACAACGATCGGATTGCTCCCGCGCGTTGGGCGGCCTGTTCTATCTGTTTATCCCCAAACAGACGCGACCGAACCATTTGGGGTCATGCGTTGGAGTTGGCCTAACGAGACCAAAGGAAAGCCTCGTGATAAGCCGGTCACAACCTCGTATTTCAAGTTTTTCAAGTTTTTGGGTTTTTTTGCTCTTGTTTATACTTCTAATATTCTAAATAACTATAATGAAAAAAGTTTACATAAATACATTTGCAAAAAAGATTAATCAAATGTTTGAAAAAATTTAAATACCTATAGATAAAATATTTCTCATGACTACAAAAGATGTGTACAGAAAAATACAAATGTGTATGCATACAACTTGATCATGTATTTGAAACATGTTAATCAAGCATTAAAGAATGTTATTCTTGTATTTAAAATTTATTATTCAAGCATTAGAAATATGTTAAAGTGTATAGAAAATATTGACCATGTATTAAAAAATGTTGAACATGTATTTAAAAAAAATCAAACTTGTATTAAAAAAATAATAATTAAGCATTTGGAAATATTTAATGCATAAAACAATGTTGACCATGTATTAGAAAATGTTAATCTTGTATTTAAAATATATTAATCAACATTTAAGAAAGTTAAATGTGTATGTAAATTTTTTGACCATGTATTAAAAGAAGTGTTAATCTTCTATTTGAATCATGTAAATCAAACATTTAGAAATGTCTAAAACATGTATGGAAAGAATATTGCCATGTATTCAAAACAAATATTAATCTTTTATTTGAAAATAGTTAAACATGTATTAGAAAAATATATTATACATGTACCAAAGAATGTACAATGTGTCTGGGAAAATATAAATCAAAAATATAAATTTGCAGAAAATTTTAATCATGTATACGTTGTTTTTCACGTGTATATAAAAATATTTCTGATGTACACGGAAACTATTGAATGTGTACTGGCAAAAGCTGGTGTGCGTTAAAAAATAAAGAAACCCGATGAAAATAGACAAAAAGAGTGAAACAAAAAAGATAGAAACAAATAAAACAAAGGAAAGAAACGAAAACATAAATAATAACGAAGAACGGCAGAAAAACGGAATATAACTAGTAAAAACAATAGGAAACAAAATTTATAAAGAAGAAAAACGAAAAACCAAGAAAGCTTGTGAAGGAAATATGAAAATATGCGAAAAACCAAAGGGAGAACTAAAGAAAAACGAAGATTTGTTTTTGGAAAATAAAAAACCTGTGAAAGCTGATAAATAAATAAAGAAAACAGTGAAAAACTATAAAACCAGAGAAAAACAAGAAAAAAATAGGAAAATCATCAAAGAAATAGAGATAACAGAATAAAAACGGTACGAACTGGGAACCGAACAAGGTGATTCCTATTTGGGGCTGCAGGCGTCCGTTAGTATGTATTTTGCAAACGCCCCCCTGCACACCCTCCGAGCCGGGCTGGCCCATCTACCCCTTCTCTTTTCTGCTTTTTAAAAGGTAAAAACAGTGCCCTCGTGGTGAATAAACAAAAAAAATGTATACTTTGTATATAATTTATGCTATTTGTTTTACTAGAATAAGGTTTAAATAGTGTACTTTCCTGATTGTTGTCGAGATGGTAAAGTTGGTCTAGTGGTTATGGCGTGTGACAGTTTTGTTGCTGACTGGAGTTCGAGATCCTGTTCTCCCATTTAACGATTACATGGTTATTCCAAAAAACAATCTTGGCGTTTGGTTCTTGCAAGCGCACGTGAGAGTTAATGGGCCGGCCCACTAAGAGCCCCTGCGAGCGCCAGCATCTCCAATTGGCTCTGTTAAAAAAAAATTGAGATGGAAGGTGTCTAGAAAAAAACAATTGGCGCTAACAGCACCGATTAGGAGGTCCCAGTGAACAGATTGAACGCATCGAGAGAACAGCAGCGTGTAAGCGAACTATTGCGCCAGCCTTGTGGTGTAGCCTGGAGTACATCTCAAAGCGAGATATATGGGCCAATTCTTTTAGGCGATTTAAAAAACAATTGGCGCTAACAGCACCGATTAGGAGGTCCCAGTGAACAGATTAAACGCATCGAGAGAACAGCAGCGTGTAAGCGAACTATTGCGCCAGCCTTGTGGTGTAGCCTGGAGTACATCTCAAAGCGAGATATATGGGCCAGTTCTTTTAGGCGGCTTAAATGAATGAGTGAGGCGGTTTATAAAAAAACTATGAAAGAGACGGCTTATTTTTTAAGCCACCAAAAGCCCTTGCGCTGGTGACGGTTCTAAGTTGCGTTTGACCGACCCATTGAAAATTTTCATGTTCGGGTCAGCCTTGTACTGTGTTTTTTACGCTTTTATAAATTCATAGAAGGAAGTGGTGAGCGGATGATTGGGCCGGCCTTGTACTGTGTTTTTTTACGCTTTTATAAATTCATAGAAGGAAATGGGGAGCGAATGATTGGGCCGGCCTTGTACTTTGTTTTTACGCTTTTATAAATTTAGTGAAGATATTAAAACGCATATTTCTGTCAAAAATATATATAACACATTTTACTTGGAAAATGGGGGAAAAGTATTTTCGGATTAAATAAAAAATATCCTTTTATAAATGTATTTTATTAAAAAGTGTCACCCAACCAGGAAAAGGTGTTTGTAATTTTTAAGAAAAGTTCATATAATTTAATAAGTGTCCACGCTTTTAAAACAAATGCTCATGCCATTTTCTGAAAAGTATTCACACGTTTGTCTAAACATTCTTTTGATTACAATTAGAGTTTCGTGTTACTCCTCACATCTTTTTCTCAAATATTCCATGCAACTCCAATGTGTTTATACATCGTTACGAAATATGCATAACATGAAATAATATTCTCAAATTCTAATAAGGGTTTGTGTGATTTTAAAAAGCCTTCACAATTTTATATTATGAAGAATTTTTTAAATCAGACAAACCCTTTTTTATTTTGAGAACGTGCCCTATCCATATATTTTGCGGGTATGGACAGACATTACCAGTAGGTGCAGAATATCTCCAAGTCTTGCACAAGCCCATTATTTTCCGGCAGGGTACCCATGGGCAAAACTGCCATCCATATTAATTTGAGTACAATATTCGTGTAAAGTAAAAGGTATCACATTTTGTTCGAAGTATTATGACTGTTTATATGAAATATTTTGTATTTCTTTAAATAATAAAATGCAAAAAAGCAAAACAACATGAAAAGTAGCAAAAGGGGAATATAAAAAAGAAACATCAAAATGAAAATAAAAGAGAAATGCAAAACTGAAAAAAAAAAGAAAATCACGAGAAGAGTTTTTTTTTTGAGAAATGGAAGAAAAGAAATAAACAGGAGAAAACAGTGGAACATGGTCCGGACCCGTATAGGGGTAGTATCCACCATCGCCAATTGTTATAACAAGGCGACTGCTAGGCGCCGACGCGCTCGCCCAAATTTCGACATCCTCCCTTGCTCCTTCGTCCTCTTCTAGCAGCTCACCCAACACCCGTTCCCCCTTCCCTACATCTCGCATGCGACACGCCTATTGGTAGCCCCACACGCTCCTCGCGCTCGTCGTCACCATCCCCATCATCGGCCTGCTTCGGTTGCTGCAGAGGTCGCCCATCGCGCAGTTCATCAGATTGGCTTGCAGCTCGTCATGCTCCACCTTCGGTTGCAACATCGGCCGTTGGGGTTCCGGTGCCACCAGCCGCTATCATATAACATTGTGCGCCCGTCCTAGCACCCTCGTGTGTCGACAAAAAGCAGCTCATATCGTTGTCGCTCGCCATTATCAGCTCACCATTCTCTCGTTGAAGCTTTTTCAGAAGTGGGTTGAAGCTTTCTCGTAGTCGATTGCTGCTTTTCTTTGATTTCTGTCGCCGGTCACCGCCAAGAAGAATGGTGGTAACAAATTATGTCGCCGGACGTAGCAAAAAAAAAGACAACGAGTGCAGCAAAAAATGTGGTCACCGTCGCATGTTTAGCATCACCATTAATGATGTAGCAAATCTTGACAATGGTAGTAGCAAACATTTACGACAGATGCAGCAAAAACACGTCTCGCCATAGAACCAATGCAGCTCGCGCACTACAGGTTGCAAGTCGCCTCGTTGCAGGTTGTAGTAAATTGCAGCGATGGTTGTAGCACTTCCACAAATAGAGGAAGAGGAGTGGGAGGGTCGAGCTGGAGAACGCCCCTCATGGCAGCACCTAGGGGTAGGGTGCGGCAGAACCTGTGCGGGGTTGTAGCAAATCACGACGATGGTTGTAGCAGCTTCAGAGGTAGGGAGAGAGGAGAGGCAGGGCCAAGCTGGAGAACACTCCTCATAGTAGCACCTAGGGTAGCCATGTAGGTGTGCTCTAGTTGGGAAGGAAAGAGGCAGGAACAGGTGGAAGAGAGAGCTATAGAGAAAAGATAAGAGAAAAAAATGTCGTACAGGGCATGGGCCAGAAAAACATATTAGTGCGTAGTCTGCCTGGTCGTTCGATCTAGTTGGATCGCGCCGCCTGCGCGCCGCCGGTGCAACGGTTCGGCTGACGCGCCGGGTGGAAAAGTTTCCCTTAACCAGGAGACGCCTGTGGCGCTCACTCCACGGCCTACTTCCCATTAACACGGGTTTTTATCGATTTTTCTTTCGTTTTTTTATTTACGGGTGTTTTAGTTTCAATCTTTTCCTTTGATTTCGCTTCCAATTAAATTTTTTATATTTTCCTAGTTTTTATTTAGTTCAGTTTGTTTTTCCTTTAGTTTTATCATTCTTTTTTATTCATTCACTTTCATTTAATTTCTTTTAAATTTATTTTCTGAAAATGCATAAATTTCATAAAATTATGACCAAACTTTTTAAAAATTCATAAAGTTTTTTAAAATACATGAATAGTTTTAAATTATACAATATTTAAGAAAATATGTTAATATATTTTTAGTTACATTAACATTATTCAAATTTTATTGAATGTTCTTTAATTACATGAGCATCTTTATAATATATGCAAAAGATTTGAAATAAAAATATATAACATTTTAACGCAATGAACAAATTTTTAGTTAACTTAATATTAAAAAAAGAAACATATTTAAATTACACGAATAATTTTCAAAATTTGCTTATGTAACATTTTCCTATACATTTTTAGGAGTATTGTTTCTACTCTTGATTGATTTTGAAATTACACGCTATATTCTGGTAAATACACTCCAAGTACTTGATGCACACTGAACAATTTTAAAATACGATATCATTTTGCAAAATATGCTATTGGTATTTATTAAATACAGACTGAGTTTTAAACATGAGTTTGTGCGCTCGTGTGCCCGTCTCAGTGGCAAACACGTGTTGCAGAAATCTATGGAGTGCTATAGGCCATGGATATCTATAGATAACTGCAAACGGTGTATAAACGCCTGCCCCCTCGTTACCGTAAATCGTACCCCCTCCGTTCCAAATTACTCGTCATGGTTTTAGTTCAAATCATACTATTTATTAGCGCGTAGGTTGACAAGTGCTGACAATTTTTGCAGGCCAACAATTGTTGTGCGCTTAAAGACCTTCATTTTCTTTTTTTTTTCTTTTTTTTTTTGAGAAATTTCGCATACCATGAAACAGATGTCATATTACAGTACGAAATCAAGAAAACCACGATAGAAAAGGAGAGAGGACACATGTCCAGAAACATTTGCAAGAAAACTCCATTGAAGCAAATTTCTGCAACAGCCATTGTTGCCACTTGCCATCTTCGGAGATGAAGACACACCATCGCCCATAAAAGCTTTATGAGCCAAATAAAAGGTCTGCTGCCGGCAAAGCCATTGTCGTTGTGCGTGTCGATGGGGGGTCATCCCCGTGCTCCTTGAAACCCAGATCCGCTGCCTGTCGTCGATGTCGTCGAGGCAAAACACCGGAAGTGCCACCCACAAGCCTCCAACCTTATTCTTAGACCTTCATTTCTCCCAAACAAAGACGGCACCACGAGATGAGATCCGCCATAGACACAACAAACACCACTAGATCCACCACATACAGGAAACGATGGAATAAGGTTCCCACAAATCCCTCGAATTTACCACCAAGGACGCCATCGATATGGGGCTAAGATCGGGCACTTTTTATTCTGAACGCCAGCGTCGCCGCCATCCAAACGCCGCGGTGGAACACACTAAACCTAACCCTAACTACAGCCGACCGGAGAGCTGGGGTTCCCTTGCCGATCCGTTGCCACAACGGCGTCCGGAGGGCAAGAGAACCCATGGCCTCGTCGGTTGAGCGCGAGAGGACTTTGTCACCTCCCTGGTCGCTTTTTTCCTGGACGAGAGGGAGCGAAGCGGTTAGAGATCGCGAGGGATCGTAATGCTACCGAATTGTGCGTAAGACCTTCATTGGCAAGCCCATATGTGGGCATTATGTTCTCTTTATCCATAGTTTTAGGAATATTCTAAAATGGTTTCTCTTATTTTTCTTTTTCTTTACCTTTTTCGGAAAAAATCTGATTCTTTTTTCTCTCCCGGTTCTTTCTATTTGTTCATCATCTTTGCCAAAAATGTCCACAATATATTTATAAATTTTACAATGGTCACCATTTATTTTAAAATACATCTTTCTATTCTCGTGCCCTTGGTTTCTTAGTTGTGCTCAGTTTTGCCCTCGTCAAAAACTCAGCTCAGTTCTTTGTTGAGTTAGGTCTAAAACCCTATGTATTGTTAGACAGTGCTTGTCGTTATATTTCCAACAACGTTGGTTTCATCTTATGTGGAGCTCCGGGGGAATGTATCCGGTGCACCCACACTTGTGGTGCTACCGGTGCACCGGATGCTATAGAATATTTTTAAAAATATGAAACAATTCTAGCACGTTAACGCAACATCAATGTATGATGTCACAAAAATCGTATACAAATTCAAAATATTTTTTGAGATACAGAAATGACAAATTTGGCGTCAGTGTGAAAATGGGCCAAATCTAAAGCCCAAGTTAATGTTATGTACTATTCAGTGTTGAAATTTTCATTTTTGTTTGTCGAGTTATGTTTCGAATTTTGACTTGAAATTTTGTGACAACCTACATTGATGTTGTGTGAGTACTAATTTTGTGACAACCTACATTGATGTTGTGTGAGTACTAATTTTGTGACAACCTACATTGATGTTGTGTGAGTTCGGTGCATCGGTAGCACCACAAGCTCCATTGCACCAGATATTTTCCCGGAGCTCCGGTGCTTATGTTAGCACCACAACCTACATTGATGTTGTGTGAGTTTGGTTTGCCCTTTTTTTTGCCTATTTCAGCCCGACGAGGGCAAAACTGAGCAAAACTAAGAAACATGGACATGGCGATAATATGCCCTAAAAATGTTGGCAGTGTACTTTTATTTTTTATTTAATTGTTTAAATGTGCATCGAATTTGTATCGCGTACACACATTGAAATTTGTTGTGTACAAGTAGAACTTTTCAAAAATACATGTTAAACTATATACTGGAATATGTGTTTAACTTTTTTAAATACATAGTGAACATTTTTCTAATAAACGTTGAACATTTTCTAAATAATTTGTGAACATCATGAAAATTTAAAAAAATTGGAAACATGTGATAATTGGGAGAATATATTTTAAAACTGCACAATTGTTGTTGTATGAAATTGCGTGTACAATTTGTTACATTTCATGAACATTTAGAAAAGTTGTGATGGTTAAATTTTTTAATGTGTGAACATTTGGTAATGCCACAAGCAACTTTCTAAATGGTAAGAACATTGTTTTGGAAAATTTTAAATAAATTACCTTACATGAACATTTTTCAAATTTCATGAACTTTTTTCACAAACTACATTAATAATTCTGTGCATTTTATTGTACACTTTTTGGAAATTTTTCATTGGGACTTTTGTAACGTGTGAACAACTTTATAAATGGTATTTTTTTAGAAATTTCCAAAACCATTTTTCACATTTCATGAATATTTTTTACATATGCGTTGAATGTTTTTTAAATCTTAAGTAAAGTTATATATTCAACGCGTATGAAAAATAAGGAAAATAAAACAAAAGGGAAAGTAAACGAACAAAGCTAACGAACTATTGTACTAAAACATGGGAAAGGAACAAAAAAGAAACAAAACCTGGCTTCCCATCCGGTCGGCTGAAAAGATGCTCGCTGAAGGCCACGCGGCCTTTTGTCTCGCTACAAGCGAGATATAGCTGCACCCATGAAAGAGCGCAACATACGAGCAAGCGGGGCGAGCGATGGGCCCAACCCACAATGCGTCAGAGGGAATGCAAACATGCGCTTTTGGGTGCACATTCCGAAGAAACAATTCCAAGTGAATGGTATTAATGTTATTGAAAAATCTCCGACAACCATTATTGGAAGTTTTCAACTACCTCTACCTACTGTTAAAAAGAAATATGAAATGCTTATTGTTGGTGACATTCATATCCCCGTTGAGGTAACTTAGTGATTTACGAAAGTTCTTCGGTTTCATGCTAATCGAAAGTGGTTGTTAAGAAGACTTGATCAACCTAATTAATGGATCATTTTTTAGAGGTATGAAGTTGATGAATTAAGTGAGAACTACCTTCTGTCCTTACCTTTCGTTTTCTGCTTTTCTTAGTTAAATAAAATAAAATGCTATGCCTTGTCTGTTTTCTAAGTTTTCTGTGCAATAAAAAAAGACTCAAAAATAAAAGTTCTCAAAATGCTCTGAAAATTTAATACGATTTATTGTCTGGATATTTAAAAATTTCTAATGCAAATAATATCAGAGCAAGGTGCACCAGGTGGGCACAAACCACTTGGGCACGCCAGGACCCCCAAGCGCGCCCTGGTGAGTTGTGGTTCCCACGTGGGCCCCCTCACTTACTTCTTCTCCCACATCACCACATTCTTCTAGAAAAAAATCAACATTGCTCTCTCTCTGTCTCTCTCTCTCTGTCTCTCTCTCTCTCTCTCTCGTTCTTGCTCCCGAAACTGCGGATTTCGATCTCTTTGCTCGAAGCTCCGTTTTCGAAACTGTTTCGAAGAATTGTTGCTTCGTATGTGACTCCTCCATGTGTCCAATTAATTTTTGCTTTAGTGGTTTATATTTTGAATAATTAGCTAAACTTGGTGCTGCTGTAGATGAGCTTGCAGTTTGAATTCTTAGAGTTCTAAGTAGTTTGAATGCTTGCTATGGCCTCTATACATCCCTATGAGTAGTTGCTATCATTTTTGTAAATCTTTGTTGAGAAAAAAATTGTGGACTAAAAGTTTCAGAATTTTGTTCATAGGAAAATGATGAGTTTCTTTAGGAAGTTTGCTTCCAAGAAGAACTTCAAGGGAGTTATTGGGGAGTCGTTTGGCAATGATCTCCATACCCGGAGGTTGGCGGAGTTACGGTCGTGCGAATGGCCGCATAATCCATATATGGAAGGGGTTGGAATCCTTCAAGAGATTGCACAATACGCTGCTAATGTCGGCGTCACCGGCTTCATCATAGCTGAATGCGAACAGTATCATTTCCTCATAAATTTCTTTGTGCAAAATTTTTATTTCCATTCTAGAAATAATCCCCCTGAGGTGTCGTTTAATTTATATGCTGAAAACCACCATATACCACTTACTGAATTTTGTGACATATGCATGCTTCCTTCTGATGGTGATTTGGTAGAGCCTAGGCCCGCAGAGTTTGATGGGTTTTACCGCACTCTGACGATGGGGGATGAGAGAGGAGTATCAGGTGTCACCGCTACTAGCTTGCATTTTTCTGTTATACATTATTTTGCTCTATTCATTGCAAAATGCTTACTTGCTAGAGAGAAGGTAGGTGCGCCTAGCGCTCCAGACTTTGCTGTTTTATGTCGTGCAGTTTATGGCGACAACACTTATAGCTTGGGAGCTATTGTGGCACACCACCTTCATATTAACAGATCCAAGGGTAAAATACATGGAGGCATCTACGCTACTCGCTTGGTGACTCACTTTAACATGCAGATACGCCAGCATGATCATCCTTTGCCCAAGGTTTACCTAGATTGAGCGGCTATGGAAGACCACCAGTTTATTGCTGCTGATTACCCTGATATTGATATTCCTTATAACTTAGTTTTCAGTGAGAAAACTCGTAATATTATTCCACAACCTGCACCTGCTTTGTTTGATCATATTGCCAGGGGCGGATACAGGATTATGCCTGACGAAATTGTCGCTCACCGGAACAACCTGGTTGCGGCACAGGAGGAGCCTCAGTAGTAGGACCCTCAGGTGCCCACTCCCCAGCACTTCAACATAGGACCTCATGGCTTCTACGACTGGAGATTACCAAGTTAGGCCAAAATCCTAAGCTTGGGAGAGTACGTATTCCCACCGACATTACATTCATGTTCACACATTTCATTCCAGTTGTCGGTGTTCACACTTTTTCATTGTATTATCCATGTTAAATTGATTTTCTTGCTTTCTTCTTGTGTGTTTGAAAAACTTTGAGAAAATCCAAAAACATATTTCGTGCTTCTTTTTTATTTTTCTTCCTAGTTTAAATTTTTGTAGCACTAAAAATAAAACCCCAAAAGATTTCCTTGTTCTTCTTTTGCTTGTTGGTAGCTTTCCCGTGTAAATAATTTTTTCGTTTTTGCTTTTCCCTTTTTATTTGCTTGTTTACGAAAAAACAAAAAATCCAAAAATATTTCAGTGTGTTTCTCTGAATTTCTTTTTCTTTTTGTTGAGTCATACCAAGGAGAAGACCATGATGAAAATGTTGAGTGACTCTCATTTGCATTACTGTTGATTTAACGAAGAGCCCATATTACCTTGTCTTCTCCTTTTGAATAAAATGTTTGCAGATTCCAGCTTAGTCCATGGCACTCTTGCACTATTATTATTTTCAAATCGTTCGGTCGTGCAAGTGAGAGGCAATAATGACAATATTCGATGAACTGGCCATAGCTGAGAGAAACGGGTATGAACTCGACTTGTTCTGTTTTTGTAAATATGTTTAACCTAGTATCCATGATGCAGCCTATTATAATCAAACATGTTTGCAATGACAATTAGGGATTATAGTTTCTCATGCCATGCATAAGTAGCTATGAGTGGATAATGATTTATCTTGGATGTCAACATAGCATTAAAATGATTGTGATGTAGTATGATGATATGGTATCCTCCTCTGAATGTTCGAGTGGCTTGACTTGGCACATGTGCATGCATGTAGTTGAATCAAAACCAACATAGCCTCTATGATATTTATGTTCATGGTGTTCATATCCTAGTCATGCTAGTATCCAATGTTACTTATGCATAATACATGTTCATGACCGTTGTTGCTCTCTAGCTGGCCGCTTCTCAACCTATTTGCTAGCCTTCGCCTGTACTAAGTGGGAATTCTGCTTGTACATCAAAAACCTGAAACCCAAGTTATTCCAAATGAGTCCACCATACCTACCTATATGCGGTATTACCCTGCCGTCCTAAGTAAATTTGCACGTGCCACCTCTTAAAACTTCAAATAAATATTCTTTTTGTGTGCCTAGATTGTTCATAGAGCGACGGGAGGTAGTTGGTATCTTCCATGCTAAGCGGGTTATTCTCAGGTTGGGTGTTTATTCACTCACCATTGCACAAGAAAAGGGGCGGTAATAGGGATTCCCAGCCCAAAATTGCAAAAAAGAACTTATCAATAATCAAACAAAAACTCCTATGGAGCAATAACCTTTACTTTATCGCTTGGGAACCGCTACCAATGTGTTTACCATGGAAGATATTGATAACTGATGGTCGCGAAGTAAACAAGAAGGGTGCATGTCTCAAAATTTCATTTACCTCTGTTTTAAAAACTTGAGCTCTCGCACCTCTGCAAATCAGTGCTTCCCTCTGTGAAGGGACTATCTATTTAATTTTATGTTGTGTCATCACCTTCTCAAATAAGCGCCAGAACCTGAGAGCACTGCTGTCATGCTGATGCATTGTGTGTAGCTAATTGGGTGCATCATGACTGGATCTTTTTCACCATGAATTACAATGTTTAGTCGCTGCTTGAACTTTGGAAGTGCTCTGCATTTATGTTTTGCGGTCTCAAAAAGGGCTAGCGAGATACCACTATTGTCATATTGTATCATGTTTTTTTGAAGGAAATATGCCCTAGAGGCAATAATGGAGTTGTTATTTTATATTTCCTTATTCATGATAAATGTTTATTATTCATGCTAGAATTGTATTAACCAGAAACTTGATACATGTGTGAATACATAGACAAAACAACGTGTCCCTAGTATGCCTCTACTAGACTAGCTTGTTGATCAAAGATGGTTAAGTTTCCTAGCCATGGACATGAGTTGTCATTTGATAACGGGATCACATCATTTGTGGAATGATGTGATGGACAAGACCCGTCCGTTAGCTTAGCATAATGATCGTTCAGTTTTATTGCTAATGCTTTCTTTGTGTCAAATATATATTCCTCCGACTATGAGATTATGCAACTCCCGGACACCGGAGGAATACCTTGTGTGCTATCAAATGTCACAACGTAACTAGGTGATTATAAAGATGCTCTACAGGTATCTCCGAAGGTGTTTGTTGGGTTGGCATATATTGATATTAGGATTTGTCACTCTGAGAATCGGAGAGGTATCTCTAGGCCCTCTCGGTAATGCACATCATATGAAGCCTTGCAAACAATGTGACTAATGAGTTAGTTATGGGATGATGCACTATGGAACGAGTAAAGAGACTTTCCGGTAACGAGATTGAACTAGGTGTGAAGATACTGATGATTGAAACTCAGGCAAGTAACATACCGATGACAAAGGGAATAACATATGTTGACATTGCGGTTCGACCGATAAAGATCTTCATAGAATATGTGGAAACCAATATGAGCATCCAGTTTCCACTATAGGTTATTGACCGGAGAGGTGTCTCGGTCATGTCTACATAGTTCTCAAACCCGTAGGGTCCGCACGCTTAATGTTCGATGACGATATGTATTATATGAGTTATGTGTTTTGGTGAACGAAGGTTGTTCAAAGTACCAGATGAGATCACGAATTTGACGAGGAGTCTCGAAATGGTCGAGAGGTAAAGATTGATATATTGTAAGGTTATATTCGGACACCGGAATGGTTTCGGAAAGGTTCGGGTATTTTTCGGAGTACCGGGAGGTTACCGGAACCCCCCGGGGAATTGTTGGGCCTACATGGGCCATAGGAGAGAGGGGAGGTAGCCCACAAGGGGTGGTAGATACGTCTCCAACGTATCTACTTTTCCAAACACTTTTGCCCTTGTTTTGGACTTTAACTTGCAAGATTTGAATGAAACTAACCCGGACTGACGCTGTTTTCAGCAGAACTGCCATGGTGTTGTTTATTGTGCAGAAAACAAAAGTTCTCGAAATGACCTGAAAATCCACGAAGATAACTTTTGGAAAATATAAAAAATACTGGTGAAAGAATCAAGGCCAAGGGGCCCACACCCTGTCCACGAGGGCGGGGGGCGCGCCCAGGGACGCGCCCCCCTCTCTCGTGGGCCCCCTGATGCTCCACCGACCTCAACTCCAACTCTATATATTCCGTTTCGCGGAGAAAAAATTAGAGAGAAAGTTTCATCGCGTTTTACGATACGGAGCCGCCGCCAAGCCCAAATCTCTCTCGGGAGGGCTGATCTGGAGTCCGTTCGGGGCTCCGGAGAGGGGGATTCGTCGTCGTCGTCATCATCAACCATCCTCCATCACCAATTTCATGATGCTCACCGCCGTGCGTGAGTAATTCCATCGTAGGCTTGCTGGACGGTGATGAGTTGTATTAGATTTACCATGCAATCAAGTTAGCTTTGTTAGGGTTTGATCCCTAGTGTCCACTATGTTCTGACATTGGTGTTGCTATGACTTTGCTATGCTTAATGTTTGTCACTAGGGCCCGAGTGCCATGATTTCATATCTAAACCTATTATGTTTTCATGAATATATGTGAGTTCTTGATCCTATCTTGCAAGTCTATAGTCACCTATTATGTGTTATGATCCGACAACCCCTAAGTGACAATAATCGGGATACTTCTCGGTGATGACCGTAGTTTGAGGAGTTCATGTATTCACTATGTGTTAATGCTTTGGTCCGGTACTCTATTAAAAGGAGGCCTTAATATCCCTTAGTTTCCACTAGGACCCCGCTGCCATGGGAGGGTAGGACAAAAGATGTCATGCAAGTTCTTTTCCATAAGCACGTATGACTATATTCGGAATACATGCCTACATTACATTAATGAACTAGAGCTAGTTCTGTGTCACCCTATGTTATAACTATTACATGATGAATTGCATCCGACATAATTATCCATCACCGATCCAATGCCTATGAGCTTTTCACATATTGTGCTTTGCTTATTTACTTTTCCGTTGCTACTGTTACAATTACTACAAAAGCCCAAAAACTATTATCTTTACTTTTCTACTTTGCTACTAAATACTTTGCTGCAGATACTAAGTTATCCAGGTGTGGTTGAATTGACAACTCAACTGCTAATACTTGAGAATATTCTTTGGCTCCCCTTGTGTCGAATCAATAAATTTAGGTTGAATACTCTACCCTCGAAAACTGTTGCGATCCCCTATACTTGTGGGTTATCAGTTGTCTCCCCCTTCCATGGGGAGTCCGAATTGGACTAGGGGAGGGGGCGCGCTCCCCTTTCGTTCTCCTCTTCCCTCTCCCTTCCCCTTTTCCCCCTCCATGAGAAGGAAAAGAGGGGGGGAATCCTACTAGGAGTGGAGTCCTAGTAGGACTCCCCCCCTCCTTGGTGCGCCCCTTTTGGCCGGACTCCTCCCCTCCTCCTTTATATACGGGGGCAGGGGGCACCCCAAAGCACATCAATTGTTTAGCCGTGTGCGGTGCCCCCCCTCCACCGTTTACTCCTCTGGTCATATTGTCGTAGTGCTTACGCGAAGCCCTGCGCGGATCACTTCACCAACACCGTCATCACGCCGTCGTGCTGATGGAACTCATTGACTCCTTCGTGCCTCTACTGGATCAAGAGTTCGAGGGATGTCATCAAGCTAAACGTGTGTAGAACTCGGAGGTGCCGTACGTTCGGTACTTGATCGCTTGATTCAAGAAGACGTTCAACTACATCAACCGCGTTAAGTTAACGCTTCCGCTTTTGGTCAACGAGGGTACGTGGACACACTCTCCCCTCTCGTTGCTATGCATTTCCTAGATAGATCTTGCATGAGCGCAGAATTTTTTTGAAATTGCATGCAATGTTGCCCAACAGTTTTGGCAACGTGTTGCTATTTGAGATGTCTTATTATTGCTCGCTAGTTGATTATGTCATTGATATGAGTTAATATAATATTTAAGAGTTATTGTCGACATGGTTAATTATAATCTTTGCTGAAAACCTAGGTGATGTTTAAGCTTATTTATGGAAACAAGATCAAAAGAGTTCGTAATTTTTTTCTTTTTCACTTTCAGTTTATCAACTGAATTGCTTGAGGACAAGCAAAGGTTTAAGCTTGGGGGAGTTGATACGTCTCCGCCGTATCTTCTTTTCCTAATGATTTTTCCTCTTGTTTTGGACTCTAATTTGCATGATTTGAATGAAACTAACCCGGACTGACGCTGTTTTCAGCAAAACTACCATGGTGTTGTTTTTGTGCAGAAATAAAAGTTCTCGGAATGGAACGAAACTTTGCAAGGATTTTTTATATAATAAAAGAGAATTTCTGGAGCTAAGAACCACTGGAGTTGGGCACCTGGGTGGGCACAACCCACTGATAACCCACAAGTGTAGGGGATCGCAACAGCTTTCGAGGTTAAAGTATTCAACCCAAATTTATTGATTCGACGCAAGGGGAGTCAAAGAATATTCTTGAGTATTAGCAGTTGAGTTGTCAATTCAACTACACCTGGATAACTTAGTATCTGCAGCAAAGTATTTAGTAGCAAAAGTGGTATGATAATAAAGGTAACGGTGGCAAAAGTAAAGATAATAGTTTTTGGGCTTTTGTAGTAGTTGTAACAGTAGCAACAGAAAAGTAAATAAGCGAAGAACAATATATGAAAAGCTCGTAGGCAATGGATCAGTGATGGATAATTATGCCGGATGTGATTCCTCATGTAATAGCTATAACATAGGGTGACACAGAACTAGCTCCAATTCATCAATGTAGTGTAGGCATGTATTTCGTAAATAGTCATATGTGCTTGTGGAAAAGAACTTGCATGACATCTTTTGTCTACCCTCCCGTGGCAGCGGGGTCCTAGCGGAAACTAAGGGATATTAAGGCCTCCTTTTAATAGAGAACCGGAACAAAGCATTAGCACATAGTGAATACATGAACTCCTCAAGCTACGGTCATCACCGAGAAGTATCCCGATTATTGTCACTTCGGGGTTGTCGGATCATAACACATAATAGGTGACTATAGACTTGCAAGATAGGATCAAGAACACACATATATTCATGAAAACATAATAGGTTCAGATCTGAAATCATGGCACTCGGGCCCTAGTGACAAGCATTAAGCATAGCAAAGTCCTAGCAACATCAATCTCAGAACATAGTGGATACTAGGGATCAAACTCTAACAAAACTAACTTGGTTACATGGTAAATCTTATCCAACCCATCACCGTCCAGCAAGCCTGCGATGGAATTACTCACGCACGGCGGTGAGCATCATGAAATTGGTGATGGAGGATGGTTGATGATGACGACGGTGGTGAATCCCCCTCTCCGGAGCCCCGAACGGACTCCAGATCAGCCCTCTCGAGAGAGATTAGGGCTTGGCGGCGGCTCCATGTCGTAAAACGCGATGAAACTTTTTCTCTGATTTTTTTCTCCCCAAACGTGAATATATGGAGTTGGAGTTGAGGTCGATGGAGGTCTAGGGGCCCACGAGATAGGGGGCGCGCCCTATAGGGGGGCGCCCCCTGTCTCGTGGACAGGGTGTGGGCCCCCTGGTGTATTTCTTTCGCCCAGAAATTCTTATTAATTCCAAAAAGTGCCTCCGTGGATTTCCAGGACATTCCGAGAACTTTTCTTTTCTACACATAAAACAACATCATGGCAGTTCTGCTGAAAACAGTGTCAGTCCGGGTTAGTTTCATTCAAATCATGCAAGTTAGAGTCCAAAACAAGGGCAAAAGTGTTTGGAAAAGTAGATACGTTGGAGACGTATCAACTCCCCCAAGCTTAAGCATTTGCTTGTCCTCAAGCAATTCAGTTGATAAACTGAAAGTGATAAAGAAAAACTTTTACAAACTCTATTTGCTCTTGTTGTTGTAAACATGAAAAGCCAGCATTCAAGTTTCAGCAGATATTATGAACTAAGCGTACTCACAATAACCCTTAGGTGTCACAATTACTCATATCAATAGCATAATCAGCTAGCGAGCCATAATAGAACAACTCGGATGACAACACTTTCTCAAAATAATCGTAACATGATATAACAAAATGGTATCTCGCTAGCCCTTTCTGAGACCGCAAAACATAAATGCAGAGCACCTTTAAAGATGAAGGACTGACTAAACATTGTAATTCATGGTAAAAGAGATCCAGTCAAGTCATACCCAATATAAACCAATAGTAATGAATGCAAATGACAGTGTGCTCTCCAGCGGGTGCTTTTTAATAAGAAGGGTGATGACTCAACATAAAAGTAAATAGATAGGCCCTTCGCAGAGGGAAGCATGGATTTGTAGAGGTGCCAGAGCTCGATTTTAAAATAGAGATTGAATAACATTTTGAGCGGCATACTTTTGCTGTCAACACAACAACTATGAAATGGTTGTATCTTCCATACTATATGCATTATAGGCAGTTCCCAAACAGAATGGTAAAGGTTTATACTCCCCCAACCACCAACAAGCATCAATCCATGGCTTGCTCGAAACAACGAGTGCCTCCAACTAACAACAACCCTGGGGGAGTTTTGTTTAATTATTTTGATTTAATTTGATCTTTTTGGATCATGGGACTGGGCATCCCGGTTACCGGCCCTTTCTCGTGAATGAGGAGAGGAGTCCACTCCTCTTGAGAATAACCCACCTAGCATGGAAGATATAGGCAGCCCTAGTTGGAACATGAGCTGCTCGAGCATACAAAACAGAATTTCATTTGAAGGTTTGGAGTTTGGCACATACAAATTTACTTGGAACGGCAGGTAAATACCGCATATAGGAAGGTATAGTGGACTCATATGGAACAACTTTGGGGTTTAAGGAGTTTGGATGCACAATCAGTATTCCCGCTTAGTACAGGTGAAGGCTAGCAAAAGACTGGGAAGCGACCAACTGAGAGAGCGACAACAGTCATAAACATGCATTAAAATTAATTCACACCGAATACAAGCATGAGTAGGATATAATCCACCATGAACATAAATATCATGAAGGCTATGTTGATTTGATTCAACTACATGCGTGAACATGTGCCAAGTCGAGTCACTCAATTAATTCAAAGGAGGATACCATCCCATCATATCACATCATAATCATTCTAATAGTATGTTGGTACGCAAGGTAAACCATTATAACTCATAGCTAATCAAGCATGGCACAAGTAACTATAATCTCTAAATGTCATTGCAAATATGTTTACTTCATAATAAGCTGAATCAGAAATGATGAACTCATCATATTTACAAAAACAAGAGAGGTCGAGTTCATACCAGCTTTTCTCATCTCAATAAGTTCATCATATATCATCATTATTGCCTTTCACTTGCATGACCGAACGATGTGTATAATAATAATAGTGCACGTGCATTGGACTAAGTTGGAATCTGCAAGCATTCAACTCAAGAGAGAAGACAGGGTAATATGGGCTCTAAGTTAAATAAACAACCATGCATATAAGAGCCACTAAGCATTTTCAATATAGTCTTCTCGACCCCCAAAAGAAAGAAAATAAACTATTTACACGGGAAAGCTCCCAAGAAGTAAAAAGAAGAACAAGAAATCTTTTTAGGTTTTCATTTTAATTTCTACTACAAGCATAGAATTTAAACTAATTATTTTTTTGTTTTTTTCTTAAAGTTTATCAAACACACAAGAAGAAAACTAGAAAAAGAAATTTAAACTAGCATGGATAATACAATGCAAGAGTATGAGCACGGACGACTAGTGTGTGAACAGAATGTAAAGTCGGTGAGAAATACGTACTCCCCCAAGCTTAGGCTTTTGGCCTAAGTTGGTCTAGTACCAAGGACCGCCTGGCTGATATCCATAAGTGAAACTGGGGTCGTACTGAGATGCAGCGGCAACCGCCTCCTGAGCTGCAGCGTGTTGGCGAGCTGCCTCCGCTCCCCTCTCGTGTTCAGATGCTTCCTCCCTAGTGACAATATATCTTCCTTTTGCCTGATAATCAAAAAGGTAGGGAGCAGGAAGAGTAACATGGACAACGTTGCGTCTGTCATAGATTAGTCGATAATGGAGGAATTGTTCATTCCTCACAAGAAATTGATGATTGAACATAGCTTCTTTATCCAAATAAACAGGAGGTAAAATCATTTCTCCCTCTCGTGGGGCTATATTAAGATAATTAGCCACACGGGTTGCATAAATTCCTCCAAATAAATTCCCCTTTCTACTATTATTCTGCAACCTACGTGCAACTATTGCCCCCAAGTTATAACCTTTATAACCTAACACAGCACTCTTGAGGACACACAGATCAGGGACACACATGTGACATGCTTCATCCTTACCATTAATGCATCTACCAATAAAGAGAGCAAAATAATGCATAGCAGGAAAATGAATGCTCCCTATGGTAGCTTGTGCTATGTCCCTAGATTCTCCCACAGTGATACTAGCAAGGAAATCTCTAAATTCAGATTTGTGAGGATCATTAATATTACCCCACTGCAGGAGTTTGCAAGCAGTTGTGAAATCCTCTAAATCCATGGTATAAGATGTATCATAAATATCAAATATGACACTAGGGGAATTACGCGCACAGTTATATTTAAACCTCCGCACAAAAGAATCGGTCAACTGATAGTACTGAGGACACTTATCTTGTAAGAAGTCCTCCAGCTCAGCATTACGCACATACGCATCAAATTCCTCCTTAAAGCCTGCTTCGACCATAAAATCATCGGATGGCCACTCACAAACTCGTACATTCGATTCCCTCGGTAATTCAACATCTTGCTCACGTATAGAAATTCTGGGTCCTTTCTTCACCGAGGAACCACCTTGGTACATTCTTCTAAGCATAATTCTTTTTCTGAAATTGAAATTTTAGTAATCTTCAAAATAAAAGTGAATAAAACTAAACACGATTGATAGCAACTACTCCTACAAGTGCCTAGAGCCTATATCATGCATTGTAATTGCTTGGGACCTCATAAATTTAACATGCAAGCTCAAGAACATGGTCACCTATGCAGCAAAAAAATGCAATGAATAAACCACTAGAACAAAAACTAATTGGACCAATGGAGGAGTCACATACCAAGCAACAATCTCCCAAAGCAGTTTTCTAAATGGAGCTTTGAGCAAAGAGATCGAAAATCGCAGCAAAATGAGCTAGAACTCGTGCTTGAGCTGGATGGGGATTTTTTGGGTAGAAGATGAAGTGTGAGGGTGCTGGCATAAGTGGAGGGGGGCTACCAGGGGCCCATGAGACAGGGGTGCGCCCTATAGGGGGGGCCTCCACTCTCGTGGCCTGGTGCTTGCCCCTCATGCAGTGTTTTCAGTGCCTAAAATCCTCAAATATTCCATAAAAAACCATACTAAATTTGCAGGGCATTTGGAGCACTTTTGTTTTTGGACTACTTTTTTATTGCACGGATAATTTAGAAAATAGACAAATAATACTATTTTTGCTTTATTTATTCTAAATAACAGAAAGTAAAAAGTGGGTACAGAAGGTTGTGCCTGCTAGTTTCATCCATCTCATGATCATCAAAATGAATCCACTAACAAGGTTGATCAAGTCTTGTTAACAAACTCATTCCGAATAACACAGAACCGGAGAAATTTCGAATAACACTAAGTTACCTAAACGGGGATATGAAAATCCCCAACAATAAGAATATCATACTTTTTCTTGATATTAGGGAGAGGAAATTCAAAACCTCCAATAATAATAGTTGGAACTTTTCCAATAGAATTGATACTATGAACTTGAGATTGTTTCCTCAGAAAGTGTACCGTATGCTCATTACCGTTAACGTGAAAAGTGACATTGCCTTTGTTGCAATCAATAATAGCCCCTACAGTATTAAGAAAAGGTCTACCAAGGATAATAGACATACTATCGTCCTCGGGAATATCAAGAATAACAAAGTCCGTTAAGATAGTGACATTTGCAACCACAACAGGCATATCCTCACAAATACCGACAAGTATAGCAGTTGATTTATCAGCCATTTGCAAAGATATTTCAGTAGGTGTCAACTTATTCAATTCAAGTCTACGATATAAAGAGAGAGTCATAACACTAACACCAGCTCCAAGATCACATAAAGCAGTTCTAACATAATTTCTTTTAATGGAGCATGGTATAGTTGGTACACCCGGATCTCCAAGTTTCTTTGGTATTCCACCCTTAAAAGTGTAATTAGCAAGCATGGTGGAAATTTCAGCTTCCGATATCTTTATTTTATTTATGATGATATCCTTCATATATTTAGCATAAGGATTTACTTTGAGCATATCAGTTAAATGCATACGTAAGAAAATAGGTCTAATCATTTCAGCAAAGCGCTCAAAATCCTCATCATCCTTTGTCTTGGATGGTTTAGCAGGAAAGGGCATGGGATTTTGAATCCATGGTTCTCTTTCTCTACCATGCTTCCTAGCAACAAAATCTCTCTTATCATAACGTTGATTCTTTGATTGTGGGTTATCAAGATCAACAACAGGTTCAATCTCTACATCATTATTTTTGCTAGGTTGAGCATCAACATGAACATTATCACTAGGTTCATGTTCATCACCTGATTGTGTTTCAGCATCAGATATAGAAATATCATTGGGATTCTCAGGTGTGTCTACAGTAGGTTCATTAGAAGCATGCAAAGTTCTATCGTTTTTCTTCTTCTTCTTTTTGGAAGAACTAGGTGCCTCTAGATTGTTTCTCTGAGAATCTTGCTCGATTATCTTAGGGTGGCCTTCAGGATACAAAGGTTCCTGAGTCATTCTACCAGTTCTAGTAGCCACTCTAACAACAAAGTCATTTTTATTATTTAATTCCTCAAGCAAATCATTTTGAGCTTTAAGTACTTGCTCAGCTTGAGTAGCAACCATAGACGCATATTTGCTAACGAGTTGGAGTTCACCTCTAACTCTAGCCATATTATCACACACGCGTCCTATCTCGAAAGCATTATTCTTTAACTCTCTACCAACATAAGCATTAAAACTTCCTTGTTTAGCCATAAAGTCATCAAATTCATCTAAGCATGGGCTATGAAATTTAGTAGAGGGGATTTCAATGTTATCATATCTATAGAGAGAATTTACCTTTACTACATGTGTCGGGTTATCAAGACAATGTGGTTCTTCAACAGGCGGTATATTAAGACCATGTATTTCTTCAATAGGTGGTAAATTCTTAACATCTTCAGCTTTAATACCTTTTTCTTTCATTGTTTTCTTTGCCTCTTGCATATCTTCAGGACTGAGAAATGAAACACATCTCTTCTTCGGAGTGGGTTTAGGAATAGGTTTAGGAGTTGGCTCAATTGGTTCAGGAATTGCTTCAGGAATTGGCTCAGGAAGAGTCCAATTATTTTCATTAGTCAACGTATTATTCAATAGTATTTTAGCTTCGTCGACTGTTCTTTCCCTGAAAACACAACCAGCACAACTATCCAAGTAGTCCTTGGAAGCATCGGTTAGTCCATTATAAAAGATATCAAGTATTTCATTTTTCTTGAGAGGATGATCAGGCAAAGTATTAAGCAACCGGAGAAGCCTCCCCCAAGCTTGTGGGAGACTCTCTTCTTTGATTTGCACAAAATTATATATTCCCCGCAAGGCAGCTTGTTTCTTATGAGCAGGGAAATATTTAGCAGAGAAGTAATAAATCATATCCTGGGGACTATGCACACAACCAGGAGCAAGAGAATTATACCAAGTCTTAGCATCACCCTTTAATGAGAACGGGAATATCTTAAGGATATAATAATAGCAAGACTTCTCATCATTAGTGAACAGGGTAGCTATATCATTCAACTTGGTAAGATGTGCCACAACAGTTTCAGATTCAAGGCCATAAAAAGGATCAGATTCAACTAAAGTAATAATCTTAGGATCAACAGAGAATTCATAATCCTTATCAGTAACACAGATAGGTGAAGTAGCAAAAGCAGGGTCAGGTTTCATTCTAGCATTAAGAGACTGTTGCTTCCATTTAGCTAATAATTTCTTAAGATCATATCTATCATTGCAAGCAGAGATTTCCCTAACAGCTTCTTCATTCATAACATAACCCTCAGGAACAACAGGTAATACATAATCATTGGGGGGACCTTCATCATCACTATCATCAATAATAGCATCTTCAATAATTTCATTCCCCCTAACTCTAGCAAGTTGTTCATCAAGAAATTCACCTAATGGCAAAGTAGTATCACGCACAGAAGTAGTTTCATCATGCATAGCAGAAGTGGCATCATCAATAACATGCGACATATCAGAATTCATAGCAGTAGCAGGTTTAGGTGTCGCAAGTTTACTAATAACAGAAGGAGAATCTAGTGCAGAGATAGATGGCAGTTCCTTACCTCCCCTCGTAGTTGACGGCAAAATCTTGGTTCTGTCGTCTTTCAAGTTCTTCATAGTGATCAATAGATATAAATCCCAAGTGACTCAGAGAATAGAGCTATGCTCCCCGGCAACGGCGCCAGAAATTAGTCTTGATAACCCACAAGTGTAGGGGATCGCAACAGCTTTCGAGGGTAAAGTATTCAACCCAAATTTATTGATTCGACACAAGGGGAGCCAAAGAATATTCTTGAGTATTAGCAGTTGAGTTGTCAATTCAACCACACCTGGATAACTTAGTATCTGCAGCAAAGTATTTAGTAGCAAAAGTGGTATGATAATAAAGGTAACGGTGGCAAAAGTAAAGATAATAGTTTTGGGGTTTTTGTAGTAGTTGTAACAGTAGCAACGGAAAAGTAAATAAGCGAAGAACAATATATGAAAAGCTCGTAGGCAATGGATCAGTGATGGATAATTATGCCGGATGCGATTCCTCATGTAATAGCTATAACATAGGGTGACACAGAACTATCTCCAATTCATGAATGTAATGTAGGCATGTATTCCGTAAATAGTCATACGTGCTTGTGGAAAAGAACTTGCATGACATCTTTTGTCCTACCCTCCCGTGGCAGCGGGCTCCTAGCGGAAACTAAGGGATATTAAGGCCTCCTTTTAATAGAGAACCGGAACAAAGCATTAGCACATAGTGAATACATGAACTCCTCAAACTACGGTCATCACCGAGAAGTATCCTGATTATTGTCACTTCGGGGTTGTCGGATCATAACACATAATAGGTGACTATAGACTTGCAAGATAGGATCAAGAACACACATATATTCATGAAAACATAATAGGTTCAGATCTGAAATCATGGCACTCGGGCCCTAGAGACAAGCATTAAGCATAGCAAAGTCATAGCAACATCAATCTCAGAACATAGTGGATACTAGGGATCAAACCCTAACAAAACTAACTTGATTACATGGTAAATCTCATCCAACCCATCACCATCCAGCAAGCCTACGATGGAATTACTCACGCACGGCGGTGAGCATCATGAAATTGGTGATGTAGGATGGTTGATGATGACGACGGCGAATCCCCCTCTCCGGGGCCCCGAACGGACTCCAGATCGGCCCTCCCGAGAGAGATTAGGGCTTGGCGGCGGCTCCGTGTCATAAAACGCGATGAAACTTTTTCTCTGATTTTTTTTCTCCCCGAACGTGAATATATGGAGTTGGAGTTGAGGTCGGTGAAGGTCTAGGGGGCCCACGAGATAGGGGGGCGCGCCCTATAGGGGGGTGCGCCCCCGTGTCTCGTGGACAGGGTGTGGGCCCCCTGGTGTATTTCTTTCGCCCAGAAATTCTTATTAATTCCAAAAAGTGCCTCCGTGGATTTCCAGGACATTCCGAGAACTTTTCTTTTCTACACATAAAACAACATCATGGCAGTTCTGCTGAAAACAGCGTCAGTCCGGGTTAGTTTCATTCAAATCATGCAAGTTAGAGTCCAAAACAAGGGTAAAAGTGTTTGGAAAAGTAGATATGTTGGAGACATATCACCCACCAGGGCACGCCACCCCTCCAGGCACGCCCAGGTGGGTTTTCCCCACCTGGTGGCCCCGCAGACCCTGAAACCGATGCTATACAATCCTATTTTTCTAGAAGAAACCAGGGAGAAAGAATTATCGCATTTCACGAGATGGAGCCGCTGCCATCTGCTGTTCTTCATCGGGAGGCCAGATCTGGAGTCAGTTTGGTGCTCCGGAGAGGGGGATCTTCGATCTTCGGCATCACCAACACTTCTCCATCGCCAATTCCATGATGCTCCTCACCGGGAGTGAGTAATTCCTTCGTAGGCTCGCTGGTCGGTGAGGAGTTGGATGAGATTCATCATGTAATTGAGTTAGTTTTGTTAGGGCCTGATCCCTAGTATCCATAATGTTCTGAGATTGATGTTGCCATGCTAAATGCTTGTCACTTTGGGCCCGGGTGCCATGATTTCAGATCTGAACCATTTATGTTATCACCATTATATTCATGTTCTAGATCCGATCTTTCCAATTATAGTCACCTACTACGTGTTATGATCCGGCAATCCCAGAGTGACAATAGTCGGGACCACTCCCGGTGATGACCGTAGTCTGAATTCATGTATTCACCGTCTGCTAATGTTGCTCCGGTACTCTATTAAAAGGAGGCCTTAATATCCCTTAGTTTCCAATAGGACCCCGCTGCCACGGGAGGGTAGGACAAAAGATGTGATGCAAGTTCTTTCCATAAGCACGTATGACTATTTACGGGATACATGCCTACATTATATTTACGAACTGGGAGCTAGTGCCGTAGCGCCATAGGTTATGACTGTCTCATGATGAATATCATCCAACGAATCACCGATCCAATGCCTACGATTTTCCTACATATTGTTGTTGCTAAGTTACTATTGCTATAGTTACTATTGCACTTGGTACAAAATCATTGCTATCACTATTACCGTTACTATTGCTGCTACCACTATTATCAAAACTATCATATTACTGTGCTACTGATCACTTTGCTACAGATAATTAATCTCTAGGTGTGGTTGAATTGACAACTCGGCTGCTAATACTTGCAAATATTCTTTGGCTTCCCTTGTGTCGAATCTATAAATTTGGTTGAATACTCTACCCTCGAAAACTGTTGCGATCCCATATACCTGTGGGTTATCACCCCTTCTAGTCCTTGGCCTCTATGGCTCCCAGTGAGCGGAGCCCCTCCGAGATTGGATATCCCCTCTCTTTTTCTCTGTGTTTTCCTCTATGTTTTCGGTACTATTTGTATGGCCAAGCACTATTTCTTAAATATTCCGAGATCCTTAACACTGATTGGGCTAAGATTTTTACATGTCTTTTCTGTAAATTAGCCTTCTTGCCCCCAAAGGAGAGCTCCAAATGACTTATGGTCTAGCCACAAGGACACATGGCGCGGGTACCCCCCTAGCCGTGGGGCCTGCCCTTGTGGGGATCATGAGCACTACCTTGTGTTGATTCTTCCACCAAAAATTCAGATATATTCCAAAACATTCACACTAAAACTCAGGTCATTACGGCTTCATGATTTTTTTCATCTAAAGACCCCAAAACAATAGAAAATAGAAACTAGCCTTTGGTACTGGGTTAATAGGTTAGTCCAAATAATAATACTATACAGTGATGCCAAAAGTATGTAAAATTGGTATGATAATAGAATGAAACAATCAAAAATTACAGATGCATCAAAGGCGTATCAGCATCCCCAAGCTTAATTCTTGCTCGTCCTCGAGTAGGTAAATGATAAAACAAAGATAAATTTTTATATTGCATGCTACCTAGCATAATCTTGATCAAATAATTAATTGTGGCATGAAGTTCGGATATAAGAGTGATTCATGGCAATAGTCTGACAATTTGACACAATACATGAGCATGCAAATAATCAATCATTGCCTTTCCAGAATAAGGATGCTAAATAAAGTGATTCGCACACACTTAACCATAATAGCATAACACGCTCAGTCTTCCTGGCATAAATACATCTAATTATGAACTACCCCGGTGCTCGACCAAGCAATCAAATCACGCTTTTCTCGCTTCAGCTATTCAACTCCCACACTACTTGAGCGTGAGCTACGGTCTTGGCACTTTGGGTGGAAAATAGAATGATGAGGGAGGTTTTAAGAGAAGGTAAAAAATAGGAAAGTCTCGCATCAATGCATCTTGATCACTACGTGACGGAGAGGCCTTACAATCGATACTAATGCGAGGAGTAGGGATTTCCATGCAACATAGGCACTAGAGCTATGAATGTATGAAATCTCTCCTAATGCAAATAAGTGGGTGTGCATCCAACTTGCTTGGTCACATCCTCGAGCATTTGAGCAATCTCATCATAGCAATATGCAAGTCCAATTCTATAATGTGAAAATCCCACTAGCATAATCATGAAGTATATCAAAAATCTCTATACGAATATCATGGTGCTACTTTGAACCACAAGTGTTTATAAAGGATAGGAGTGTGCCCCTCTCTCTCTCTCTCTCTCTCTCTCTCTCTCTCTCTCTCTTTATTTCATTTATATTTGATGGGCTCTTTTTGGCCTTTTTTATTTTCTGTTCATCTTTTGGCTCTTTGGCTCTTTTTTTATTACTCACACGTAGGGCTACACTCTAGAATGCATCACACTTCTATTCACTCATAACTTAGAATATAAATGATGACTACATATGAATGCCTCTATCAGTGTATCAGGATGTGCAATGATCTAGCATAACATGTATAATAATAATGAACGATGGTCTAGCCAGAAATATCATGTCAGCTCTATGATCACGCAAAGCGGAATGACAATGAAAACATAAGTCATGAATAATATGTAGGTCGGGTGGCTATATTGAAAAGATAAAATGAGGCTTATGTGTGAGAGAGCATATCATCCCATGGGGTTTGGATGTACAAATGAAGTATGCACCATGTCTTGAGGTGAGAGTGGCCAATGCACGGTACTTAAGAGGCTAGAAAAATATGGATAGGTGGAAGTGCACAAAAGACCAGAAAATTGACATCGGTCATAAAGAACTCAAATGTTTATTGCGAAAGTCTAGTAGCCCACTCTAAGAAAGCACAACCCTCATGCCCCTAGGGGGCGTTGGTAGGAGTTAACCATCGTGCGCCACCGATCAATACACACATGAGTGCCACTTTAAGACATCCCACACTCGGAGTTCTTTGCTAATACCAACGGCTACCCTTTCATGAATACGACCTCACGAACCTTAACACTGATATTCGTACTAAACGTTAACCATTTAGCCACATAATCATATATTACTACCTCAATATTGCAAAACTATTGCAAAGAAACAAACTTATCATGTTCAATGATTTACAAGTTTTATGCAAGCTTTTATATATACCACCAATACATACATATGACTAACCATGCACTCCAAATCCTATTCAACTCCCCAAGCAGATATGCGTGAAGCAGGAGAATTCTAATCCTTCCTACAAAAGACTCAGCCAAGCTCTCACAAATATAAGTGAAGCACAAGAACATTTTACAAATAACAGTACTTCAAGTGTAGAGAAACAAACATCCAAACTTTAAAAGATATAAGTGAAGCACACAAATCATTCTAAAAGGCATACCCAAAAGATATACATGAAGTGTAAAGAGTATTCCATAAATCAACTAAGGACTATCCCATACTAGCATCATGAATAATTAAAATAAAATAAAAGGAAAAACAAACGACGCTCCAAGAATTTACGCATATTATGTGAATAAAATAAAATATAGGCCCAACCGAGAGATATCGAGAATTGTCGAGGAACAAAGAGGGTATGCCTTCCGGGGCATCCCCAATCTTAGACGCTTGAGTCTCCTTGGATATTTACTTGTGGTGCCTTGGGCATCTCCAAGCTTGAACTCTTACCTTTCCTTATTCATCTCATATCGATGGCTCCCCTCGGTCTTAAAAACTTCATCCACACAAAACTCAATAGAACATTTATAAGAGTGGTTATTACAAATAACATCAAATCTCATCATGTCTTGTTGTAACATTATTGCATAATTATAATCCAACACTACCTACTGTATGTAACACAAATCTAACACTCCCACATCAATGGGGCTTCAACAAAATTGCAAACATCAACAATTAAGAGACTATAACAATAATCTGTGAAAACATGACAGTCTGTAAAGATGCATATGGAACATATAATTATGTAACTCAAATAGCTCTGGAAATTAGGATGTAATAAAAAATTGCATAAAAGTATTGTGCAAAAAGTTCAGAAATTTGCACATTCCAGTAAAATATGAAAATTCAAATACTACAACAAAAGTTTATGTTTCTAAACAACACATATCAAACATGCAATTTAAACATCCTAAAGGCAAATCTTGGTGATATGTCCATTTTGCATCATGTTTTCCTATTGTTATTTATTATGTTTTGGGTCATTATTTCACCTTATGATACAATTCTTATGTAGTTTCTCTCTTATTTTGCAAGTTCCAATGAAGAAGGAGATTGCCAGCAACTGGGATTCTAGACCGGAAAGGGCTATGATACGTCTCCAACGTATCTATAATTTTTTATTGTTCCATGCTGTTATATTATCATTCTTGGATGTTTTACAATCATTTTATAGCAACTTTATATCATTTTTTGGGACTAACCCATTGACATAGTGCCTAGTGCCAGTTGCTATTTTTTGCTTGTTTTTTACGTTGCAGGAAATCAATATCAAACGGAGTCCAAACACAGCAAAACTTTTTGCAGAATTTTTATGGACCAGAACTCCCAGGATGGGCTAGAGAAGTACCAGAGGGGTGCCCCAAGGGGGCACAACCCTGGGCGCGCCCAGGTGGGTTGTGCCCACCTTGGTGGCCTCCTGCACCGCCTCTTCACCCTATAAATCGTCAAATATTCCAAAAACCCTCGGGGTAACCCTAGATTAGACGTTCCGCCACCGCAAGCCTTTATATCCATGAAAAACCAATCTAGACCCTATTCCGGCACTCCGCCGGAGGGGGAAATCATGGCCATCTTCATCATCCTGGCAGCCACCATGATGATGAGGGAGTAGTCCACCCTCGGGGCTGAGGGTTTGTACCAGTAGCTATGTGTTTAATCTCTCTCTCTCTCTCTTTCTCTCTCTCTCTCATCTTCTTGAGATGTCACGATCTTGATGTATCGCGGGCTTTGTCAATATAGTCGGATCATATGGTGTTTTCCCCTCTACATCTTGTTATAATGAATTGAGTTTTCCCTTTGAGATTTCATTCTTATCGGACTGAATACTTTCATGGATTTGATAGCACTTGATATATGTCTTGCATATGAATCCCCGTGGTGACAATGGGGTATTATATTGATTCACTTGAGATATGTTTTGGCACTCAACTCATAGTTTCCCGAGGTGACATTGGGGTAATATATGCATAGGGGTTGATGCATGTTCTTGTCTTTTGTTTCTACGGTAGAAATCTTGGAGCACTCTTTGAGGTTCTTTGTGTTGGATTGAGTATTATGAATCTGAATTTGCTTTGGTTTTATTTTAGTACGAACTCTTGATAGATCGATCGGAAAGAACAACTATGTGTTATGTTAGTATGAACTCTTGATATATTGATAGGAAAGAATAACTTGGTGTTATTCTAGTACGAACTCTTGGATAGATCAATCGGAAAGAATAGCTACAAAAAATTTCTTCTTATGTTCTCTGTTAGATAAGAACTTTGGAGTGATTCTTCGTCACACGTTGAGGGATGGTTATGTGATCCAATTAGATTAGCATTGTTGAGAGATTGCACTAGCAAAAGTACGGACCCTAAGCCTCATTTTCAAGCATTGCAATACCGTTTGTGCTCCTTTTATCAATTGCTACCTTGGTGTTTTTTATTGTTCCGATTACAAAAATCAATATATACTATCATTACTACACTTGTATCACCATGTCTTCGCCGAACTAGTGCACGTCTTCGCCGAACTAGTGCACCTATACAATTTATCATTTTATTTGGTGTGTTGGGGACACAAGAGACTTTTTTATTATTTGGTTGCAGGGTTGTTTGAGAGAGACCATCTTCATCCTACGCCTCCCACGGATTGATAAACCTTAGGTCATCCACTTGAGGGAAATTTGCTACTATCCTAAAAAAACTCCGCACTTGGAGGCCCAACATGAGTCTACAAGAACAAGTTGTGTAGTAGACATCAGGCTACAATAGAGATAGCTATTCTGCACAACTCCAAATGACCTGAAAATTTATAGAAAATTGTTTGGGAATACATAAAAAATATTGGCGGAAGAAATACCAGCAGTGGGGCCACCAGGAAGCGACAAGCCTGGGGGTGCGCCCTACCCCCTAGGCGCGCCCCTTGAGCTTGTGGGCCCCCTAGCAGGCCTACGGAGCCCATCTTCTTGTGTATGAAGCCATTTGTCCTAAAAAATAATGAGAAAACTTTCGGGACGAAGCGCCGCTGTCTCGAGGTGGATCCTGGGCAGGAGCAGTTGCTCTCCGGCGAAGCGATTTCGCCGGGGAAACTTCCCCCGGGAGGGGGAAATCGAAGCCATCGACATCACAAACGATTCTCTCATCATGGGGGGGGGGGGTATCTTCATCAATATCTTCACCAGCACCATCCCATATCAAACACTAGTTCATCTATTCTATTCAATCTTTGTCTCAAAACCTCAGATCGGTACCCGTGGGTTGCTAGTAGTGTTGATTACATCTTGTAGTTAATGCCAGTTGGTTTATTTGGTGGAAGATTATATGCTCAGATCCTTAATGATATTCAATACTCATATGATCTTGAACATGAATATGATTTGTGAGTAGTTACTTTTGTTCTTGAAGACATGGGAGAAGTCTTGTTTTAAGTAATCATGTGAATTTGGTATTCGTTCGATATTTTATGATATGTATGACATTGCTTCCTTTAGTGTTGTCATCCGAACGTCAACTACCTGACACTTCACCATACTTGGGCCTAAGGGAAGGCATTGTGGAGTAATAAGTAGAAGATGGGTTGCTAGAGTGATAGAAGCTTAAACCCTAGTTCATGCATTATTTCATAAGGGGCTGATTTGGATCCATATGTTTCATGCTATGGTTAGATTTATCTTAATTCTTCTTTCATAGTTGCAGATGCTTGCGAGAGGCGGTAATCATAAGTGGGAGGCTTGTTCATGTAAGAACAAAACCCAAGCACTGGTCCACCCACATATCAAATTATCAAAGTAGCAAACACGAATCAAATAAACATGATGGAAGTGACATGACGATAATTCCCATGTGTCCTCGCGAACGCTTTACTTATTATAAGACAACGTTTTGACTCTTCCTTTGCTATAAAAACGATTGGGCCACCTTGCTGCACTCTTGTCACTATTGCTACTTGTTACTTGTTACGAATTAACTTGCTATTAAACTATCTGTTACCGTTAATTTCAGTGCTTGCCGAGAATACCTTGTAGAAACCCGCTTATCATTTCCTTCCGCTCCTCATTGGGTTCGACAGTCTTACTTATCAAAATTACCACGAATGATCCCCTATACTTATGGGTCATCACTTGGCACATTATTATTATTATGGTACAGTGGATTTTTACAAGGGGATAATTATTTTTGTTGAATAGTTTTTGTGTTTCAAGGTTCACAAAGTTTTCATGGGCATGAACAAAGTTCAAGGCTAGCCCTCACTTCCTCGATGCTCATATTTCTCACTTTAACTTTTCTTTTAGAATTTTTTAAGTTATCCAGTTTATTTTTTATTTAGAAATTTATAAGCACACAAAATAAGAAAGTGGCTCTCTAAAACTTCTGGGTGTCTCCTAGGTAGCGCTTTCTTTAAAGCTATTAAGCTAGGCATAAAGTGCTCAAGTAATCATTAAACAAGGATCCCAAGGTACATCAAATCAAATTTAATAAAAAAAGATTTGGATCTAAAATATGAGCACACGATAGTATATATATCATATAACAATGAAGTCTAACTCTCTTCCTATGCATTGACATGTCATAAGAGAACAATTCATGCACACAAAGTAAAGGCTAGTTCATAGTATAATCAGTTTCTTGCAATTTTATTCCTTTAGAAATACATATAGGTTCCTCTCTCGTAATAAGTGCAAGTATGAGCACAAAGCACATGCATATTATATCTATTATAGTGATCATGTGCATTACAGAAACGCAACCCATCAATATAATTCTTAATAAGCACAAACTTCTCCGATACAGTGTAGTTGGGAGAATTCCAAAAGATAATAGTACTATCATGTGTGGGTGCAATATCAACAATTTTATTCTTAACATACATAACTATGGAAAATTCATCTCCATAAGCGTCCTTAATAGTGGCATCATGGCCATTAGTATAGAAAATGTCAAATTCATCAAAAAGGAATGTTTCAAACAAATTCAAGGGATCATAGCATTCATAAACATAGAATTCATCCCCTAGCAAGCATGGAGGAAAATTAAATGATGCATGATTTAAAGAGTTACACTCACTAGAAGGTGGGCAAGGGTAGCTCATTCACTCTTCCTCCTTTTGTTCTTCGCTCTTCCCCTCATCTTTTTTATTTAATGAGCTCATAGTTTCAACAATTCCTTCTTCCATAGATTCCTGCAAAATATTAGTTTCTTCTAGGGCAGCAGGCATTCTCTCAACAAATTCATTCATGTGGTCATTGTATTCATAGTTTTCATCGCAATATTTAAGTATGGTACAATTTTCAAATTTGTAAAGAGCATTATCATACTTTTCAGGAAAAGAAGCAATTTCATAAGCACTATTAAAAGCAAAACATTCTTCTATTTGTTCTACATCATAGTAATCATATCCACCATTAGCATCAGAAGCCAATATTTAATTATCATTAAACTCGCATTTGGAAGGGGAGGTGTTGAATCTCTATTCTAGAGCAACAACTAAAACCATACATATGGCACAAATTATAAGCATACCAATGTAATATTTTTATTTGATTCCATAAGTGTTTCCCTTTTTGTGTCAAGTGATAATCTTTAAAGTATTTGCACTGATCCAAAGTGTATCCCATTACCATGTTGAATGGGATTTATTAGGATTATCAAAGTAATATTTAATGTTCCACACATAAGCAGCATCAAGGGTTTTAGGAGGGTCCTCATATCCGCGGGTAGCAAGTACAACTAATTTTTTTTGTGTTTTGTGTTCCATATCCATAACTTAATATAGATAACAACTTAGAATAGGAAATAAAATCTACTTTGTGATAAAGTCAACAAACACACATGAGAATATTCACCCTAGGCTATTGCTCCCCAACAACGGCGCGAGAAAAATGTCTTGATAATCCATAAATGTAGGGCATCAGTTGTAGTCTCTTCGATAAGTAAGAGTGTTGAACCCAATGAGGAGATAAAGGTAGAATTAATATTCTCTCAAGTTCCATTAACCGCTAATACAACTCTGAGGAATAAAGCAGAAACAAGAAATAAACTACTTTGAGTGTGTGAAAAGATAGTTTTGCAAGAATATAAAGAACTTGGAAATAGAAGGTAGGTGTTATTTAAATAAAATAAAAATAAAGTAGAATATAGCGAGTGTCGAAAAGGGGGTGGTGGGATGTGCAGAATTTTCACTAGGCAATTGATAACTAGACAGATAATCATCGTTGCAATTTTATATGTGGGAGAGGCCTCTGTTAACATATTATCCCTTTCTTGCAATTTTATGCACTTTTGATTAGAACTATTAGCAAGCATCCGCAACTACTAACGAATTGGTCCCACTTCAATCGCATGTGCGTTAATTCGATATGGTGACTTTGAGTGTGTGTCCTCTGCTCAGCCTCCATATTCGTATGAAACATATTCCATATGACCAATGGCGATCGCAGATGTGGCAAGTCTCCCAGAGCTCCTCCGGTAGCTATAAGAAAAGAAAGCACTTTCCCCGCACACTATGTAGAGAGTAGTCTGTATTCTCATTACCATTGATATGAAAAGTGACCTTGCTTTTATTGCAATCAATAACAACCCATGCAGTATTCAAGAAGGGTCTACCAAGGATAATCGACATGTTGTCGTCCTCAGGCATCTCAAGTATAACAAAGTCAGTCAAAATAGTAACATTAGCAACAACAACGAGCACATCCTCACAAATACCGATAGGTATGGCAGTTGATTTGTCAGCCATTTGCAAAGATATTTTAGTAGGTGTGAGTTTATTCAAATCAAGTCTTTTACATAAATAGAAAGGCATAACACTAACACCAGCTCCTAAATCACATAAAGCAGTTTTAACATAGTTTCTTTTAATGGAGCAAGGTATAGTTTGTATTCTGGGATCTCCAAGTTTTTTAGGTACTCCATCTTTAAAAGTATAGTTATCAAGCATAGTGGAGATTTCATCTTCCGGTATTTTTCTCTTATTAGTGATGATGTCTTTCATGTACTTTGCATAAGGAGGCATTTTTAAGATATTAGTCAAGCGAGCACGCAAAAAGACTGGCCTCCGCATTTTAGCAAAGCGTTCAAATTCTTCATCGTCTTTCTTTTTAGTTGACTTAGGTGGAAAGGGCATAGATTTTTGAACCCATGGTTCACTTTCCTTACTGTGTTTTCTAGCAATAAAGTCCCTTTTATCATATCTTTTATTCTTTGGTTGTGGATTATCAAGATCAACAACTGGTTCTATCTCAACATCATTGTCTGGTTCTTTATCATTAGGTTGAGTGTCTTCATGAACCTCATCATTATCTTTTTCATTATCAGAAGGTGAGTGTTCACTACCAGATTGAGTTTCAGCATGAGAGATAGATACTTCATTATCATTATCAGGAGGTTTTTCTACTTCAGGTTCACTAGAGGCAAGCAAAGTCCTATTATTTTTCTTCTTCTCACCACTGCAGGATGCTGCTAACGCGACACTATGATCAGAGACCCTTTGATGAAACTGTGTGCGATGCATTAATCGCAAACGGTGATGTAAAATAACCGTCAAAAAGGTGCAAAATGTTTGTGATGGCGTGTACATCAAACACGGATCAGATTTTACATGCGTGTGTGATGATGGGCATACGGTTGATCCAGACGAACTGTTTGCGATTAGGAAGAACAATAGAAACGGACGTCCATATCAATGTGTGTGCGATATATGGCATACAGTTCACTCCGATGAACTGTTTTCTATTAGGGAGAGCAACATAAATGGTCAGTCAAATCAAGGTGTGAGTGATATACAATACGGTTCACTCGAATGAACTGTTTGGATTAGGGAAGAGAACATCAACAGTTCAGCTTAACAAGATGTGTGTGACACGCGACAAATAGGCCTGGAGGTTAATTTGATAACAAGTACACACAGGTTAATTTGTGTGTTCAAAACTTTTTATCAAAAAGTAACAAGATATACCTTCTTCAAGCCAATCAACATGTGTTCAAAAAACAAAAAATGTCAAAAATTACAAAAGAAGACCTCGATATTAACTAGATGGATGGGTCACTACAAAGGTTTATCATAAACCCATCCAACTAGTTAATATCGAGTCCACTTCCCATCCAGTCACCCATCTCATGACTACTCCAGCCTCGGCACAGTTAACTTGGGAGTTTTGTTAGATGAGCTATCGGTAGGAAAGCTGGTCCTTGCTGCTGTAGATCCCTCTTTGCAGCCTTTATTGCGCAACACAATGGAAACGGTTCAACTGAACAAGATGTGTGTGATACGTGGCAAACAGGTCCATGGTCAGAAATGTGTGCGAAGACCAATAATAACACAAATGATTGCTGCTAATAAGCCATGTGATTTGCTCTGTCTATAGAAGAATAACGTGTATATATATAACTGAAATAAACATCCAATTACATAAGTGACTATACAAATCATTCACACACACCTCAATATACAATTGCATGCATTCTAAAGTAGGAGAAACGATTGTCTAGTCATCTACTTCTTTTGATGCTCCCGCCACTGCTCTGTGGCTCGATCCCTCGTTTGGGGCATAAAGAAGACATTTCCTCATGTCAGCGATCCTCCTTTACATCTCGTAGCTTTTGTACGCGTCCTTGGCCGCTTACTTGACGTGTTGTTCATCCAGTCTCTCATGCCAAACACAGTGCCAGGCTTTCTTGTCCTTCTTGCTCTCATCCTTCATCTTCATGTAGTAGGGGTCGATGATGGCCAAGGCGCGGTCAACCAGGGAGTTCTGTTTGTTGTTGTCGCTGCCCCAGACCTTGTAGTGGTCCTAGATGTTGACAAGATTCTGGCATTTCAAGCCCGAATCCTTGAGCGCTTTTAGATCGTTGGTGGTGTCCACTGTAGCGAAATTGTAGTCGGGGCTATTGATAAGCCTGGAGAAACGCTCGCAAGGCCTTGTGGAGAGGTGGTAGTGGTAGACGAGGAAGTCATGTTGCAGGCACAACTGGGCGACGGCAACCTTCTGATCGTGCCCGACATGACCGATGGTGTACTCGAGGTCGAAGCCAACCACTTGGTACTTGTCCTCGGCAAGGTACTGCTCCATAGTTTGGATGGAGCTCTCCACCGACACCGAATCGTTCGTGTACACCACCAAGAGGGACTTCCCCCTCATGTGGCTGTCCACTACGTGATGCGTGGTGAACTTCCCCTCGTTGTTGTCGTCGGCCACTGGGAGTGCCATTGGTGCCACGTGGATCACCATTGGAACCGCTGGATGTCCTCTCCGTATGTGTCATAGTGGATGTGCTTATTGTGTTGTGTGACGCCAGAGATGAAGGTAAATGGCCGCAGCGGGTAACTACATTGTCGCGCCGCGCCCGGCACAACCACATGCACACGAACGTGCGTGATTGTGCGCCGGCCTCAAACACTGGCAGCGCGCATGGAGGGACAAGGGCAGAGCACCCAGAGGGACGCGAGAGCAGAGGGCGCACGATGAGATGCGAGCAGAGCGTGCCACGACCGCCTCAACTGCAAGCAACCACATGCATAGAGCAGTTGAACACGCAGGAAATGGTCGCCTACAAGCGAGCCGACACTTTCGCCGTTGTGTAGAGAGTGGCCGTGTGCTACTACCTCCGTCTTGGTCTATAATCCCCTTTATATCTTGTGCCATACTTTGCCCTCAAATAACCAACAAAATGTTAATCCATGTTATAAAAATTATATAATTGGAAACTATGTTCAAATACGAATCCAACTATATAATCTTTGGCGACATGCATTCGTATTTTATTTGTTAAATCCTACTTATAAACAAGGACGGGGGTATAGTAGGTAATTAAATTGCAAAGGTTTTTGTTAACCGTATGTGTACGTGACCTTTCGTCCTCCTCTCGCACGTCTTGTCACACCGCTGCTGCAGTAGGCTTATAGCGCAAGCTTGCACACGTGCGGGGGTGTTCTTTTGGCCAAACGGTGGCGCCAATGAATCGTCCGTGAGCCCGTTCCCGCACAACCTCGCAGGTTCCCGCGCTAGCTTCCCGCCCGACTCGGTGAAATCCCCCAAAATCCTAATGCCTACCGGCCTGCTATATAAACCCTCATGGCCGGCGAGTCCTGCATCGCATTTTCCCCTCCCTCCCTATAGCTTATCTCGTCTGCTTCTCCCACAATCGCCAATGGCACCGGTCCGTCGTGGTCGCTCAGCCACTCAAGCGTCATCAGACAACAGCTCCAGCTGGGAGGCTACACCACGGCGGCGGCGTAGTCCCCGGTGTAGTGTAGTGCGCGTGGCGTCCCTGTTGGGTGTGTGCGAAACAACCACCACATGCTCCACCGCTGCTGCCCGTCGGCAGCTGTTGCCCGCCGCTGTTGCCGCCACATCACCGTCCGAAGCCAGGGCCATCGCCCGCTCCACCGTCGCGGCCCGAAGGTGGGAGGTGGCCGTCTTGGCCGCCACCCTACTACCGGCCATCGTGGCCATCACCCGCTCTGCCACCGCGGCCCGAAGGCGGGAGGTGGTGGTCGTGGACGCCACCCCATCGTCAGCCGCCGTGGGCGCCAGCCCACCGTCGACCGCCAGGATCATCACTCGCTCCGCTACCACCACCCGAAGAAGGGAGGCAGAGGTGGAGGCCCGCATGTGCGACAACGACCTTGCACGCTGATGTCTACTACGCAACCTTCTCCTTGTAGACGTTGTTGGGTCTCCAAGTGCAGAGGTTTGTAGGACAGTAGAAAATTTCCCTCAAGTGGATGACCTAAGGTTTATCAATCCGTGGGAGGTGTAGGATGAAGATGGTCTCTCTCAAACAACCCTGCAACCAAATAACAAAGAGTCTCTTGTGTCCCCAATACACCCAATACAATGGTAAATTGTATAGGTGCACTAGTTCGGCGAAGAGATGGTGATACAAGTGCAATATGGATGGTAGATATAGGTTTTCGTAATCTGAAAATATAAAAACAGCAAGGTAACTAATGATAAAAGTGAGCACAAACGGTATTGCAATGCTAGGAAACAAGGCCTAGGGTTCATACTTTCACTAGTGCAAGTTCTCTCAACAATAATAACATAACTGGATCATATAACTATCCCTCAACATGCAACAAAGAGTCACTCCAAACTCACTAATAGCAGAGAACAAACGAAGAGATTATTGTAGGGTACGAAACCACCTCAAAGTTATTCCTTCTGATCGATCTATTCAAGAGTCCGTAGTAAAATAACATGAAGCTATTCTTTCCGTTCGATCTATCATAGAGTTCGTACTAGAATAACACCTTAAAACACAAATTAACCAAAACCCTAATGTCACCTAGATACTCCAATGTCACCTCAGGTATCCATGGGTATGATTATACGATATGCATCACACAATCTCAGATTCATCTATTCAACCAACATAAAGAACTTCAAAGAGTGCCCCAAAGTTTCTACTGGAGAGTCAAGACGAAAACATGTGCCAACCCCAATGCATAAGTTCACAATGTTACGGAACCCGCAAGTTGATCACCAAAACATACATCAAGTAGATCACGTGAATACCCCATTGTCACCATAGATAAGAACATGCAAGACATACATCAAGTGTTCTCAAATCCTTAAAGACTCAATCCGATAAGATAACTTCAAAGGGAAAACTCAATCCATTACAAGAGAGTAGAAGGGGAGAAACATCATAAGATCCAACTATAATAGCAAAGCTCGCGGTACATCAAGATCGTGCCAAATCAAGAACACGAGAGAGAGAGAGAGAGAGAGAGAGAGATCAAACACATAGCTACTGGTACATACCCTCAGCCCCGAGGGTGAACTACTCCCTCCTCATCATGGAGAGCGTCGGGATGATGAAGATGGCCACCGGTGATGGATCCCCCCTTCAGCAGGGTGCCGTAACAGGGCCCCGATTCGTTTTTGGTGGCTACAGAGGCTTGCGGCGGCGGAACTCCCGATCTATGGTGCTTCTCGATGTTTTGGGGTATATGGATATATATAGGTGAAAGAAGTCGGTCAGGGGAGCCACGAGGGGCCCATGAAGGTGGGGGCGCGCCTAGGGGGGTAGGGTGCGCCCTGGACCCTCGTGGCCACCTCGAAGCTTCCCTGACGTCTACTCCAAGTCTCCTGGATTGCTTCCGTTCCAAAAATAACTCTCCCAAAGGTTTCATTCCGTTTGGACTTTGTTTGATATTCCTTTTCTTCGAAACACTGAAATAGGCAAGAAAACAGCAATTTGGGCTGGGCCTTCGGTTAATAGGTTAGTCCCAAAAATGATATAAAAGTGTAAAGTAAAGCCCATAAACATCCAAAACGGGTAATATAATAGCATGGAACAATCAAAAATTATAGATAAGTTGGAGACGTATCACGCGCTACATCGAGTTCCTACGGGAGGACGAGGAGCGCCTCATTGAGCATGCAAAGAGCCTTACCGCCGTCGTCACCGCGGCACACGCCAACGCAGAGGTAAGGAATCAGGAGATCTACAAGGAGAACTACCACTTCGAGAGGGGTCATCTGGAGCGGCAGAGGGCATTCGAGGTGAGCGTCGCTGAAGGTGCAGCTGTGGTAGGCACTGTATTGCAGTTGTCCAGCTTGTTGGTAGGCTCCTCCTCCTCTGCCTCTTACTGAGCGTGCTCAGCAGAGGAGAGGCCACCGGAAGTAGTACAAAGCCCCTCCGTTGTAGTAGTATTTAGGGGCTATTTTGTTCAGTTCATTTGACTATAGATGTGGTGGAACTGTACAACATACTAAAAATTAGCTAGTATATAAAGTAGAACTAGCTATTTCAATACGTGGTTGGCAACAATTGGGGAAAAGTTTGGTCGGTTCAGCTGTCGAGTTGAACTGTTTGTCTAATGAATGACTACTTAATCTATGAATGAAATATATGCTTAATTACTAAATTTTAGTTGCAAAAATTAGATACTGCTAGTGATTTTAGCTGCATATTTTGACAAATCACAGTGTTACAAGGTTGACAAATGGCAATGTTACTAGATCAACAAATGCCAATCTTTCCAGTTTGACAAATGGCAACATACCCAATATGACAGATGCAAATCTTACCAAATTGTTTGTAAGTGGTTGCACACGGGTCATCCAAAACAACCGTTTGCGTTGAAGAGATGCACAAATCCTGCTCTCACTTTGCATACGGGTGTTCTATCTAAAACGTTTGCGATCAAGAGCTGCACAAATCCTGCTCGGCCAATTTTCCCTTGGCTTCCTGGGGAAGCTGTTGGTTTTCATACGGGTGTTCTAACTAAAACGTTTGTGATGAGTGTTTTATATTTAAAAACCATTGATGTTTTTTTTGAAAAGAAAATCGTTTGATAAGTCTGTACATTAAGATAGAAAACGCAAGTTCACTCAAACCATATATTTCATTTAGTCACCCTGAGAATTTAAATTCATATGATCAAGATATGGTATTAAACCTAAGAAAAAAACTATTTCCGGCAGAGGCGGCGTGCCGCGCCGTCCTTGTCGTTGTCTTCCTCTAGGACGCCGTTGTTAAAGTCTTCAAGGCAACACATAATGTTCTTCACTTGTAAATCAAACACCATGTCTTCGCGTGATCGACGGGCAGGGTGCGAGAGGACGACAGCTGGCAACCCTGATAGGTAGCGGTCGACGGCGGCATCCCATAATGCCGAGCGGGGTGCGCACACAAGCACGAGCGCGGTGGGTGCAGCCAAACGCACGGGGAACGACACCGCAGTGGGTGGAGGGACGCGCACAGGCACGAGCGCTGGTGCTGGCATATACATGAGCTCGCACGGGTCCGCGGAGACCTCACTCACGCTCGCGGCTTCCAGCTTTGCTATACTGCTCGACGACTAGCCCGTCAATGCTACGGGGATGGTCGCTGGAGCGGTCGCGGGGATGGGAGTTGGGACGGGAGCGGCGGCAGCAACCGCCGCGGCCAGCTCATTCTGGGCCATGTCCATGAGGCCCCGTTCCTCCTTATTTTCTATCTCCTCCGTCTTGGAGTCGACTTCACCAAACTTGAAGACTAGTGGCAGATGATCCTTCTATGCCATGGTGTTGGTGGAGTCTGCAGGAGGGAGGGGAATGGGAGGCGAACAGTAAGGCCGCCCGTATTAAGTAGTGGCTCGGGCGCCATTAATGGAGATGAAGGCGGGAGGCCATGGAAGTCAAAGGGCTCGCTTCTCAGTGAGCCTGCGCAGCGTACAGCTCGCACACTTCCCGATGAGCCTGCGCATTGGAAGACAGCTTGCACGCCTCTCAGTTAGCCTACGCACCAAAGAGCGCTTGCACGCCTCCCGTTTAGTCAAGCAGCTATCCGCACGACACCTCCTATAGCCATTAAAACCAAGACACATGGCGTCACGTGAATGGTTAACATAATGCACATGATTTGAATTATACAAACGTTTGCGATGTTACAATGGCAACTATTTGTTTCAAAATGCCTTTGTTGGCTGTTATTCGAGTGCTTCTTCTCTCAAAATGCACACGAAAAATACCACAGCATGTCGGGTGCCATTCCATGATAGCATGCCAAGTTTCATGAATTTCAGACGAGTTAAGGAGCTAGAATTTAAAAACAAAGTATCTCAACATTTTGCCGGCAATCAACAGTGCCCTGGTGTTTGAAATTCATTCACATTTGTTGCATGGGACCTAAGCATGCAACCAAGGACACAGACTTGAATTTTTAACCAATTTATATGCACTGGAGCATGTGCATGTAGTTCAAATTTGAATTATGCACATAAAATGCCTAGAAAACCCAGTTAATGTATAAAAATGTCCAAACGAACCCCGAAAAATTCCAAAATTTAACAAAACACTCCTGTTGTTCTATGTTCACACTAGAAATTTTTTGAAAGCAATAAGAGGCAGCGGATATCGTTTCGTTCCCAAAGGTGGGATGTTCCCTACCGAGACCATCACGCTTGTTGTGAAAATCTCTAGTTTGTGATAAGCATATCACCAAACCTGCCCCAAATGAGATAAAAAATTTACCATGGCATGTTGATGCCGCTCCATGATAGCAAGCCAAGTTTCATGAATTTCATACGAGTTTTGGACTTACTAGAATTTAAAAACCAGGAATCTCAATGTTTGCGGCTCTAACATCCCAATTTTCAATTTGGATGTTATACATAGATCATTCATATGCATTTCATATTTATATTGCATTGGTTGTGATCCAAGAAAACTTAAGCAACTCAAGGACCCAAGGAGAGAGTTGGAGGTTTCATTTGGGAAAATTTTGTTTTTGCCACTCCAGATTTTGCCAATTTTCCTTATGCCACTCTAGATTTTGACATTTCACTTTTGCCACTCTTAGTTTTTGACAATTATTACAATTGCCATCCCCGTGGCAAAAGCAAAATTTTCAGAGTGGTAATTGTGATAATTATCAAAAGCTAAGAGTGGCAAAAATGAAATAAAATTAATTTGATTTTGCCACAAAATGGCAATTGTGATAATTGTCGAAAACAAAGAGTGGCAAAAGTGAAATGTCAAAATCTAGAGTGGCATAAGGAAAATTGGCAAAATCTAGAGTGGCAAAAATAAAATTTTCCCTTCATTTAAATTTCATTTTTTAATTTATTTCAAATTTGAAAATAATAATGGATCGATTTGATTTCAACAAATTCTTTCCAATTATTGCAAAACAATAAAATAAAAGAGAGAAGATAAAATGACTTCTTCAAAAACAGAGGAGAAATATTGGAAAAGAAATTTCAAAGTCAAATTATTTTATTTGAATTTTTATTTGCTAGTTTTATTCGGTTGAATGAGAGAAAAATATGCATTTTTAAAAATTGCGTTTAGTCCGATGTCCATCTTGCCCCAAATATTAGGTAGGGATGGTGAAAATTGTTTCTGGAATTTTAGGATTTTTATTTTTATTTATTATGATTTTCCTTCGCGGCTCCATTTAAAAAAAGGTTAACTGGGCCGGCCCAGCCAAAGCCAGACCAGGCCCAGCGCGCCGACCGCCTTCGTCTCCGGCTCGTGACCGGAGTCCCGAGCGTTTGCGCCGCCGCCGCCGTGTCCGACGGGGACACGGGA